>NW_027017137.1:0-304275 GCF_036013445.1 Caloenas nicobarica
CTGTCGGGCTCTACTGGCTCTGTCGGGCTCTGTCGGGCTCTGTCGGGCCCTGTCGGGCCCTGTCGGGCTCTGTCGGGCTCTGTCGGGCTCTGTCGGGCTCTGTCGGGCTCTACTGGGCCCTGTCGGGCCCTGTCGGGCCCTGTCGGGCCCTGTCGGGCTCTGTCGGGCTCTACTGGGCCCTGTCGGCCCTGTCGGGCTCTGTCGGGCCCTGTCGGGCTCTGTCGGGCTCTACTGGGCTCTGTCGGGCTCTGTCGGGCTCTGTCGGGCTCTGTCGGGCTCTGTCGGGCACTACTTGGGCCCTGTCGGGCCCTGTCGGGCCCTGTCGGGCTCTGTCGGGCTCTGTCGGGCTCTGTCGGGCTCTACTGGGCCCTGTCGGGCCCTGTCGGGCCCTGTCGGGCTCTGTCGGGCTCTGTCGGGCCCTGTCGGGCTCTGTCGGGCTCTACAGGGCTAAACTGGGCCCTGTCGGGCCCTGTCGGGCCCTGTCGGGCCCTGTCGGGCTCTGTCGGGCTCTACAGGGCTAAACTGGGCCCTGTCGGGCCCTGTCGGGCCCTGTCGGGCTCTGTCGGGCTCTACTGGGCCCTGTCGGGCTCTGTCGGGCTCTGTCGGGCTCTGTCGGGCTCTACTGGGCCCTGTCGGGCCCTGTCGGGCTCTGTCAGGCTCTGTCGGGCTCTGTCGGGCTCTGTCGGGCTCTGTCGGGCTCTACTGGGCCCTGTCGGGCCCTGTCGGGCTCTACTGGGCTCTACTGGGCCCTGTCGGGCCCTGTCGGGCTCTGTCGGGCTCTGTCAGGCTCTGTCGGGCTCTACTGGGCTCTACTGAGCTCTGTCGGGCTCTGTCGGGCTCTACTGTGCCCTGTCGGGCCCTGTCGGGCCCTGACGGGCCCTGACGGGCCCTGTCGGGCTCTGTCGGGCTCTGTCGGGCTCTGTCGGGCTCACTGGGCCCTGTCGGGCCCTGTCGGGCCCTGTCGGGCCCTGTCGGGCTCTACTGGGCTCTGTCGGGCTCTGTCGGGCTCTGTCGGGCTCTACTGGGCCCTGTCGGGCCCTGTCAGTCTCTGTCGGGCTCTGTCGGGCTCTGTCGGGCTCTGTCGGGCTCTACTGGGCTCTACTGAGCTCTGTCGGGCTCTGTCGGGCTCTACTGGGCCCTGTCGGGCCCTGTCGGGCCCTGTCGGGCTCTGTCGGGCTCTGTCGGGCTCTACTGGGCTCTACTGGGCCCTGTCGGGCTCTGTAGGGCTCTACTGGGCCCTGTCGGGCCCTGTCGGGCCCTGTCGGGCCCTGTCGGGCTCTGTCGGGCTCTACTGGGCTCTACTGGGCTCTGTCGGGCTCTGTCGGGCTCTGTCGGGCCCTGTCGGGCCCTGTCGGGCTCTGTCGGGCTCTGTCGGGCTCTACTGGGCTCTGTCGGGCTCTGTCGGGCTCTGTCGGGCTCTACTGGGCCCTGTCGGGCCCTGTCGGGCTCTGTCGGGCTCTGTCGGGCTCTACTGGGCCCTGTCGGGCCCTGTCGGGCCCTGTCGGGCTCTGTTGGGCTCTGTCGGGCCCTGTCGGGCTCTGTCGGGCTCTACTGGGCTCTGTCCGGGCTCTGTCGGGCTCTGTCGGGCACTACTTGGGCCCTGTCGGGCCCTGTCGGGCTCTGTCGGGCTCTGTCGGGCTCTGTCGGGCTCTGTCGGGCTCTACTGGGCCCTGTCGGGCCCTGTCGGGCCCTGTCGGGCTCTGTCGGGCTCTGTCGGGCTCTGTCGGGCCCTGTCGGGCTCTGTTGGGCTCTACAGGGCTAAACTGGGCTCTGTCGGGCCCTGTCGGGCCCTGTCGGGCCCTGTCGGGCTCTGTCGGGCTCTACAGGGCTAAACTGGGCTCTGTCGGGCCTGTCGGGCTCTGTCGGGCTCTACAGGGCTAAACTGGGCCCTGTCGGGCCCTGTCGGGCTCTGTCGGGCTCTGTCGGGCTCTACTGGGCCCTGTCGGGCTCTGTCGGGCTCTGTCGGGCTCTGTCGGGCTCTACTGGGCCCTGTCGGGCCCTGTCGGGCCCTGTCAGGCTCTGTCGGGCTCTGTCGGGCTCTGTCGGGCTCTACTGGGCCCTGTCGGGCCCTGTCGGGCTCTACTGGGGCTCTACTGGGCCCTGTCGGGCCCTGTCGGGCTCTGTCGGGCTCTGTCAGGCTCTGTCGGGCTCTACTGGGCTCTACTGAGCTCTGTCGGGCTCTGTCGGGCTCTACTGTGCCCTGTCGGGCCCTGTCGGGCCCTGTCGGGCCCTGACGGGCCCTGTCGGGCTCTGTCGGGCTCTGTCGGGCTCTGTCGGGCTCTACTGGGCCCTGTCGGGCTCTGTCGGGCCCTGTCGGGCCCTGTCGGGCCCTGTCGGGCCCTGTCGGGCTCTGTCGGGCTCTGTCGGGCCCTGTCGGGCCCTGTCGGGCCCTGTCGGGCTCTGTCGGGCTCTGTCGGGCTCTACTGGGCTCTACTGGGCTCTGTCGGGCTCTGTCGGGCTCTACTGGGCCCTGTCGGGCCCTGTCGGGCTCTGTCGGGCTCTACTGGGCCCTGTCGGGCCCTGTCGGGCTCTGTCGGGCTCTGTCGGGCTCTCCTGGGCTCTGTCGGGCTCTACTAGGCTCTTCTGGGCCCTGTCGGGCTCTGTCGGGCTCTGTCGGGCTCTACTGGGCTCTGTCGGGCCCTGTCTGGCCCTGTCGGGCTCTACTGGGCCCTGTCGGGCCCTGTCGGGCCCTGTCGGGCCCTGTCGGGCTCTACTGGGCTCTGTCGGGCTCTGTCGGGCTCTGTCGGGCTCTGTCGGGCTCTACTGGGCCCTGTCGGGCCCTGTCGGGCCCTGTCGGGCTCTGTCGGGCTCTGTCGGGCTCTGTCGGGCTCTACTGGGCTCTACTGAGCTCTGTCGGGCTCTGTCGGGCTCTGTCGGGCTCTACTGGGCCCTGTCGGCCCTGTCGGGCCCTGTCGGGCCCTGTCGGGCTCTGTCGGGCTCTACAGGGCTCTGTCGGGCTCTGTCGGGCTCTGTCGGGCTCTACTGGGCTCTACTGGGCCCTGTCGGGCCCTGTCGGGCCCTGTCGGGCTCTGTCGGGCTCTGTCGGGCTCTACTGGGCCCTGTCGGGCTCTGTCGGGCCCTGTCGGGCTCTGTCGGGCTCTGTCGGGCCCTGTCTGTCTCTGTCGGGCTCTCCTGGGCTCTGTCGGGCTCTACTGGGCTCTACTGGGCTCTTCTGGGCTCTTCTGGGCTCTGTCGGGCTCTGTCGGGCTCTGTCGGGCCTCTGTCGGGCTCTGTCGGGCTCTGTCGGGCTCTACTGGGCTCTGTCGGGCTCTGTCGGGCTCTGTCGGGCTCTGTCGGGCTCTGTCGGGCTCTGTCGGGCTCTACTGGGCCCTGTCGGGCTCTGTCGCGCTCTGTCGGGCCCTGTCGGGCCCTGTCGGGCCCTGTCGGGCTCTGTCATGCTCTGTCGGGCCCTGTCGGGCTCTGTCGGGCCCTGTCGGGCTCTGTCGGGCTCTACTGGGCCCTGTCGGGCTCTGTCGGCCCTGTCGGACTCTGTCGGGCCCTGTCGGGCCCTGTCGGGCCCTGTCGGGCCCTGTCGGGCTCTGTCGGGCTCTGTCGGGCCCTCTCGGGCTCTGTCGGGCCCTCTCGGGCTCTGTCGGGCTCTACTGGGCCTTGTCGGGCTCTGTCGGGCTCTGTCGGGCTCTGTCGGGCCCTCTCGGGCTCTGTCGGGCTCTACTGGGCCCTGTCGGCCCTGTCGGGCTCTGTCGGGCTCTGTCGGGCTCTGTCGGGCTCTGTAGGGCTCTGTCGGGCTCTACTGGGCTCTACTGAGCTCTGTCGGGCCCTGTCGGGCCCTGTCGGGCCCTGTCGGGCCCTGTCGGGCTCTGTCGGGCTCTGTCGGGCTCTGTCGGGCCCTGTCGGGCCCTGTCGGGACCTGTCGGGCCCTGTCGGGCTCTGTCGGGCTCTACTGGGCTCTGTCGGGCCCTGTCGGGCTCTGTCGGGCCCTGTCGGGCTCTGTCGGGCTCTGCTGGGCTCTACTGGGCTCTGTCGGGCTCTGTCGGGCTCTACTGGGCCCTGTCGGGCCCTGTCGGGCCCTGTCGGGCTCTGTCGGGCTCTACTGGGCCCTGTCGGGCCCTGTCGGGCCCTGTCGGGCCCTGTCGGGCTCTGTCGGGCTCTGTCGGGCTCTCCTGGGCTCTGTCGGGCTCTACTAGGCTGTTCTGGGCCCTGTCGGGCTCTGTCGGGCTCTGTCGGGCTCTACTGGGCTCTGTCGGGCCCTGTCTGCCCTGTCGGGCTCTACTGGGCCCTGTCGGGCCCTGTCGGGCCCTGTCGGGCTCTACTGGGCTCTGTCGGGCTCTGTCGGGCTCTGTCGGCTCTGTCGGGCTCTGTCGGGCTCTACTGGGCCCTGTCGGGCCCTGTCGGGCTCTGTCGGGCTCTGTCGGGCTCTACTGGGCTCTACTGAGCTCTGTCGGGCTCTGTCGGGCTCTACTGGGCCCTGTCGGGCCCTGTCGGGCCCTGTCGGGCTCTGTCGGGCTCTGTCGGGCTCTGTCGGGCTCTACTGGGCTCTACTGGGCCCTGTCGGGCCCTGTCGGGCCCTGTCGGGCTCTGTAGGGCTCTACTGGGCCCTGTCGGGCCCTGTCGGACTCTGTCGGGCCCTGTCGGGCCCTGTCGGGCCCTGTCGGGCTCTGTCGGGCTCTGTCGGGCTCTACTGGGCTCTGTCGGGCTCTGTCGGGCTCTGTCGGGCCCTGTCGGGCCCTGTCGGGCTCTGTCGGGCTCTACTGGGCTCTGTCGGGCTCTGTCGGGCTCTGTCGGGCTCTACTGGGCCCTGTCGGGCCCTGTCGGGCTCTGTCGGGCTCTGTCGGGCTCTACTGGGCCCTGTCGGGCCCTGTCGGGCCCTGTCGGGCTCTGTCGGGCCCTGTCGGGCCCTGTCGGGCTCTACTGGGCTCTGTCGGGCTCTGTCGGGCTCTGTCGGGCTCTACTGGGCCCTGTCGGGCCCTGTCGGGCTCTGTCGGGCTCTGTCGGGCTCTGTCGGGCTCTACTGGGCTCTACTGAGCTCTGTCGGGCTCTGTCGGGCTCTACTGGGCCCTGTCGGGCCCTGTCGGGCCCTGTCGGGCCCTGTCGGGCCTGTCGGGCTCTGTCGGGCTCTGTCGGGCTCTACTGGGCTCTACTGGGCCCTGTCGGGCTCTGTAGGGCTCTACTGGGCCCTGTCGGGCCCTGTCGGGCCCTGTCGGGCCCTGTCGGGCTCTGTCGGGCTCTACTGGGCTCTACTGGGCTCTGTCGGGCTCTGTCGGGCTCTGTCGGGCCCTGTCGGGCCCTGTCGGGCTCTGTCGGGCTCTGTCGGGCTCTACTGGGCTCTGTCGGGCTCTGTCGGGCTCTGTCGGGCTCTACTGGGCCCTGTCGGGCCCTGTCGGGCTCTGTCGGGCTCTGTCGGGCTCTACTGGGCCCTGTCGGGCCCTGTCGGGCCCTGTCGGGCTCTGTTGGGCTCTGTCGGGCCCTGTCGGGCTCTGTCGGGCTCTACTGGGCTCTGTCGGGCTCTGTCGGGCTCTGTCGGGCACTACTTGGGCCCTGTCGGGCCCTGTCGGCTCTGTCGGGCTCTGTCGGGCTCTGTCGGGCTCTGTCGGGCCTCTACTGGGCCCTGTCGGGCCCTGTCGGGCCTGTCGGCTCTGTCGGGCTTTGTCGGGCTTGTCGGGCTCTGTCGGGCCCTGTCGGGCCTGTCGGCTCTGTTGGGCTCTACAGGGCTAAACTGGGCTCTGTCGGGCCCTGTCGGGCCCTGTCGGGCCCTGTCGGGCTCTGTCGGCTCTCCACAGGGCTAAACTGGGCTCTGTCGGGCCCTGTCGGGCTCTGTCGGGCTCTACAGGGCTAAACTGGGCCCTGTCGGGCCCTGTCGGGCTCTGTCGGGCTCTGTCGGGCTCTACTGGGCCCTGTCGGGCTCTGTCGGGCTCTGTCGGGCTCTGTCGGGCTCTACTGGGCCCTGTCGGGCCCTGTCGGGCCCTGTCAGGCTCTGTCGGGCTCTGTCGGGCTCTGTCGGGCTCTACTGGGCCCTGTCGGGCCCTGTCGGGCTCTACTGGGCTCTACTGGGCCCTGTCGGGCCCTGTCGGGCTCTGTCGGGCTCTGTCAGGCTCTGTCGGGCTCTACTGGGCTCTACTGAGCTCTGTCGGGCTCTGTCGGGCTCTACTGTGCCCTGTCGGGCCCTGTCGGGCCCTGTCGGGCCCTGACGGGCCCTGTCGGGCTCTGTCGGGCTCTGTCGGGCTCTGTCGGGCTCTACTGGGCCCTGTCGTGCTCTGTCGGGCCCTGTCGGGCCCTGTCGGGCCCTGTCGGGCCCTGTCGGGCTCTGTCGGGCTCTGTCGGGCCCTGTCGGGCCCTGTCGGGCCCTGTCGGGCTCTGTCGGGCTCTGTCGGGCTCTACTGGGCTCTACTGGGCTCTGTCGGGCTCTGTCGGGCTCTACTGGGCCCTGTCGGGCCCTGTCGGGCTCTGTCGGGCTCTACTGGGCCCTGTCGGGCCCTGTCGGGCTCTGTCGGGCTCTGTCGGGCTCTCCTGGGCTCTGTCGGGCTCTACTAGGCTCTTCTGGGCCCTGTCGGGCTCTGTCGGGCTCTGTCGGGCTCTACTGGGCTCTGTCGGGCCCTGTCTGGCCCTGTCGGGCTCTACTGGGCCCTGTCGGGCCCTGTCGGGCCCTGTCGGGCCCTGTCGGGCTCTACTGGGCTCTGTCGGGCTCTGTCGGGCTCTGTCGGGCTCTGTCGGGCTCTACTGGGCCCTGTCGGGCCCTGTCGGGCCCTGTCGGGCTCTGTCGGGCTCTGTCGGGCTCTGTCGGGCTCTACTGGGCTCTACTGAGCTCTGTCGGGCTCTGTCGGGCTCTGTCGGGCTCTACTGGGCCCTGTCGGGCCCTGTCGGGCCCTGTCGGGCCCTGTCGGGCTCTGTCGGGCTCTACAGGGCTCTGTCGGGCTCTGTCGGGCTCTGTCGGGCTCTACTGGGCTCTACTGGGCCCTGTCGGGCCCTGTCGGGCCCTGTCGGGCTCTGTCGGGCTCTGTCGGGCTCTACTGGGCCCTGTCGGGCTCTGTCGGGCCCTGTCGGGCTCTGTCGGGCTCTGTCGGGCCCTGTCTGTCTCTGTCGGGCTCTCCTGGGCTCTGTCGGGCTCTACTGGGCTCTACTGGGCTCTTTTGGGCTCTTCTGGGCTCTGTCGGGCTCTGTCGGGCTCTGTCGGGCTCTGTCGGGCTCTGTCGGGCTCTGTCGGCTCTACTGGGCTCTGTCGGGCTCTGTCGGGCTCTGTCGGGCTCTGTCGGGCTCTGTCGGGCTCTGTCGGGCTCTACTGGGCCCTGTCGGGCTCTGTCGCGCTCTGTCGGGCCCTGTCGGGCCCTGTCGGGCCCTGTCGGGCTCTGTCATGCTCTGTCGGGCCCTGTCGGGCTCTGTCGGGCTCTACTGGGCCCTGTCGGGCTCTGTCGGGCCCTGTAGGACTCTGTCGGGCCCTGTCGGGCCCTGTCGGGCCCTGTCGGGCCCTGTCGGGCTCTGTCGGGCTCTGTCGGGCCCTCTCGGGCTCTGTCGGGCCCTCTCGGCTCTGTCGGGCTCTACTGGGCCTTGTCGGGCTCTGTCGGGCTCTGTCGGGCTCTGTCGGGCCCTCTCGGGCTCTGTCGGGCTCTACTGGGCCCTGTCGGGCCCTGTCGGGCTCTGTCGGGCTCTGTCGGGCTCTGTCGGGCTCTGTAGGGCTCTGTCGGCTCTACTGGGCTCTACTGAGCTCTGTCGGGCCCTGTCGGGCCCTGTCGGGCCCTGTCGGGCCCTGTCGGGCTCTGTCGGGCTCTGTCGGCTCTGTCGGGCCTGTCGGGCCCTGTCGGGACCCTGTCGGGCCCTGTCGGGCTCTGTCGGGCTCTACTGGGCTCTGTCGGGCCCTGTCGGGCTCTGTCGGGCCCTGTCGGGCTCTGTCGGGCTCTACTGGGCTCTACTGGGCTCTGTCGGGCTCTGTCGGGCTCTACTGGGCCCTGTCGGGCCCTGTCGGGCCCTGTCGGGCTCTGTCGGGCTCTACTGGGCCCTGTCGGGCCCTGTCGGGCCCTGTCGGGCCCTGTCGGGCTCTGTCGGGCTCTGTCGGGCTCTCCTGGGCTCTGTCGGGCTCTACTAGGCTCTTCTGGGCCCTGTCGGGCTCTGTCGGGCTCTGTCGGGCTCTACTGGGCTCTGTCGGGCCCTGTCTGGCCCTGTCGGGCTCTACTGGGCCCTGTCGGGCCCTGTCGGGCCCTGTCGGGCTCTACTGGGCTCTGTCGGCTCTGTCGGGCTCTGTCGGGCTCTGTCGGGCTCTGTCGGGCTCTACTGGGCCCTGTCGGGCCCTGTCGGGCTCTGTCGGGCTCTGTCGGGCTCTACTGGGCTCTACTGAGCTCTGTCGGGCTCTGTCGGGCTCTACTGGGCCCTGTCGGGCCCTGTCGGGCCCTGTCGGGCTCTGTCGGGCTCTGTCGGGCTCTGTCGGGCTCTGTCGGGCTCTACTGGGCTCTACTGGGCCCTGTCGGGCCCTGTCGGGCCCTGTCGGGCTCTGTAGGGCTCTACTGGGCCCTGTCGGGCCCTGTCGGACTCTGTCGGGCCCTGTCGGGCCCTGTCGGGCCCTGTCGGGCTCTGTCGGCTCTGTCGGGCTCTACTGGGCTCTGTCGGGCTCTGTCGGGCTCTGTCGGGCCCTGTCGGGCCCTGTCGGGCTCTGTCGGGCTCTACTGGGCTCTGTCGGGCTCTGTCGGGCTCTGTCGGGCTCTACTGGGCCCTGTCGGGCCCTGTCGGGCTCTGTCGGGCTCTGTCGGGCTCTACTGGGCCCTGTCGGGCCCTGTCGGGCCCTGTCGGGCTCTGTCGGGCCCTGTCGGGCTCTGTCGGGCTCTACTGGGCTCTGTCGGGCTCTGTCGGGCTCTGTCGGGCTCTGTCGGGCACTACTTGGGCCCTGTCGGGCCCTGTCGGGCCCTGTCGGGCCCTGTCGGGCCCTGTCGGGCTCTGTTGGGCTCTGTCGGGCTCTACTGGGCCCTGTCGGGCCCTGTCGGGCCCTGTCGGGCCCTGTCGGGCTCTGTCGGGCCTCTGTCGGGCCCTGTCGGGCTCTGTCGGGCTCTACAGGGCTAAACTGGGCTCTGTCGGGCCCTGTCGGGCCCTGTCGGGCTCTGTCGGGCCCTGTCGGGCCCTGTCGGGCTCTGTCGGGCCCTGTCGGGCCCTGTCGGGCTCTGTCGGGCCCTGTCGGGCTCTGTCGGGCTCTGTCGGGCTCTGTCGGGCTCTACTGGGCCCTGTCGGGCCCTGTCGGGCTCTACTGGGCTCTACTGGGCCTGTCGGGCCCTGTCGGGCCCTGTCGGGCTCTGTCGGGCTCTGTCAGGCTCTGTCGGGCTCTACTGGGCTCTACTGAGCTCTGTCGGGCTCTGTCGGGCTCTACTGTGCCCTGTCGGGCCCTGTCGGCCCTGTCGGGCCCTGACGGGCCCTGGTCGGGCTCTGTCGGGCTCTGTCGGGCTCTGTCGGGCTCTACTGGGCCCTGTCGGGCTCTGTCGGGCCCTGTCGGGCCCTGTCGGGCCCTGTCGGGCTCTGTCGGGCTCTACTGGGCTCTACTGGGCTCTGTCGGGCTCTGTCGGGCTCTACTGGGCCCTGTCGGGGCCCTGTCGGGCCCTGTCGGGCTCTGTCGGGCTCTACTGGGCCCTGTCGGGCCCTGTCGGGCCCTGTCGGGCCCTGTCGGGCTCTGTCGGGCTCTGTCGGGCTCTCCTGGGCTCTGTCGGGCTCTACTAGGCTCTTCTGGGCCCTGTCGGGCTCTGTCGGGCTCTGTCGGGCTCTACTGGGCTCTGTCGGGCCCTGTCTGGCCCTGTCGGGCTCTACTGGGCCCTGTCGGGCCCTGTCGGGCCCTGTCGGGCTCTACTGGGCTCTGTCGGGCTCTGTCGGGCTCTGTCGGGCTCTGTCGGGCTCTACTGGGCCCTGTCGGGCCCTGTCGGGCCCTGTCGGGCTCTGTCGGGCTCTGTCGGGCTCTACTGGGCTCTAACTGAGCTCTGTCGGGCTCTGTCGGGCTCTACTGGGCCCTGTCGGGCCCTGTCGGGCCCTGTCGGGCTCTGTCGGGCTCTGTCGGGCTCTGTCGGGCTCTACTGGGCTCTACTGGGCCCTGTCGGGCCCTGTCGGGCTCTGTCGGGCTCTACTGGGCCCTGTCGGGCCCTGTCGGGCCCTGTCGGGCTCTGTCGGGCTCTGTCGGGCCCTGTCTGGCTCTGTCGGGCTCTCCTGGGCTCTGTCGGGCTTTCCTGGGCTCTGTCGGGCTCTACTGGCTCTTCTGGGCTCTGTCGGGCTCTGTCGGGCTCTGTCGGGCTCTGTCGGGCTCTGTCGGGCTCTACTGGGCTCTGTCGGGCTCTGTCGGGCTCTGTCGGGCTCTGTCGGGCTCTGTCGGGCTCTGTCGGGCTCTACTGGGCCCTGTCGGGCTCTGTCGCGCTCTGTCGGGCCCTGTCGGGCCCTGTCGGGCCCTGTCGGGCTCTGTCGGGCTCTGTCGGGCCCTGTCGGGCCCTGTCGGGCTCTGTCGGGCTCTGTAGGGCTCTACTGGGCCCTGCCGGGCCCTGTCGGACTCTGTCGGGCCCTGTCGGGCTCTGTCGGGCTCTGTCGGGCCTCTGTCGGGCTCTGTCGGGCTCTGTCGGGCCCTCTCGGGCCCTTTCGGGCTCTGTCGGGCCCTCTCGGGCTCTGTCGGGCTCTACTGGGCCCTGTCGGGCTCTGTCGGGCTCTGTCGGGCTCTGTCGGCCCTCTCGGGCTCTGTCGGGCTCTACTGGGCCCTGTCGGGCCCTGTCGGGCCCTGTCGGGCTCTGTCGGGCTCTGTCGGGCTCTACTGGGCTCTACTGAGCTCTGTCGGGCTCTGTCGGGCTTTACTGTGCCCTGTCGGGCCCTGTCGGGCCCTCTCGGGCCCTGTCGGGCTCTGTCGGGCTCTGTGGGGCTCTGTCGGGCTCTACTGGGCCCTGTCGGGCCCTGTCGGGCCCTGTCGGGCCCTGTCGGGCCCTGTCGGGCTCTGTCGGGCTCTGTCGGGCTCTACTGGGCCCTGTCGGGCCCTGTCGGGCCCTGTCGGGCTCTGTCGGGCTCTGTCGGGCCCTGTCGGGCCCTGTCGGGCCCTGTCGGGCCCTGTCGGGCTCTACTGGGCCCTGTCGGGCTCTGTCGGGCTCTACTGGGCCCTGTCGGGCTCTGTCGGGCTCTGTCGGGGCTCTGTCGGGCTCTGTCGGGCTCTGTCGGGCTCTGTCGGGTTCTACTGGGCCCTGTCGGGCCCTGTCGGGCCCTGTCGGGCTCTGTCGGGCTCTACTGGGCCCTGTCGGGCTCTGTCGGGCCCTGTCGGGCTCTGTCGGGCTCTACTGGGCTCTGTCGGCTCTGTCGGGCACTACTTGGGCCCTGTCGGGCCCTGTCGGGCTCTGTCGGGCTCTGTCGGGCCCTGTCGGGCCCTGTCGGGCTCTGTCGGGCCCTGTCGGTCTCTGTCGGGCTCTGTCGGGCCCTGTCGGGCATTGTCGGGCCCTGTCGGGCCCTGTCGGGCCCTGTCGGGCTCTGTCGGGCTCTACAGGGCTAAACTGGGCCCTGTCGGGCCCTGTCGGGCCCTGTCGGGCTCTGTCGGGCTCTGTCGGGCTCTACAGGGCTAAACTGGGCCCTGTCGGGCCCTGTCGGGCTCTGTCGGGCCCTGTCGGGCCCCTGTCGGGCCCTGTCGGGCTCTGTCGGGCTCTGTCGGGCTCTACTGGGCCTGTCGGGCCCTGTCGGGCTCTGTCAGGCTCTGTCGGGCTCTGTCGGGCTCTACTGGGCCCTGTCGGGCCCTGTCGGGCTCTACTGGGCTCTACTGGGCTCTACTGGGCTCTGTCGGGCTCTGTCGGGCTCTGTCGGGCTCTACTGGGCCCTGTCGGGCCCTGTCGGGCTCTGTCGGGCTCTGTCGGGCTCTGTCGGGCTCTGTCGGGCTCTGTCGGGCTGTACTGGGCTCTACTGAGCTCTGTCGGGCTCTGTCGGGCTCTACTGTGCCCTGTCGGGCCCTGTCGGGCTCTGTCGGGCTCTACTGGGCTCTGTCGGGCTCTGTCGGGCTCTGTCGGGCTCTACTGGGCCCTGTCGGGCCCTGTAGGGCTCTACTGGGCCCTGTCGGGCCCTGTCGGGCCCTGTCGGGCTCTGTCGGGCTCTGTCGGGCTCTACTGGGCTCTATTGAGCTCTGTCGGGCTCTGTCGGGCTCTACTGGGGTCTGTCGGGCTCTGTCGGGCTCTGTCGGGCTCTGTCGGGCTCTACTGGGCCCTCTCGGGCTCTGTCGGGCTCTGTCGGGCTCTGTCGGGCTCTGTCGGGCTCTGTCGGGCTCTACTGGGCTCTACTGGGCTCTGTCGGGCTCTGTCGGGCTCTACTGGGCCCTGTCGGGCCCTGTCGGGCTCTGTCGGGCTCTACTGGGCCCTGTCGGGCTCTGTCGGGCCCTGTCGGCTCTGTCGGGCTCTGTCGGGCCCTGTCTGGCTCTGTCGGGCTCTCCTGGGCTCTGTCGGGCTTTCCTGGGCTCTGTCGGGCTCTACTGGGCTCTGTCGGGCTCTGTCGGGCTCTGTCGGGCTCTGTCGGGCTCTGTCGGGCTCTGTCGTGCCCTGTCGCGCCCTGTCGCGTCTGTCGGGCCCTGTCGGGCCCTGTCGGGCCCTGTCGGGCCCTGTCGGGCTCTGTCGGGCTCTGTCGGGCTCTGTCGGGCTCTACTGGGCCCTGTCGGGCCCTGTCGGGCCCTGTCGGGCCCTGTCGGGCTCTGTCGGGCTCTGTAGGGCTCTACTGGGCCCTGTCGGGCCCTGTCGGACTCTGTCGGGCCCTGTCGGGCCCTGTCGGGCCCTGTCGGGCTCTGTCGGGCTCTGTCGGGCTCTGTCGGGCTCTGTCGGGCCCTCTCGGGCTCTGTCGGGCCCTCTCGGGCTCTGTCGGGCTCTGTCGGGCTCTGTCGGGCCCTCTCGGGCTCTGTCGGGCTCTACTGGGCCCTGTCGGGCCCTGTCGGGCTCTGTCGGGCTCTGTCGGGCTCTGTCGGGCTCTGTCGGGCTCTACTGGGCTCTACTGAGCTCTGTCGGGCTCTGTCGGGCTCTGTCGGGCCCTGTCGGGCCCTGTCGGGCTCTGTCGGGCTCTGTCGGGCTCTGTCGGGCCCTGTCGGGCCCTGTCGGGCCCTGTCGGGCTCTACTGGGCTCTGTCGGGCCCTGTCGGGCCCTGTCGGGCCCTGTCGGGCTCTGTCGGGCTCTGTAGGGCTCTACTGGGCCCTGTCGGGCCCTGTCGGACTCTGTCGGGCCCTGTCGGGCCCTGTCGGGCCCTGTCGGGCCCTGTCGGGCTCTGTCGGGCTCTACTGGGCTCTGTCGGGCTCTGTCGGGCTCTGTCGGGCCCTGTCGGGCCCTGTCGGGCCCTGTCGGGCTCTGTCGGGCTCTGTCGGGCTCTACTGGGCTCTGTCGGGCTCTGTCGGGCTCTGTCGGGCTCTACTGGGCCCTGTCGGGCCCTGTCGGGCCCTGTCGGGCCCTGTCGGGCTCTGTCGGGCTCTGTCGGGCTCTACTGGGCCCTGTCGGGCCCTGTCGGGCTCTGTCGGGCTCTGTCGGGCCCTGTCGGGCTCTGTCGGGCTCTACTGGGCTCTGTCGGGCTCTGTCGGGCTCTGTCGGGCTCTGTCGGGCACTACTTGGGCCCTGTCGGGCCCTGTCGGGCCCTGTCGGGCTCTGTCGGGCTCTGTCGGGCTCTGTCGGGCTCTGTCGGGCTCTACTGGGCCCTGTCGGGCCCTGTCGGGCCCTGTCGGGCTCTGTCGGGCTCTGTCGGGCTCTACTGGGCTCTGTCGGGCACTACTTGGGCCCTGTCGGGCCCTGTCGGGCCCTGTCGGGCCCTGTCGGGCTCTGTCGGGCCCTGTCGGGCTCTGTCGGGCTCTGTCGGGCTCTGTCGGGCTCTCCTGGGCTCTGTCGGGCTCTCCTGGGCCCTGTCGGGCCCTGTCGGGCCCTGTCGGGCCCTGTCGGGCTCTGTCGGGCTCTACAGGGCTAAACTGGGCCCTGTCGGGCCCTGTCGGGCCCTGTCGGGCTCTGTCGGGCTCTGTCGGGCTCTACAGGGCTAAACTGGGCCCTGTCGGGCCCTGTCGGGCCCTGTCGGGCTCTGTCGGGCTCTGTCGGGCTCTACTGGGCCCTGTCGGGCCCTGTCGGGCTCTGTCAGGCTCTGTCGGGCTCTGTCGGGCTCTACTGGGCCCTGTCGGGCTCTACTGGGCTCTACTGGGCTCTACTGGGCTCTGTCGGGCTCTGTCGGGCTCTACTGGGCCCTGTCGGGCCCTGTCGGGCTCTGTCGGGCTCTGTCGGGCTCTGTCGGGCTCTGTCGGGCTCTACTGAGCTCTGTCGGGCTCTGTCGGGCTCTACTGTGCCCTGTCGGGCCCTGTCGGGCTCTGTCGGGCTCTACTGGGCTCTGTCGGGCTCTGTCGGGCTCTGTCGGGCTCTACTGGGCCCTGTCGGGCCCTGTAGGGCTCTACTGGGCCCTGTCGGGCCCTGTCGGGCCCTGTCGGGCTCTGTCGGGCTCTGTCGGGCTCTACTGGGCTCTATTGAGCTCTGTCGGGCTCTGTCGGGCTCTTCTGGGGTCTGTCGGGCCCTGTCGGGCCCTGTCGGGCTCTGTCGGGCTCTGTCGGGCTCTGTCGGGCTCTGTCGGGCTCTACTGGGCTCTACTGGGCTCTGTCGGGCTCTGTCGGGCTCTACTGGGCCCTGTCGGGCCCTGTCGGGCTCTGTCGGGCTCTACTGGGCCCTGTCGGGCTCTGTCGGGCCCTGTCGGCTCTGTCGGGCTCTGTCGGGCCCTGTCTGGCTCTGTCGGGCTCTTCTGGGCTCTGTCGGGCTTTCCTGGGCTCTGTCGGGCTCTGTCGGGCTCTGTCGGGCTCTGTCGGGCTCTGTCGGGCTCTGTCGCGCCCTGTCGCACCCTGTCGGGCCCTGTCGGGCCCTGTCGGGCCCTGTCGGGCTCTGTCGGGCTCTGTCGGGCTCTGTCGGGCTCTGTCGGGCTCTACTGGGCCCTGTCGGGCCCTGTCGGACTCTGTCGGGCCCTGTCGGGCCCTGTCGGGCCCTGTCGGGCCCTCTCGGGCTCTGTCGGGCTCTGTCGGGCTCTGTCGGGCTCTGTCGGGCCCTCTCGGGCTCTGTCGGGCCCTCTCGGGCTCTGTCGGGCTCTACTGGGCCTTGTCGGGCTCTGTCGGGCTCTGTCGGGCTCTGTCGGGCCCTCTCGGGCTCTGTCGGGCTCTACTGGGCCCTGTCGGGCCCTGTCGGGCTCTGTCGGGCTCTGTCGGGCTCCGTCGGGCTCTGTCGGGCTCTACTGGGCTCTACTGAGCTCTGTCGGGCCCTGTCGGGCCCTGTCGGGCTCTGTCGGGCTCTGTCGGGCTCTGTCGGGCTCTGTCGGGCCCTGTCGGGCCCTGTCGGGCTCTGTCGGGCTCTACTGGGCTCTGTCGGGCCCTGTCGGGCCCTGTCGGGCCCTGTCGGGCCCTGTCGGGCCCTGTCGGGCCCTGTCGGGCTCTGTCGGGCTCTGTCGGGCTCTGTCGGGCCCTGTCGGGCCCTGTCGGGCTCTGTCGGGCCCTGTCGGGCTCTGTAGGGATCTACTGGGCCCTGTCGGGCCCTGTCGGACTCTGTCGGGCCCTGTCGGGCCCTGTCGGGCCCTGTCGGGCTCTGTCGGGCTCTGTCGGGCTCTACTGGGCTCTGTCGGGCTCTGTCGGGCTCTGTCGGGCTCTGTCGGGCCCTGTCGGGCTCTGTCGGGCTCTACTGGGCTCTGTCGGGCTCTGTCGGGCTCTGTCGGTCTCTACTGGGCCCTGTCGGGCCCTGTCGGGCCCTGTCGGGCTCTGTCGGGCTCTGTCGGGCTCTACTGGGCCCTGTCGGGCCCTGTCGGGCCCTGTCGGGCTCTGTCGGGCCCTGTCGGGCTCTGTCGGGCTCTACTGGGCTCTGTCGGGCTCTGTCGGGCTCTGTCGGGCACTACTTGGGCCCTGTCGGGCCCTGTCGGGCCCTGTCGGGCTCTGTCGGGCTCTGTCGGGCTCTGTCGGGCTCTGTCGGGCTCTACTGGGCCCTGTCGGGCCCTGTCGGGCCCTGTCGGGCTCTGTCGGGCTCTGTCGGGCCCTGTCGGGCTCTGTCGGGCTCTACAGAGCTAAACTGGGCCCTGTCGGGCCCTGTCGGGCCCTGTCGGGCTCTGTCGGGCCCTGTCGGGCCCTGTCGGGCTCTGTCGGGCTCTACAGGGCTAAACTGGGCCCTGTCGGGCCCTGTCGGGCCCTGTCGGGCTCTGTCGGGCCCTGTCGGGCTCTGTCGGGCTCTACTGGGCCCTGTCGGGCTCTGTCGGGCTCTGTCGGGCTCTGTCGGGCTCTGTCGGGCTCTACTGGGCCCTGTCGGGCCCTGTCGGGCCCTGTCAGGCTCTGTCGGGCTCTGTCGGGCTCTGTCGGGCTCTACTGGGCCCTGTCGGGCCCTGTCGGGCTCTACTGGGCTCTACTGGGCCCTGTCGGGCCCTGTCGGGCCCTGTCGGGCTCTGTCGGGCTCTGTCAGGCTCTGTCGGGCTCTACTGGGCTCTACTGAGCTCTGTCGGGCTCTGTCGGGCTCTGTCGGGCTCTACTGGGCCCTGTCGGGCTCTGTCGGGCCCTGTCGGGCCCTGTCGGGCTCTGTCGGGCTCTGTCGGGCCCTGTCGGGCTCTGTCGGGCTCTGTCGGGCTCTACTGGGCTCTACTGGGCTCTGTCGGGCTCTGTCGGGCTCTGTCGGGCTCTACTGGGCCCTGTCGGGCCCTGTCGGGCTCTGTCGGGCTCTACTGGGCCCTGTCGGGCCCTGTCGGGCTCTGTCGGGCTCTGTCGGGCTCTCCTGGGCTCTGTCGGGCTCTACTAGGCTCTTCTGGGCCCTGTCGGGCTCTGTCGGGCTCTGTCGGGCTCTACTGGGCTCTGTCGGGCCCTGTCTGGCCCTGTCGGGCTCTACTGGGCCCTGTCGGGCCCTGTCGGGCCCTGTCGGGCCCTGTCGGGCTCTACTGGGCTCTGTCGGGCTCTGTCGGGCTCTGTCGGGCCCTGTCGGGCCCTGTCGGGCCCTGTCGGGCTCTGTCGGGCTCTGTCGGGCTCTACTGGGCTCTACTGAGCTCTGTCGGGCTCTGTCGGGCTCTACTGGGCCCTGTCGGGCCCTGTCGGGCCCTGTCGGGCTCTGTCGGGCTCTGTCGGGCTCTACTGGGCTCTACTGGGCCCTGTCGGGCCCTGTCGGGCCCTGTCGGGCTCTGTCGGGCTCTGTCGGGCTCTACTGGGCCCTGTCGGGCCCTGTCGGGCCCTGTCGGGCTCTGTCGGGCTCTGTCGGGCCCTGTCTGGCTCTGTCGGGCTCTCCTGGGCTCTGTCGGGCTTTCCTGGGCTCTGTCGGGCTCTACTGGGCTCTTCTGGGCTCTGTCGGGCTCTGTCGGGCTCTGTCGGGCTCTGTCGGGCTCTGTCGGGCTCTACTGGGCTCTGTCGGGCTCTGTCGGGCTCTGTCGGGCTCTGTCGGGCTCTGTCGGGCTCTGTCGGGCTCTACTGGGCCCTGTCGGGCTCTGTCGGGCTCTGTCGGGCTCTGTCGCGCTCTGTCGGGCCCTGTCGGGCCCTGTCGGGCCCTGTCGGGCCCTGTCGGGCTCTGTCGGGCTCTGTCGGGCTCTGTCGGGCTCTACTGGGCCCTGTCGGGCCCTGTCGGGCCCTGTCGGGCTCTGTCGGGCTCTGTAGGGCTCTACTGGGCCCTGTCGGGCCCTGTCGGACTCTGTCGGGCCCTGTCGGGCCCTGTCGGGCCCTGTCGGGCCCTCTCGGGCTCTGTCGGGCTCTGTCGGGCTCTGTCGGGCTCTGTCGGGCCCTCTCGGGCTCTGTCGGGCCCTCTCGGGCTCTGTCGGGCTCTACTGGGCCTTGTCGGGCTCTGTCGGGCTCTGTCGGGCTCTGTCGGGCCCTCTCGGGCTCTGTCGGGCTCTACTAAGCCCTGTCGGGCCCTGTCGGGCTCTGTCGGGCTCTGTCGGGCTCCGTCGGGCTCTGTCGGGCTCTACTGGGCTCTACTGAGCTCTGTCGGGCCCTGTCGGGCCCTGTCGGGCTCTGTCGGGCTCTGTCGGGCTCTGTCGGGCTCTGTCGGGCCCTGTCGGGCCCTGTCGGGCTCTGTCGGGCTCTACTGGGCTCTGTCGGGCCCTGTCGGGCCCTGTCGGGCCCTGTCGGGCTCTGTCGGGCCCTGTCGGGCTCTGTCGGGCCCTGTCGGGCCCTGTCGGGCCCTGTCGGGCCCTGTCGGGCCCTGTCGGGCTCTGTCGGGCTCTGTCGGGCCCTGTCGGGCCCTGTCGGGCCCTGTCGGGCTCTGTCGGGCCCTGTCGGGCTCTGTAGGGCTCTACTGGGCCCTGTCGGGCCCTGTCGGACTCTGTCGGGCCCTGTCGGGCCCTGTCGGGCCCTGTCGGGCTCTGTCGGGCTCTGTCGGGCTCTCCTGGCTCTGTCGGGCTCTGTCGGGCTCTGTCGGGCTCTGTCGGGCTCTGTCGGGCCCTGTCGGGCTCTGTCGGGCTCTACTGGGCTCTGTCGGGCTCTGTCGGGCTCTGTCGGTCTCTACTGGGCCCTGTCGGGCCCTGTCGGGCCCTGTCGGGCTCTGTCGGGCTCTGTCGGGCTCTACTGGGCCCTGTCGGGCCCTGTCGGGCCCTGTCGGGCTCTGTCGGGCCCTGTCGGGCTCTGTCGGGCCCTGTCGGGCTCTACTGGGCTCTGTCGGGCTCTGTCGGGCCCTGTCGGGCCCTGTCGGGCTCTGTCGGGCTCTGTCGGGCTCTGTCGGGCTCTACTGGGCTCTACTGAGCTCTGTCGGGCTCTGTCGGGCTCTGTCGGGCTCTACTGGGCCCTGTCGGGCCCTGTCGGGCCCTGTCGGGCTCTGTCGGGCTCTGTCGGGCCCTGTCGGGCTCTGTCGGGCTCTACAGAGCTAAACTGGGCCCTGTCGGGCCCTGTCGGGCCCTGTCGGGCTCTGTCGGGCCCTGTCGGGCCCTGTCGGGCTCTGTCGGGCTCTACAGGGCTAAACTGGGCCCTGTCGGGCCCTGTCGGGCCCTGTCGGGCTCTGTCGGGCCCTGTCGGGCTCTGTCGGGCTCTACTGGGCCCTGTCGGGCTCTGTCGGGCTCTGTCGGGCTCTGTCGGGCTCTGTCGGGCTCTACTGGGCCCTGTCGGGCCCTGTCGGGCCCTGTCAGGCTCTGTCGGGCTCTGTCGGGCTCTGTCGGGCTCTACTGGGCCCTGTCGGGCCCTGTCGGGCTCTACTGGGCTCTACTGGGCCCTGTCGGGCCCTGTCGGGCCCTGTCGGGCTCTGTCGGGCTCTGTCAGGCTCTGTCGGGCTCTACTGGGCTCTACTGAGCTCTGTCGGGCTCTGTCGGGCTCTGTCGGGCTCTACTGGGCCCTGTCGGGCTCTGTCGGGCCCTGTCGGGCCCTGTCGGGCCCTGTCGGGCTCTGTCGGGCCCTGTCGGGCCCTGTCGGGCCCTGTCGGGCTCTGTCGGGCTCTGTCGGGCTCTACTGGGCTCTACTGGGCTCTGTCGGGCTCTGTCGGGCTCTGTCGGGCTCTACTGGGCCCTGTCGGGCCCTGTCGGGCTCTGTCGGGCTCTACTGGGCCCTGTCGGGCCCTGTCGGGCCCTGTCGGGCCCTGTCGGGCTCTGTCGGGCTCTGTCGGGCTCTCCTGGGCTCTGTCGGGCTCTACTAGGCTCTTCTGGGCCCTGTCGGGCTCTGTCGGGCTCTGTCGGGCTCTACTGGGCTCTGTCGGGCCCTGTCTGGCCCTGTCGGGCTCTACTGGGCCCTGTCGGGCCCTGTCGGGCCCTGTCGGGCCCTGTCGGGCTCTACTGGGCTCTGTCGGGCTCTGTCGGGCTCTGTCGGGCCCTGTCGGGCCCTGTCGGGCCCTGTCGGGCTCTGTCGGGCTCTGTCGGGCTCTACTGGGCTCTACTGAGCTCTGTCGGGCTCTGTCGGGCTCTACTGGGCCCTGTCGGGCCCTGTCGGGCCCTGTCGGGCTCTGTCGGGCTCTACTGGGCTCTACTGGGCCCTGTCGGGCCCTGTCGGGCCCTGTCGGGCTCTGTCGGGCTCTGTCGGGCTCTACTGGGCCCTGTCGGGCCCTGTCGGGCCCTGTCGGGCTCTGTCGGGCTCTGTCGGGCCCTGTCTGGCTCTGTCGGGCTCTCCTGGGCTCTGTCGGGCTTTCCTGGGCTCTGTCGGGCTCTACTGGGCTCTTCTGGGCTCTGTCGGGCTCTGTCGGGCTCTGTCGGGCTCTGTCGGGCTCTGTCGGGCTCTACTGGGCTCTGTCGGGCTCTGTCGGGCTCTGTCGGGCTCTGTCGGGCTCTGTCGGGCTCTGTCGGGCTCTACTGGGCCCTGTCGGGCTCTGTCGGGCTCTGTCGGGCTCTGTCGCGCCCTGTCGGGCCCTGTCGGGCCCTGTCGGGCCCTGTCGGGCTCTGTCGGGCTCTGTCGGGCTCTACTGGGCCCTGTCGGGCCCTGTCGGGCTCTGTCGGGCCCTGTCGGGCCCTGTCGGGCCCTGTCGGGCTCTGTCGGGCTCTGTAGGGCTCTACTGGGCCCTGCCGGGCCCTGTCGGACTCTGTCGGGCCCTGTCGGGCTCTGTCGGGCTCTGTCGGGCTCTGTCGGGCTCTGTCGGGCTCTGTCGGGCCCTCTCGGGCTCTGTCGGGCTCTGTCGGGCTCTGTCGGGCTCTACTGTGCCCTGTCGGGCTCTGTCGGGCTCTGTCGGGCCCTCTCGGGCTCTGTCGGGCTCTACTGGGCCCTGTCGGGCCCTGTCGGGCCCTGTCGGGCTCTGTCGGGCTCTGTCGGGCTCTACTGGGCTCTACTGAGCTCTGTCGGGCTCTGTCGGGCTCTACTGTGCCCTGTCGGGCCCTGTCGGGCCCTGTCGGGCCCTGTCGGGCCCTGTCGGGCTCTGTCGGGCCCTGTCGGGCTCTGTAGGGCTCTACTGGGCCCTGTCGGACCCTGTCGGACTCTGTCGGGCTCTGTCGGGCTCTGTCGGGCTCTGTCGGGCTCTACTGGGCTCTGTCGGGCTCTGTCGGGCTCTGTCGGGCTCTGTCGGGCTCTGTCGGGCTCCACTGGGCCCTGTCGGGCCCTGTCGGGCTCTGTCGGGCTCTGTCGGGCCCTGTCGGGCCCTGTCGGGCCCTGTCGGGCTCTGTCGGGCTCTGTCGGGCTCTACTGGGCCCTGTCGGGCTCTGTCGGGCTCTACTGGGCCCTGTCGGGCTCTGTCGGGCTCTACTGGGCCCTGTCGGGCCCTGTCGGGCCCTGTCGGGCTCTGTCGGGCTCTGTCGGGCTCTGTCGGGCTCTGTCGGGCTCTACAGGGCTAAACTGGGCCCTGTCGGGCCCTGTCGGGCTCTGTCGGGCTCTGTCGGGCTCTGTCGGGCCCTGTCGGGCCCTGTCGGGCCCTGTCGGGCTCTGTCGGGCTCTACAGGGCTAAACTGGGCCCTGTCGGGCCCTGTCGGGCCCTGTCGGGCTCTGTCGGGCTCTGTCGGGCCCTGTCGGGCCCTGTCGGGCTCTGTCGGGCTCTGTCGGGCTCTACTGGGCCCTGTCGGGCTCTGTCGGGCTCTGTCGGGCTCTGTCGGGCTCTGTCGGGCTCTACTGGGCCCTGTCGGGCCCTGTCGGGCCCTGTCAGGCTCTGTCGGCTCTGTCGGGCTCTGTCGGGCTCTACTGGGCCCTGTCGGGCCCTGTCGGGCCCTGTCGGGCTCTACTGGGCTCTACTGGGCTCTACTGGGCTCTGTCGGGCCCTGTCGGGCCCTGTCGGGCTCTGTCGGGCTCTGTCGGGCTCTACTGGGCTCTACTGAGCTCTGTCGGGCTCTGTCGGGCTCTACTGGGCCCTGTCGGGCCCTGTCGGGCTCTGTCGGGCCCTGTCGGGCCCTGTCGGGCCCTGTCGGGCTCTGTCGGGCTCTGTCGGGCTCTACTGGGCTCTACTGGGCTCTGTCGGGCTCTGTCGGGCTCTACTGGGCCCTGTCGGGCCCTGTCGGGCTCTGTCGGGCTCTACTGGGCCCTGTCGGGCCCTGTCGGGCCCTGTCGGGCTCTGTCGGGCTCTGTCGGGCTCTCCTGGGCTCTGTCGGGCTCTACTAGGCTCTTCTGGGCCCTGTCGGGCCCTGTCGGGCTCTGTCGGCTCTGTCGGGCTCTGTCGGGCTCTGTCGGGCTCTGTCGGGCTCTGTCGGGCTCTACTGGGCCCTGTCGGGCCCTGTCGGGCCCTGTCGGGCTCTGTCGGGCTCTGTCGGGCTCTGTCGGGCTCTACTGGGCTCTACTGAGCTCTGTCGGGCTCTGTCGGGCTCTGTCGGGCTCTACTGGGCCCTGTCGGGCCCTGTCGGGCTCTGTCGGGCTCTGTCGGGCTCTGTCGGGCTCTGTCGGGCTCTGTCGGGCTCTACTGGGCCCTGTCGGGCCCTGTCGGGCCCTGTCGGGCTCTGTCGGGCTCTGTCGGGCTCTGTCGGGCTCTACTGGGCTCTACTGAGCTCTGTCGGGCTCTGTCGGGCTCTGTCGGGCTCTACTGGGCCCTGTCGGGCCCTGTCGGGCCCTGTCGGGCCCTGTCGGGCTCTGTCGGGCCCTCTCGGGCTCTGTCGGGCCCTCTCGGGCTCTGTCGGGCTCTACTGGGCCCTGTCAGGCTCTGTCGGGCTCTGTCGGGCTCTGTCGGGCCCTCTCGGGCTCTGTCGGGCTCTACTGGGCCCTGTCGGGCCCTGTCGGGCCCTGTCGGGCTCTGTCGGGCTCTGTCGGGCTCTGTCGGGCTCTACTGGGCTCTACTGAGCTCTGTCGGGCTCTGTCGGGCTCTACTGTGCCCTGTCGGGCCCTGTCGGGCCCTGTCGGGCTCTGTCGGGCTCTGTCGGGCCCTGTCAGGCCCTGTCGGGCCCTGTCGGGCCCTGTCGGGCCCTGTCGGGCTCTGTCGGGCCCTGTCGGGCTCTGTAGGGCTCTACTGGGCCCTGTCGGGCCCTGTCGGGCCCTGTCGGGCTCTGTCGGGCTCTGTCGGGCTCTGTCGGGCTCTGTCGGGCTCCACTGGGCCCTGTCGGGCCCTGTCGGGCCCTGTCGGGCTCTGTCGGGCTCTGTCGGGCTCTACTGGGCTCTACTGAGCTCTGTCGGGCTCTGTCGGGCTCTGTCGGGCTCTACTGGGCCCTGTCGGGCCCTGTCGGGCTCTGTCGGGCTCTGTCGGGCTCTGTCGGGCTCTGTCGCGCTCTGTCGGGCTCTACTGGGCTCTACTGGGCCCTGTCGGGCCCTGTCGGGCCCTGTCGGGCTCTGTCGGGCTCTGTCGGGCTCTGTCGGGCTCTACTGGGCTCTGTCGGGCCCTGTCGGGCCCTGTCGGGCTCTGTCGGGCTCTGTCGGGCTCTGTCGGGCTCTGTCGGGCCCTCTCGGGCTCTGTCGGGCCCTCTCGGGCTCTGTCGGGCTCTACTGGGCGCTGTCGGGCTCTGTCGGGCTCTGTCGGGCTCTGTCGGGCCCTCTCGGGCTCTGTCGGGCTCTACTGGGCCCTGTCGGGCTCTGTCGGGCTGTGTCGGGCTCTGTCGGGCTCTGTCGGGCTCTACTGGGCTCTACTGAGCTCTGTCGGGCTCTGTCGGGCTCTACTGTGCCCTGTCGGGCCCTGTCGGGCCCTGTCGGGCCCTGTCGGGCTCTGTCGGGCCCTGTCGGGCCCTGTCGGGCTCTGTCGGGCTCTGTCGGGCCCTGTCGGGCCCTGTCGGGCCCTGTCGGGCCCTGTCGGGCCCTGTCGGGCTCTGTCGGGCTCTGTCGGGCTCTGTCGGGCTCTACTGGGCTCTGTCGGGCTCTGTCGGGCTCTGTCGGGCTCCACTGGGCCCTGTCGGGCTCTGTCGGGCCCTGTCGGGCCCTGTCGGGCTCTGTCGGGCTCTGTCGGGCTCTACTGGGCCCTGTCGGGCTCTGTCGGGCTCTACTGGGCCCTGTCGGGCTCTGTCGGGCTCTACTGGGCCCTGTCGGGCTCTGTCGGGCTCTACTGGGCCCTGTCGGGCCCTGTCGGGCCCTGTCGGGCTCTGTCGGGCTCTGTCGGGCTCTGTCGGGCCCTGTCGGGCTCTGTCGGGCTCTACAGGGCTAAACTGGGCCCTGTCGGGCCCTGTCGGGCCCTGTCGGGCTCTGTCGGGCCCTGTCGGGCCCTGTCGGGCTCTGTCGGGCCCTGCGGGCCCTGTCGGGCTCTGTCGGGCTCTACAGGGCTAAACTGGGCCCTGTCGGGCCCTGTCGGGCCCTGTCGGGCTCTGTCGGGCTCTGTCGGGCCCTGTCGGGCCCTCTCGGTCCCTGTCGGGCTCTGTCGGGCTCTGTCGGGCTCTGTCGGGCTCTACTGGGCCCTGTCGGGCCCTGTCGGGCCCTGTCAGGCTCTGTCGGGCTCTGTCGGGCTCTGTCGGGCTCTACTGGGCCCTGTCGGGCCCTGTCGGGCCCTGTCGGGCTCTACTGGGCTCTACTGGGCTCTGTCGGGCCCTGTCGGGCTCTGTCGGGCTCTACTGGGCTCTACTGAGCTCTGTCGGCTCTGTCGGGCTCTACTGTGCCCTGTCGGGCCCTGTCGGGCCCTGTCGGGCCCTGACGGGCCCTGTCGGGCTCTGTCGGGCTCTGTCGGGCTCTACTGGGCCCTGTCGGGCCCTGTCGGGCCCTGTCGGGCCTGTCGGGCTCTGTCGGGCTCTGTCGGGCTCTACTGGGCTCTACTGGGCTCTGTCGGGCTCTGTCGGGCTCTACTGGGCCCTGTCGGGCCCTGTCGGGCCCTGTCGGGCCCTGTCGGGCTCTGTCGGGCTCTACTGGGCCCTGTCGGGCCCTGTCGGGCCTGTCGGGCTCTGTCGGGCTCTGTCGGGCTCTCCTGGGCTCTGTCGGGCCCTGTCGGGCCCTGTCGGGCTCTACTGGGCCCTGTCGGGCCCTGTCGGGCCCTGTCGGGCTCTACTGGGCTCTGTCGGGCTCTGTCGGGCTCTGTCGGGCTCTGTCGGGCTCTGTCGGGCTCTACTGGGCCCTGTCGGGCCCTGTCGGGCTCTGTCGGGCTCTGTCGGGCTCTACTGGGCTCTACTGAGCTCTGTCGGGCTCTGTCGGGCTCTGTCGGGCTCTACTGGGCCCTGTCGGGCCCTGTCGGGCTCTGTCGGGCTCTGTCGGGCTCTGTCGGGCTCTGTCGGGCTCTGTGGGTCTGGGCTCTACTGTGGCCCTGTCGGGCCCTGTCGGGCCCTGTCGGGCTCTGTCGGGCTCTGTCGGGCTCTACTGGGCTCTGTCGGGCCCTGTCGGGCTCTGTCGGGCTCTGTCGGGCCCTGTCTGGCTCTGTCGGGCTCTCCTGCTCCTGGGCTCTGTCGGGCTTTCCTGGGCTCTGTCGGGCTCTACTGGGCTCTTCTGGGCTCTGTCGGGCTCTGTCGGGCTCTGTCGGGCTCTGTCGGGCTCTACTGGGCTCTGTCGGGCTCTGTCGGGCTCTGTCGGGCTCTACTGGGCTCTGTCGGGCTCTGTCGGGCTCTGTCGGGCTCTACTGGGCTCTTGTGGGCTCTGTCGGGCCCTGTCGGGCCCTGTCGGGCCCTGTCGGGCTCTGTCGGGCTCTGTCGGGCTCTGTCGGGCTCTACTGGGCCCTGTCGGGCCCTGTCGGGCCCTGTCGGGCTCTGAGGGCTCTGTCGGGCTCTGTCGGGCTCTGTCGGGCTCTGTCGGGCCCTCTCGGGCTCTGTCGGGCTCTACTGGGCCCTGTCGGGCTCTGTCGGGCTCTGTCGGGCCCTCTCGGGCTCTGTCGGGCTCTACTGGGCCCTGTCGGGCCCTGTCGGGCTCTGTCGGGCTCTGTCGGGCTCTGTCGGGCTCTGTCGGGCTCTACTGGGCTCTACTGAGCTCTGTCGGGCTCTGTCGGGCTCTACTGTGCCCTGTCGGGCCCTGTCGGGCCCTGTCGGGCCCTGTCGGGCTCTGTCGGGCCCTGTCGGGCCCTGTCGGGCTCTGTCGGGCTCTGTCGGGCTCTGTCGGGCTCTGTCGGGCCCTGTCGGGCCCTGTCGGGCCCTGTCGGGATCTGTTGGGCCCTGTCGGGCTCTGTAGGGCTCTACTGGGCCCTGTCGGGCCCTGTCGGACTCTGTCGGGCCCTGTCGGGCTCTGTCGGGCCCTGTCGGGCTCTGTAGGGCTCTACTGGGCCCTGTCGGGCCCTGTCGGACTCTGTCGGGCCCTGTCGGGCCCTGTCGGGCCCTGTCGGGCTCTGTCGGGCTCTGTCGGGCTCTACTGGGCTCTGTCGGGCTCTGTCGGGCTCTGTCGGGCTCTGTCGGGCTCTGTCGGGCTCTGTCGGGCTCCACTGGGCCCTGTCGGGCCCTGTCGGGCTCTGTCGGGCTCTGTCGGGCCCTGTCGGGCCCTGTCGGGCTCTGTCGGGCTCCACTGGGCCCTGTCGGGCTCTGTCGGGCTCTGTCGGGCTCTACTGGGCCCTGTCGGGCCTCTGTCGGGCTCTACTGGGCCCTGTCGGGCTCTGTCGGGCTCTACTGGGCCCTGTCGGGCCCTGTCGGGCCCTGTCGGGCCCTGTCGGGCTCTGTCGGGCTCTGTCGGGCTCTGTCGGGCTCTACAGGGCTAAACTGGGCCCTGTCGGGCCCTGTCGGGCCCTGTCGGGCTCTGTCGGGCTCTGTCGGGCCCTGTCGGGCCCTGTCGGGCTCTGTCGGGCTCTACAGGGCTAAACTGGGCCCTGTCGGGCCCTGTCGGGCCCTGTCGGGCTCTGTCGGGCCTCTGTCGGGCCCTGTCGGGCTCTGTCGGGCTCTGTCGGGCTCTGTCGGGCTCTACTGGGCCCTGTCGGGCTCTGTCGGGCTCTGTCGGGCTCTGTCGGGCTCTGTCGGGCTCTACTGGGCCCTGTCGGGCCCTGTCGGGCCCTGTTAGGCTCTGTCGGGCTCTGTCGGGCTCTGTCGGGCTCTACTGGGCCCTGTCGGGCCCTGTCGGGCCCTGTCGGGCTCTACTGGGCTCTACTGGGCTCTACTGGGCTCTGTCGGGCCTGTCAGGCCCTGTCGGGCCCTGTCGGGCTCTGTCGGGCTCTGTCGGGCTCTACTGGGCTCTACTGAGCTCTGTCGGGCTCTGTCGGGCTCTACTGTGCCCTGTCGGGCCCTGACTGGCCCTGTCGGGCTCTGTCGGGCTCTGTCGGGCTCTACTGGGCCCTGTCGGGCCCTGTCGGGCCCTGTCGGGCTCTGTCGGGCTCTGTCGGGCTCTACTGGGCTCTACTGGGCTCTGTCGGGCTCTGTCGGGCTCTACTGGGCCCTGTCGGGCCCTGTCGGGCTCTGTCGGGCTCTACTGGGCCCTGTCGGGCCCTGTCGGGCCCTGTCGGGCTCTGTCGGGCTCTGTCGGGCTCTCCTGGGCTCTGTCGGGCTCTACTAGGCTCTTCTGGGCCCTGTCGGGCCCTGTCGGGCCCTGTCGGGCTCTACTGGGCTCTGTCGGGCTCTGTCGGGCTCTGTCGGGCTCTGTCGGGCTCTGTCGGGCTCTACTGGGCCCTGTCGGGCCCTGTCGGGCCCTGTCGGGCTCTGTCGGGCTCTGTCGGGCTCTGTCGGGCTCTGTCGGGCTCTACTGGGCTCTACTGAGCTCTGTCGGGCTCTGTCGGGCTCTGTCGGGCTCTACTGGGCCCTGTCGGGCTCTGTCGGGCTCTGTCGGGCTCTGTCGGGCTCTGTCGGGCTCTGTCGGGCTCTACTGGGCTCTACTGGGCCCTGTCGGGCTCTGTCGGGCTCTGTCGGGATTCTACTGGGCTCTGTCGGGCCCTGTCGGGCCCTGTCGGGCCCTGTCGGGCCCTCTCGGGCTCTGTCGGGCCCTCTCGGGCTCTGTCGGGCTCTACTGGGCCCTGTCAGGCTCTGTCGGGCTCTGTCGGGCTCTGTCGGGCCCTCTCGGGCTCTGTCGGGCTCTACTGGGCCCTGTCGGGCCCTGTCGGGCCCTGTCGGGCTCTGTCGGGCTCTGTCGGGCTCTGTCGGGCTCTACTGGGCTCTACTGAGCTCTGTCGGGCTCTGTCGGGCTCTACTGTGCCCTGTCGGGCCCTGTCGGGCCCTGTCGGGCTCTGTCGGGCTCTGTCGGGCCCTATCGGGCCCTGTCGGGCCCTGTCGGGCTCTGTCGGGCCCTGTCGGGCTCTGTAGGGCTCTACTGGGCCCTGTCGGGCCCTGTCGGGCTCTGTCGGGCTCTGTCGGGCTCTGTCGGGCTCTGTCGGGCTCCACTGGGCCCTGTCGGGCCCTGTCGGGCCCTGTCGGGCTCTGTCGGGCTCTGTCGGGCTCTACTGGGCTCTACTGAGCTCTGTCGGGCTCTGTCGGGCTCTACTGGGCCCTGTCGGGCCCTGTCGGGCTCTGTCGGGCTCTGTCGGGCTCTGTCACGCTCTGTCGGGCTCTACTGGGCTCTACTGGGCCCTGTCGGGCCCTGTCGGGCCCTGTCGGGCCCTGTCGGGCTCTGTCGGGCTCTGTCGGGCTCTACTGGGCCCTGTCGGGCCCTGTCGGGCCCTGTCGGGCCCTGTCGGGCTCTGTCGGGCTCTGTAGGGCTCTACTGGGCCCTGCCGGGCCCTGTCGGACTCTGTCGGGCCCTGTCGGGCCCTGTCGGGCCCTGTCGGGCTCTGTCGGGCTCTGTCGGGCCCTCTCGGGCTCTGTCGGGCCCTCTCGGGCTCTGTCGGGCCCTCTCGGGCTCTGTCGGGCTCTACTGGGTGCTGTCGGGCTCTGTCGGGCTCTGTCGGGCTCTGTCGGGCCCTCTCGGGCTCTGTCGGGCTCTACTGGGCCCTGTCGGGCTCTACTGGGCCCTGTCGGGCTCTGTCGGGCTCTGTCGGGCTCTGTCGGGCTCTGTCGGGCTCTACTGGGCTCTACTGAGCTCTGTCGGGCTCTGTCGGGCTCTACTGTGCCCTGTCGGGCCCTGTCGGGCTCTGTCGGGCCCTGTCGGGCTCTGTCGGGCCCTGTCGGGCCCTGTCGGGCCCTGTCGGGCTCTGTCGGGCTCTGTCGGGCCCTGTCGGGCCCTGTCGGGCTCTGTCGGGCTCTACTGGGCTCTGTCGGGCTCTGTCGGGCTCTGTCGGGCTCTGTCGGGCTCCACTGGGCCCTGTCGGGCTCTGTCGGGCCCTGTCGGGCCCTGTCGGGCCCTGTCGGGCTCTGTCGGGCTCTGTCGGGCTCTACTGGGCCCTGTCGGGCTCTGTCGGGCTCTACTGGGCCCTGTCGGGCTCTGTCGGGCTCTACTGGGCCCTGTCGGGCCCTGTCGGGCCCTGTCGGGCTCTGTCGGGCTCTGTCGGGCTCTGTCGGGCCCTGTCGGGCTCTGTCGGGCTCTACAGGGCTAAACTGGGCCCTGTCGGGCCCTGTCGGGCTCTGTCGGCCCTGTCGGGCCCTGTCGGGCCCTGTCGGGCCCTGTCGGGCTCTGTCGGGCTCTACAGGGCTAAACTGGGCCCTGTCGGGCCCTGTCGGGCCCTGTCGGGCTCTGTCGGGCTCTGTCGGGCCCTGTCGGGCCCTCTCGGGCCCTGTCGGGCTCTGTCGGGCTCTGTCGGGCTCTGTCGGGCTCTGTCGGGCTCTGTCGGGCTCTACTGGGCCCTGTCGGGCCCTGTCGGGCCCTACTGGGCTCTACTGGGCTCTGTCGGGCCCTGTCGGGCTCTGTCGGGCTCTACTGGGCTCTACTGAGCTCTGTCGGGCTCTGTCGGGCTCTACTGTGCCCTGTCGGGCTCTGTCGGGCTCTGTCGGGCTCTGTCGGGCTCTGTCGGGCTCTGTCGGGCTCTACTGGGCCCTGTCGGGCCCTGTCGGGCCCTGTCGGGCTCTGTCGGGCTCTGTCGGGCTCTACTGGGCTCTACTGGGCTCTGTCGGGCTCTGTCGGGCTCTACTGGGCCCTGTCGGGCCCTGTCGGGCCCTGTCGGGCCCTGTCGGGCTCTGTCGGGCTCTACTGGGCCCTGTCGGGCCCTGTCGGGCCCTGTCGGGCTCTGTCGGGCTCTGTCGGGCTCTCCTGGGCTCTGTCGGGCCCTGTCGGGCCCTGTCGGGCTCTACTGGGCCCTGTCGGGCCCTGTCGGGCCCTGTCGGGCTCTACTGGGCTCTGTCGGGCTCTGTCGGGCTCTGTCGGGCTCTGTCGGGCTCTGTCGGGCTCTACTGGGCCCTGTCGGGCCCTGTCGGGCTCTGTCGGGCTCTGTCGGGCTCTACTGGGCTCTACTGAGCTCTGTCGGGCTCTGTCGGGCTCTGTCGGGCTCTACTGGGCCCTGTCGGGCCCTGTCGGGCCCTGTCGGGCTCTGTCGGGCTCTGTCGGGCTCTGTCGGGCTCTGTCGGGCTCTACTGGGCTCTACTGGGCCCTGTCGGGCCCTGTCGGGCCCTGTCGGGCTCTGTCGGGCTCTGTCGGGCTCTACTGGGCTCTGTCGGGCTCTGTCGGGCCCTGTCGGGCTCTGTCGGGCTCTGTCGGGCCCTGTCTGGCTCTGTCGGGCTCTCCTGGGCTCTGTCGGGCTTTCCTGGGCTCTGTCGGGCTCTACTGGGCTCTTCTGGGCTCTGTCGGGCTCTGTCGGGCTCTGTCGGGCTCTGACGGGCTCTGTCGGGCTCTACTGGGCTCTGTCGGGCTCTGTCGGGCTCTGTCGGGCTCTACTGGGCTCTGTCGGGCTCTGTCGGGCTCTGTCGGGCTCTACTGGGCTCTTCTGGGCCCTGTCGGGCCCTGTCGGGCCCTGTCGGGCTCTGTCGGGCTCTGTCGGGCTCTGTCGGGCTCTGTCGGGCTCTACTGGGCCCTGTCGGGCCCTGTCGGGCCCTGTCGGGCTCTGTCGGGCTCTGTCGGGCTCTGTCGGGCTCTGTCGGGCTCTGTCGGGCCCTCTCGGGCTCTGTCGGGCTCTACTGGGCCCTGTCGGGCTCTGTCGGGCTCTGTCGGGCTCTGTCGGGCTCTGTCGGGCTCTGTCGGGCCCTACTGGGCCCTGTCGGGCCCTGTCGGGCCCTGTCGGGCTCTGTCGGGCTCTGTCGGGCTCTGTCGGGCTCTACTGGGCTCTACTGAGCTCTGTCGGGCTCTGTCGGGCTCTACTGTGCCCTGTCGGGCCCTGTCGGGCCCTGTCGGGCTCTGTCGGGCCCTGTCGGGCCCTGTCGGGCTCTGTCGGGCTCTGTCGGGCTCTGTCGGGCTCTGTCGGGCCCTGTCGGGCCCTGTCGGGCCCTGTCGGGATCTGTCGGGCCCTGTCGGGCTCTGTAGGGCTCTACTGGGCCCTGTCGGGCCCTGTCGGACTCTGTCGGGCCCTGTCGGGCCCTGTCGGGCCCTGTCGGGCTCTGTCGGGCCCTGTCGGGCTCTGTAGGGCTCTACTGGGCCCTGTCGGGCCCTGTCGGACTCTGTCGGGCCCTTTCGGGCCCTGTCGGGCCCTGTCGGGCTCTGTCGGGCTCTACTGGGCTCTGTCGGGCTCTGTCGGGCTCTGTCGGGCTCTGTCGGGCTCTGTCGGGCTCTGTCGGGCTCCACTGGGACCTGTCGGGCCCTGTCGGGCCCTGTCGGGCTCTGTCGGGCTCTGTCGGGCTCTACTGGGCCCTGTCGGGCTCTGTCGGGCTCTACTGGGCCCTGTCGGGCTCTGTCGGGCCCTGTCGGGCCCTGTCGGGCCCTGTCGGGCTCTACTGGGCTCTGTCGGGCTCTGTCGGGCTCTGTCGGGCACTACTTGGGCCCTGTCGGGCCCTGTCGGGCCCTGTCGGGCTCTGTCGGGCCCTGTCGGGCCCTGTCGGGCCCTGTCGGGCTCTGTCGGGCTCTGTCGGGCTCTACTGGGCTCTTCTGGGCCCTGTCGGGCTCTGTCGGGCCCTGTCGGGCTCTGTCGGGCCCTCTCGGGCTCTGTCGGGCTCTACAGGGCTAAACTGGGCTCTGTCGGGCCCTGTCGGGCCCTGTCAGGCCCTGTCGGGCTCTGTCGGGCTCTGTCGGGCCCTGTCGGGCTCTGTCGGGCCCTGTCGGGCCCTGTCGGGCTCTGTCGGGCCCTGTCGGGCTCTACTGGGCTCTCTCGGGCTCTGTCGGGCTCTGTCGGGCTCTGTCGGGTACTACTTGGGCCCTGTCGGGCCCTGTCGGGCTCTGTCGGGCCCTGTCGGGCCCTGTCGGGCCCTGTCGGGCCCTGTCGGGCTCTGTCGGGCTCTGTCGGGCTCTACTGGGCTCTTCTGGGCCCTGTCGGGCTCTGTCGGGCCCTGTCGGGCTCTGTCGGGCCCTTTCGGGCCCTGTCGGGCCCTGTCGGGCCCTGTCGGGCTCTGTCGGGCCCTGTCGGGCCCTGTCGGGCTCTGTCGGGCCCTGTCGGGCCCTGTCGGGCCCTGTCGGGCCCTGTCGGGCTCTGTCGGGCTCTGTCGGGCTCTACAGGGCTAAACTGGGCTCTGTCGGGCCCTGTCGGGCCCTGTCGGGCTCTGTCGGGCCCTGTCGGGCCTGTCGGGCTCTGTCGGGCCCTGTCGGGCCCTGTCGGGCTCTGTCGGGCTCTGTCGGGCCCTGTCGGGCTCTTTCGGGCCCTGTCGGGCTCTGTCGGGCTCTGTCGGGCTCTACAGGGCTAAACTGGGCTCTGTCGGGCCCTGTCGGGCCCTGTCGGGCCCTGTCGGGCTCTGTCGGGCTCTGTCGGGCTCCGTCGGGCTCTGTCGGGCTCTACTGGGCCCTGTCGGGCTCTGTCGGGCCCTATCGGGCCCTGTCGGGCCCTGTCGGGCCCTGTCGGGCTCTGTCGGGCTCTGTCGGGCTCTGTCGGGCTCAACTGGGCCCTGTCGGGCCCTGTCGGGCTCTACTGGGCTCTACTGGGCTCTGTCGGGCTCTGTCGGGCTCTACTGGGCCCTGTCGGGCCCTGTCGGGCCCCGTCGGGCTCTGTCGGGCTCTGTCGGGCTCTGTCGGGCTCTGTCGGGCTCTACTGGGCTCTACTGAGCTCTGTCGGGCTCTGTCGGGCTCTACTGTGCCCTGTCGGGCCCTGTCGGGCTCTGTCGGGCTCTACTGGGCTCTGTCGGGCTCTGTCGGGCTCTGTCGGGCTCTACTGTGCCCTGTCGGGCCCTGTCGGGCCCTGTCGGGCCCTGTCGGGCTCTGTCGGGCTCTGTCGGGCTCTGTCGGGCCCTGTCGGGCCCTGTCGGGCCCTGTCGGGCTCTGTAGGGCTCTACTGGGCCCTGTCGGGCTCTGTCGGGCTCTGTCGGGCTCTGTCGGGCCTCTGTCGGGCTCTACTGGGCCCTGTCGGGCTCTGTCGGGCTCTACTGGGCCCTGTCGGGCCCTGTCGGGCCCTGTCGGGCTCTGTCGGGCTCTGTCGGGCTCTGTCGGGCTCTACTGGGCCCTGTCGGGCCCTGTCGGGCTCTGTCGGGATCTGTCGGGCTCTGTCGGGCTCTACTGGGCCCTGTCAGGCCCTGTCGGGCTCTGTCGGGCTCTGTCGGGCCCTGTCGGGCTCTGTCGGGCTCTTCTGGGCCCTGTCGGGTTCTGTCGGGCCCTGTCGGGCTCTGTCGGGCTCTGTCGGGCCTGTCGGGCCCTGTCGGGCTCTGTCGGGCTCTACCGGGCTCTGTCGGGCCCTGTCGGGCCGTGTCGGGCTCTGTCGGGCCCTGTCGGGCTCTGTAGGGCTCTGTAGGGCTCTACTGGGCCCTGTCGGGCCCTGTCGGGCTCTGTCGGGCTCTGTCGGGCTCTGTCGGGCTCTGTCGGGCTCTGTCGGGCTCTACTGGGCTAAACTGGGCCCTGTCGGGCCCTGTCGGGCCCTGTCGGGCTCTGTCGGGCTCTGTCGGGCACTACTTGGGCCCTGTCGGGCCCTGTCGGGCCTTTCGGGCTCTGTCGGGCTCTGTCGGGCTCTCCTGGGCTCTGTCGGGCTCTACTGGGCTCTTCTGGGCCCTGTCGGGCCCTGTCGGGCCCTGTCGGGCCCTGTCGGGCTCTGTCGGGCTCTACTGGGCCCTGTCGGGCTCTGTCGGGCCCTGTCGGGCCCTGTCGGGCCCTGTCGGGCTCTGTAGGGCTCTACTGGGCCCTGTCGGGCCCTGTCGGACTCTGTCGGGCCCTGTCGGGCCCTGTCGGGCCCTGTCGGGCTCTGTAGGGGTCTACTGGGCCCTGTCGGGCCCTGTCGGGCCCTTTCGGGCCCTGTCGGGCCCTGTCGGGCCCTGTCGGGCTCTGTCGGGCTCTACTGGGCTCTGTCGGGCTCTGTCGGGCTCTGTCGGGCTCTGTCGGGCTCTGTCGGGCTCCACTGGGCCCTGTCGGGCCCTGTCGGGCCCTGTCGGGCTCTGTCGGGCTCTGTCGGGCTCTACTGGGCCCTGTCGGGCTCTGTCGGGCTCTACTGGGCCCTGTCGGGCTCTGTCGGGCCCTGTCGGGCCCTGTCGGGCCCTCTCGGGCCCTGTCGGGCTCTGTCGGGCCCTGTCGGGCCCTGTCGGGCTCTACTGGGCTCTGTCGGGCTCTGTCGGGCTCTGTCGGGCACTACTTGGGCCTGTCGGGCCCTGTCGTGCCCTGTCGGGCTCTGTCGGGCCCTGTCGGGCCCTGTCGGGCCCTGTCGGGCTCTGTCGGGCTCTGTCGGGCTCTACTGGGCTCTTCTGGGCCCTGTCGGGCTCTGTCGGGCCCTGTCGGGCTCTGTCGGGCCCTGTCGGGCTCTGTCGGGCCCTGTCGGGCCCTGTCGGGCTCTGTCGGGCTCTGTCGGGCTCTGTCGGGCACTTTCGGGCCCTGTCGGGCCCTGTCGGGCCCTGTCGGGCCCTGTCGGGCTCTGTCGGGCTCTGTCGGGCCCTGTCGGGCTCTGTCGGGCTCTGTCGGGCCCTGTCGGGCTCTGTCGGGCCCTGTCGGGCTCTGTCGGGCCCTGTCGGGCTCTGTCGGGCTCTGTCGGGCTCTACAGGGCTAAACTGGGCTCTGTCGGGCCCTGTCGGGCCCTGTCGGGCCCTGTCGGGCTCTGTCGGGCCCTGTCGGGCTCTGTCGGGCCCTGTCGGGCCCTGTCGGGCTCTGTCGGGCCCTGTCGGGCTCTACTGGGCTCTGTCGGGCTCTGTCGGGCTCTGTCGGGCTCTGTCGGGCACTACTTGGGCCCTGTCGGGCCCTGTCGGGCCCTGTCGGGCCCTGTCGGGCCCTGTCGGGCTCTGTCGGGCTCTGTCGGGCTCTACTGGGCTCTTCTGGGCCCTGTCGGGCTCTGTCGGGCCCTCTCGGGCTCTGTCGGGCTCTACTGGGCCCTGTCGGGCTCTGTCGGGCTCTGTCGGGCTCTGTCGGGCCCTCTCGGGCTCTGTCGGGCTCTACTGGGCCCTGTCGGGCCTTGTCGGGCCCTGTCGGGCTCTGTCGGGCTCTGTCGGGCTCTACTGGGCTCTTCTGGGCCCTGTCGGGCTCTGTCGGGCCCTCTCGGGCTCTGTCGGGCTCTACTGGGCCCTGTCGGGCCCTGTCGGGCTCTGTCGGGCCCTCTCGGGCTCTGTCGGGCTCTACTGTGCCCTGTCGGGCCCTGTCGGGCCCTGTCGGGCCCTGTCGGGCTCTGTCGGGCTCTGTCGGGCCCTGTCGGGCCCTGTCGGGCCCTGTCGGGCTCTGTCGGGCCCTGTCGGGCTCTGTAGGGCTCTACTGGGCCCTGTCGGGCCCTGTCGGACTCTGTCGGGCCCTGTCGGGCCCTGTCGGGCTCTGTCGGGCTCTGTCGGGCTCTACTGGGCTCTGTCGGGCTCTGTCGGGCTCTGTCGGGCTCTGTCGGGCTCTGTCGGGCTCCACTGGGCCCTGTCGGGCCCTGTCGGGCTCTGTCGGGCCCTGTCGGGCCCTGTCGGGCCCTGTCGGGCCCTGTCGGGCTCTGTCGGGCTCTACTGGGCCCTGTCGGGCTCTGTCGGGCTCTACTGGGCCCTGTCGGGCTCTGTCGGGCTCTACTGGGACCTGTCGGACCCTGTCGGGCTCTGTCGGGCTCTGTCGGGCTCTGTCGGGCTCTGTCGGGCTCTACAGGGCTAAACTGGGCCCTGTCGGGCCCTGTCGGGCCCTGTCGGGCTCTGTCGGGCTCTGTCGGGCTCTGTCGGGCCCTGTCGGGCCCTGTCGGGCTCTGTCGGGCCCTGTCGGGCCCTGTCGGGCTCTGTCGGGCTCTACAGGGCTAAACTGGGCCCTGTCGGGCCCTGTCGGGCCCTGTCGGGCTCTGTCGGGCTCTGTCGGGCCCTGTCGGGCCCTGTCGGGCTCTGTCGGGCTCTGTCGGGCTCTACTGGGCCCTGTCGGGCTCTGTCGGGCTCTGTCGGGCTCTGTCGGGCTCTGTCGGGCTCTACTGGGCCCTGTCGGGCCCTGTCGGGCTCTACTGGGCTCTACTGGGCTCTACTGGGCTCTGTCGGGCCCTGTCGGGCCCTGTCGGGCTCTGTCGGGCTCTGTCGGGCTCTGTCGGGCTCTACTGGGCTCTACTGAGCTCTGTCGGGCTCTGTCGGGCTCTACTGTGCCCTGTCGGGCCCTGTCGGGCCCTGTCGGGCCCTGACGGGCCCTGTCGGGCTCTGTCGGGCTCTGTCGGGCTCTACTGGGCCCTGTCGGGCTCTGTCGGGCCCTGTCGGGCCTGTCGGGCTCTGTCAGGCCCTGTCGGGCCCTGTCGGGCCCTGTCGGGCTCTGTCGGGCTCTACTGGGCTCTACTGGGCTCTGTCCGGGCTCTGTCGGGCTCTACTGGGCCCTGTCGGGCCCTGTCGGGCCCTGTCGGGCCCTGTCGGGCTCTGTCGGGCTCTACTGGGCCCTGTCGGGCCCTGTCGGGCTCTGTCGGGCTCTGTCGGGCTCTCCTGGGCTCTGTCGGGCTCTACTAGGCTCTTCTGGGCCCTGTCGGGCCCTGTCGGGCCCTGTCGGGCTCTACTGGGCTCTGTCGGGCTCTGTCGGGCTCTGTCGGGCTCTGTCGGGCTCTGTCGGGCTCTACTGGGCCCTGTCGGGCCCTGTCGGGCCCTGTCGGGCTCTGTCGGGCTCTGTCGGGCTCTGTCGGGCTCTACTGGGCTCTACTGAGCTCTGTCGGGCTCTGTCGGGCTCTGTCGGGCTCTACTGGGCCCTGTCGGGCCCTGTCAGGCTCTGTCGGGCTCTGTCGGGCTCTGTCGGGCTCTACTGGGCCCTGTCGGGCCCTGTCGGGCCCTGTCGGGCTCTGTCGGGCTCTGTCGGGCTCTGTCGGGCTCTACTGGGCTCTACTGAGCTCTGTCGGGCTCTGTCGGGCTCTACTGTGCCCTGTCGGGCCCTGTCGGGCCCTGACGGGCCCTGTCGGGCTCTGTCGGGCTCTGTCGGGCTCTACTGGGCCCTGTCGGGCCCTGTCGGGCCCTGTCGGGCTCTGTCGGGCCGTGTCGGGCCCTGTCGGGCCCTGTCGGGCTCTGTCGGGCTCTGTCGGGCTCTACTGGGCTCTACTGGGCTCTGTCGGGCTCTGTCGGGCTCTACTGGGCCCTGTCGGGCCCTGTCGGGCCCTGTCGGGCCCTGTCGGGCTCTGTCGGGCTCTACTGGGACCTGTCGGGCCCTGTCGGGCCCTGTCGGGCTCTGTCGGGCTCTGTCGGGCTCTCCTGGGCTCTGTCGGGCTCTACTAGGCTCTTCTGGGCCCTGTCGGGCCCTGTCGGGCCCTGTCGGGCTCTACTGGGCTCTGTCGGGCTCTGTCGGGCTCTGTCGGGCTCTGTCGGGCTCTGTCGGGCTCTACTGGGCCCTGTCGGGCCCTGTCGGGCCCTGTCGGGCTCTGTCGGGCTCTGTCGGGCTCTGTCGGGCTCTACTGGGCTCTACTGAGCTCTGTCGGGCTCTGTCGGGCTCTGTCGGGCTCTACTGGGCCCTGTCGGGCCCTGTCGGGCTCTGTCGGGCTCTGTCGGGCTCTGTCGGGCTCTGTCGGGCTCTACTGGGCTCTAATGGGCCCTGTCGGGCTCTGTCGGGCTCTGTCGGGCTCTACTGGGCCCTGTCGGGCCCTGTCGGGCCCTGTCGGGCTCTGTCGGGCTCTGTCGGGCTCTGTCGGGCTCTGTCGGGCCCTCTCGGGCTCTGTCGGGCCCTCTCGGGCTCTGTCGGGCCCTCTCGGGCTCTGTCGGGCTCTACTGGGCCCTGTCGGGCTCTGTCGGGCTCTGTCGGGCTCTGTCGGGCCCTCTCGGGCTCTGTCGGGCTCTACTGGGCCCTGTCGGGCCCTGTCGGGCCCTGTCGGGCTCTGTCGGGCTCTGTCGGGCTCTACTGGGCTCTACTGAGCTCTGTCGGGCTCTGTCGGGCTCTACTGTGCCCTGTCGGGCCCTGTCGGGCCCTGTCGGGCCCTGTCGGGCTCTGTCGGGCCCTGTCGGGCCCTGTCGGGCCCTGTCGGGCTCTGTCGGGCTCTGTCGGGCCCTGTCGGGCCCTGTCGGGCCCTGTCGGGCTCTGTCGGGCCCTGTCGGGCTCTGTAGGGCTCTACTGGGCCCTGTCGGGCCCTGTCGGGCCCTGTCGGGCTCTGTCGGGCCCTGTCGGGCCCTGTCGGGCCCTGTCGGGCCCTGTCGGGCTCTGTCGGGCTCTGTCGGGCTCTACTGGGCTCTTCTGGGCCCTGTAGGGCTCTGTCGGGCCCTCTCGGGCTCTGTCGGGCTCTACTGGGCCCTGTCGGGCTCTGTCGGGCTCTGTCGGGCTCTGTCGGGCCCTCTCGGGCTCTGTCGGGCTCTACTGGGCTCTGTCGGGCCCTGTCGGGCCCTGTCGGGCTCTGTCGGGCTCTGTCGGGCTCTGTCGGGCTCTACTGGGCTCTACTGAGCTCTGTCGGGCTCTGTCGGGCTCTACTGTGCCCTGTCGGGCCCTGTCGGGCCCTGTCGGGCCCTGACGGGCCCTGTCGGGCTCTGTCGGGCTCTGTCGGGCTCTACTGGGCCCTGTCGGGCCCTGTCGGGCCCTGTCGGGCTCTGTCGGGCCCTGTCGGGCCCTGTCGGGCCCTGTCGGGCTCTGTCGGGCTCTGTCGGGCTCTACTGGGCTCTACTGGGCTCTGTCGGGCTCTGTCGGGCTCTACTGGGCCCTGTCGGGCCCTGTCGGGCCCTGTCGGGCCCTGTCGGGCTCTGTCGGGCTCTACTGGGCCCTGTCGGGCCCTGTCGGGCCCTGTCGGGCTCTGTCGGGCTCTGTCGGGCTCTCCTGGGCTCTGTCGGGCTCTACTAGGCTCTTCTGGGCCCTGTCGGGCCCTGTCGGGCCCTGTCGGGCCCTGTCGGGCTCTGTCGGGCTCTGTCGGGCCCTGTCGGGCTCTACTGGGCTCTACTGAGCTCTGTCGGGCTCTGTCGGGCTCTGTCGGGCTCTACTGGGCCCTGTCGGGCCCTGTCGGGCTCTGTCGGGCTCTGTCGGGCTCTGTCGGGCTCTGTCGGGCTCTACTGGGCTCTACTGGGCCCTGTCGGGCTCTGTCGGGCTCTGTCGGGCTCTACTGGGCTCTGTCGGGCCCTGTCGGGCCCTGTCGGGCCCTGTCGGGCTCTGTCGGGCTCTGTCGGGCCCTCTCGGGCTCTGTCGGGCCCTCTCGGGCTCTGTCGGGCTCTACTGGGCCCTGTCGGGCTCTGTCGGGCTCTGTCGGGCTCTGTCGGGCCCTCTCGGGCTCTGTCGGGCTCTACTGGGCCCTGTCGGGCCCTGTCGGGCCCTGTCGGGCTCTGTCGGGCTCTGTCGGGCTCTGTCGGGCTCTACTGGGCTCTACTGAGCTCTGTCGGGCTCTGTCGGGCTCTACTGTGCCCTGTCGGGCCCTGTCGGGCCCTGTCGGGCTCTGTCGGGCTCTGTCGGGCCCTATCGGGCCCTGTCGGGCTCTACTGGGCTCTGTCGGGCTCTGTCGGGCTCTGTCGGGCTCTGTCGGGCTCTGTCGGGCTCTACTGGGCTCTGTCGGGCTCTGTCGGGCTCTACTGTGCCCTGTCGGGCCCTGTCGGGCCCTGTCGGGCTCTGTCGGGCTCTGTCGGGCTCTGTCGGGCTCTACTGGGCTCTGTCGGGCTCTGTCGGGCTCTGTCGGGCTCTGTCGGGCTCTGTCGGGCTCCACTGGGCCCTGTCGGGCTCTGTCGGGCCCTGTCGGGCCCTGTCGGGCCCTGTCGGGCCCTGTCGGGCTCTGTCGGGCTCTGTCGGGCTCTACTGGGCCCTGTCGGGCTCTGTCGGGCTCTACTGGGCCCTGTCGGGCTCTGTCGGGCTCTACTGGGCCCTGTCGGGCCCTGTCGGGCCCTGTCGGGCTCTGTCGGGCTCTGTCGGGCTCTGTCGGGCTCTGTCGGGCTCTACAGGGCTAAACTGGGCCCTGTCGGGCCCTGTCGGGCCCTGTCGGGCTCTGTCGGGCTCTGTCGGGCTCTGTCGGGCCCTCTCGGGCTCTGTCGGGCTCTACTGGGCTCTGTCGGGCCCTGTCGGGCCCTGTCGGGCTCTGTCGGGCTCTGTCGGGCTCTGTCGGGCTCTACTGGGCTCTACTGAGCTCTGTCGGGCTCTGTCGGGCTCTACTGGGCCCTGTCGGGCCCTGTCGGGCCCTGTCGGGCCCTGACGGGCCCTGTCGGGCTCTGTCGGGCTCTGTCGGGCTCTACTGGGCCCTGTCGGGCCCTGTCGGGCCCTGTCGGGCTCTGTCGGGCCCTGTCGGGCCCTGTCGGGCCCTGTCGGGCTCTGTCGGGCTCTGTCGGGCTCTACTGGGCTCTACTGGGCTCTGTCGGGCTCTGTCGGGCTCTACTGGGCCCTGTCGGGCCCTGTCGGGCCCTGTCGGGCCCTGTCGGGCTCTGTCGGGCTCTACTGGGCCCTGTCGGGCCCTGTCGGGCCCTGTCGGGCTCTGTCGGGCTCTGTCGGGCTCTCCTGGGCTCTGTCGGGCTCTACTAGGCTCTTCTGGGCCCTGTCGGGCCCTGTCGGGCCCTGTCGGGCCCTGTCGGGCTCTACTGGGCTCTGTCGGGCTCTGTCGGGCTCTGTCGGGCTCTGTCGGGCTCTGTCGGGCTCTACTGGGCCCTGTCGGGCCCTGTCGGGCCCTGTCGGGCTCTGTCGGGCTCTGTCGGGCCCTGTCGGGCTCTACTGGGCTCTACTGAGCTCTGTCGGGCTCTGTCGGGCTCTCTCGGGCTCTACTGGGCCCTGTCGGGCCCTGTCGGGCTCTGTCGGGCTCTGTCGGGCTCTGTCGGGCTCTACTGGGCTCTACTGGGCCCTGTCGGGCTCTGTCGGGCTCTGTCGGGCTCTACTGGGCTCTGTCGGGCCCTGTCGGGCCCTGTCGGGCCCTGTCGGGCTCTGTCGGGCTCTGTCGGGCCCTCTCGGGCTCTGTCGGGCCCTCTCGGGCTCTGTCGGGCCCTCTCGGGCTCTGTCGGGCTCTACTGGGCCCTGTCGGGCTCTGTCGGGCTCTGTCGGGCTCTGTCGGGCCCTCTCGGGCTCTGTCGGGCTCTACTGGGCCCTGTCGGGCCCTGTCGGGCCCTGTCGGGCTCTGTCGGGCTCTGTCGGGCTCTGTCGGGCTCTACTGGGCTCTACTGAGCTCTGTCGGGCTCTGTCGGGCTCTACTGTGCCCTGTCGGGCCCTGTCGGGCCCTGTCGGGCTCTGTCGGGCTCTGTCGGGCCCTATCGGGCCCTGTCGGGCTCTACTGGGCTCTGTCGGGCTCTGTCGGGCTCTGTCGGGCTCTGTCGGGCTCTGTCGGGCTCTGTCGGGCTCTACTGGGCTCTGTCGGGCTCTGTCGGGCTCTACTGTGCCCTGTCGGGCCCTGTCGGGCCCTGTCGGGCTCTGTCGGGCTCTGTCGGGCTCTGTCGGGCTCTACTGGGCTCTGTCGGGCTCTGTCGGGCTCTGTCGGGCTCTGTCGGGCTCTGTCGGGCTCCACTGGGCCCTGTCGGGCTCTGTCGGGCCCTGTCGGGCCCTGTCGGGCCCTGTCGGGCCCTGTCGGGCTCTGTCGGGCTCTGTCGGGCTCTACTGGGCCCTGTCGGGCTCTGTCGGGCTCTACTGGGCCCTGTCGGGCTCTGTCGGGCTCTACTGGGCCCTGTCGGGCTCTGTCGGGCTCTACTGGGCCCTGTCGGGCCCTGTCGGGCCCTGTCGGGCCCTGTCGGGCTCTGTCGGGCTCTGTCGGGCTCTGTCGGGCTCTACAGGGCTAAACTGGGCCCTGTCGGGCCCTGTCGGGCCCTGTCGGGCTCTGTCGGGCTCTGTCGGGCCCTGTCGGTCTCTGTCGGGCCCTGTCGGGCCCTGTCGGGCTCTGTCGGGCTCTACAGGGCTAAACTGGGCCCTGTCGGGCCCTGTCGGGCCCTCTCGGGCTCTGTCGGGCTCTGTCGGGCCCTGTCGGGCCCTCTCGGGCCCTGTCGGGCTCTGTCGGGCTCTGTCGGGCTCTACTGGGCCCTGTCGGGCTCTGTCGGGCTCTGTCGGGCTCTGTCGGGCTCTGTCGGGCTCTACTGGGCCCTGTCGGGCCCTGTCGGGCCCTGTCAGGCTCTGTCGGGCTCTGTCGGGCTCTGTCGGGCTCTACTGGGCCCTGTCGGGCCCTGTCGGGCCCTGTCGGGCTCTACTGGGCTCTACTGGGCTCTGTCGGGCCCTGTCGGGCCCTGTCGGGCTCTGTCGGGCTCTACTGGGCTCTACTGAGCTCTGTCGGGCTCTGTCGGGCTCTACTGTGCCCTGTCGGGCCCTGTCGGGCCCTGACGGGCCCTGTCGGGCTCTGTCGGGCTCTGTCGGGCTCTACTGGGCCCTGTCGGGCCCTGTCGGGCCCTGTCGGGCTCTGTCGGGCTCTGTCGGGCTCTGTCGGGCTCTACTGGGCTCTACTGGGCTCTGTCGGGCTCTGTCGGGCTCTACTGGGCCCTGTCGGGCCCTGTCGGGCCCTGTCGGGCCCTATCGGGCTCTGTCGGGCTCTACTGGGCCCTGTCGGGCCCTGTCGGGCCCTGTCGGGCTCTGTCGGGCTCTACAGGGCTAAACTGGGCTCTGTCGGGCCCTGTCGGGCCCTGTCGGGCTCTACTGGGCCCTGTCGGGCCCTGTCGGGCCCTGTCGGGCCCTGTCGGGCTCTACTGGGCTCTGTCGGGCTCTGTCGGGCTCTGTCGGGCTCTGTCGGGCTCTGTCGGGCTCTACTGGGCCCTGTCGGGCCCTGTCGGGCTCTGTCGGGCTCTGTCGGGCTCTACAGGGCTAAACTGGGCCCTGTCGGGCCCTGTCGGGCCCTGTCGGGCTCTGTCGGGCTCTGTCGGGCTCTGTCGGGCCCTGTCGGGCCCTGTCGGGCTCTGTCGGGCCCTGTCGGGCCCTGTCGGGCTCTGTCGGGCTCTACAGGGCTAAACTGGGCCCTGTCGGCCCTGTCGGGCCCTGTCGGGCTCTGTCGGGCTCTGTCGGGCCCTGTCGGGCCCTGTCGGGCTCTGTCGGGCTCTGTCGGGCTCTACTGGGCCCTGTCGGGCTCTGTCGGGCTCTGTCGGGCTCTGTCGGGCTCTGTCGGGCTCTACTGGGCCCTGTCGGGCCCTGTCGGGCTCTACTGGGCTCTACTGGGCTCTACTGGGCTCTGTCGGGCCCTGTCGGGCCCTGTCGGGCTCTGTCGGGCTCTGTCGGGCTCTGTCGGGCTCTACTGGGCTCTACTGAGCTCTGTCGGGCTCTGTCGGGCTCTACTGTGCCCTGTCGGGCCCTGTCGGGCCCTGTCGGGCCTGACGGGCCCTGTCGGGCTCTGTCGGGCTCTGTCGGGCTCTACTGGGCCCTGTCGGGCTCTGTCGGGCCCTGTCGGGCCCTGTCGGGCTCTGTCGGGCCCTGTCGGGCCCTGTCGGGCCCTGTCGGGCTCTGTCGGGCTCTACTGGGCTCTACTGGGCTCTGTCGGGCTCTGTCGGGCTCTACTGGGCCCTGTCGGGCCCTGTCGGGCCCTGTCGGGCCCTGTCGGGCTCTGTCGGGCTCTACTGGGCCCTGTCGGGCCCTGTCGGGCTCTGTCGGGCTCTGTCGGGCTCTCCTGGGCTCTGTCGGGCTCTACTAGGCTCTTCTGGGCCCTGTCGGGCCCTGTCGGGCCCTGTCGGGCTCTGTCGGGCCCTGTCGGGCCCTGTCGGGCCCTGTCGGGCTCTGTCGGGCTCTACTGGGCTCTGTCGGGCTCTGTCGGGCTCTGTCGGGCTCTGTCGGGCTCTGTCGGGCTCTACTGGGCCCTGTCGGGCCCTGTCGGGCCCTGTCGGGCTCTGTCGGGCTCTGTCGGGCTCTGTCGGGCTCTACTGGGCTCTACTGAGCTCTGTCGGGCTCTGTCGGGCTCTGTCGGGCTCTACTGGGCCCTGTCGGGCCCTGTCAGGCTCTGTCGGGCTCTGTCGGGCTCTGTCGGGCTCTACTGGGCCCTGTCGGGCCCTGTCGGGCCCTGTCGGGCTCTGTCGGGCTCTGTCGGGCTCTGTCGGGCTCTACTGGGCTCTACTGAGCTCTGTCGGGCTCTGTCGGGCTCTACTGTGCCCTGTCGGGCCCTGTCGGGCCCTGACGGGCCCTGTCGGGCTCTGTCGGGCTCTGTCGGGCTCTACTGGGCCCTGTCGGGCTCTGTCGGGCCCTGTCGGGCCCTGTCGGGCCCTGTCGGGCTCTGTCGGGCTCTGTCGGGCTCTACTGGGCTCTACTGGGCTCTGTCGGGCTCTGTCGGGCTCTACTGGGCCCTGTCGGGCCCTGTCGGGCCCTGTCGGGCCCTGTCGGGCTCTGTCGGGCTCTACTGGGACCTGTCGGGCCCTGTCGGGCCCTGTCGGGCTCTGTCGGGCTCTGTCGGGCTCTCCTGGGCTCTGTCGGGCTCTACTAGGCTCTTCTGGGCCCTGTCGGGCCCTGTCGGGCCCTGTCGGGCTCTACTGGGCTCTGTCGGGCTCTGTCGGGCTCTGTCGGGCTCTGTCGGGCTCTGTCGGGCTCTACTGGGCCCTGTCGGGCCCTGTCGGGCCCTGTCGGGCTCTGTCGGGCTCTGTCGGGCTCTGTCGGGCTCTACTGGGCTCTACTGAGCTCTGTCGGGCTCTGTCGGGCTCTGTCGGGCTCTACTGGGCCCTGTCGGGCCCTGTCGGGCTCTGTCGGGCTCTGTCGGGCTCTGTCGGGCTCTGTCGGGCTCTACTGGGCTCTACTGGGCCCTGTCGGGCTCTGTCGGGCTCTGTCGGGCTCTACTGGGCCCTGTCGGGCCCTGTCGGGCCCTGTCGGGCTCTGTCGGGCTCTGTCGGGCTCTGTCGGGCTCTGTCGGGCCCTCTCGGGCTCTGTCGGGCCCTCTCGGGCTCTGTCGGGCCCTCTCGGGCTCTGTCGGGCTCTACTGGGCCCTGTCGGGCTCTGTCGGGCTCTGTCGGGCTCTGTCGGGCCCTCTCGGGCTCTGTCGGGCTCTACTGGGCCCTGTCGGGCCCTGTCGGGCCCTGTCGGGCTCTGTCGGGCTCTGTCGGGCTCTACTGGGCTCTACTGAGCTCTGTCGGGCTCTGTCGGGCTCTACTGTGCCCTGTCGGGCCCTGTCGGGCCCTGTCGGGCCCTGTCGGGCTCTGTCGGGCCCTGTCGGGCCCTGTCGGGCCCTGTCGGGCTCTGTCGGGCTCTGTCGGGCCCTGTCGGGCCCTGTCGGGCCCTGTCGGGCTCTGTCGGGCCCTGTCGGGCTCTGTAGGGCTTACTGGGCCCTGTCGGGCCCTGTCGGGCCCTGTCGGGCTCTGTCGGGCCCTGTCGGGCTCTACTGGGCTCTACTGAGCTCTGTCGGGCTCTGTCGGGCTCTACTGTGCCCTGTCGGGCCCTGTCGGGCCCTGTCGGGCCCTGACGGGCCCTGTCGGGCTCTGTCGGGCTCTGTCGGGCTCTACTGGGCCCTGTCGGGCTCTGTCGGGCCCTGTCGGGCCCTGTCGGGCTCTGTCGGGCCCTGTCGGGCCCTGTCGGGCCCTGTCGGGCTCTGTCGGGCTCTACTGGGCTCTACTGGGCTCTGTCGGGCTCTGTCGGGCTCTACTGGGCCCTGTCGGGCCCTGTCGGGCCCTGTCGGGCCCTGTCGGGCTCTGTCGGGCTCTACTGGGCCCTGTCGGGCCCTGTCGGGCTCTGTCGGGCTCTGTCGGGCTCTCCTGGGCTCTGTCGGGCTCTACTAGGCTCTTCTGGGCCCTGTCGGGCCCTGTCGGGCCCTGTCGGGCTCTACTGGGCTCTGTCGGGCTCTGTCGGGCTCTGTCGGGCTCTGTCGGGCTCTGTCGGGCTCTACTGGGCCCTGTCGGGCCCTGTCGGGCCCTGTCGGGCTCTGTCGGGCTCTGTCGGGCTCTGTCGGGCTCTACTGGGCTCTACTGAGCTCTGTCGGGCTCTGTCGGGCTCTGTCGGGCTCTACTGGGCCCTGTCGGGCCCTGTCAGGCTCTGTCGGGCTCTGTCGGGCTCTGTCGGGCTCTACTGGGCCCTGTCGGGCCCTGTCGGGCCCTGTCGGGCTCTGTCGGGCTCTGTCGGGCTCTGTCGGGCTCTACTGGGCTCTACTGAGCTCTGTCGGGCTCTGTCGGGCTCTACTGTGCCCTGTCGGGCCCTGTCGGGCCCTGACGGGCCCTGTCGGGCTCTGTCGGGCTCTGTCGGGCTCTACTGGGCCCTGTCGGGCCCTGTCGGGCCCTGTCGGGCTCTGTCGGGCCCTGTCGGGCCCTGTCGGGCCCTGTCGGGCTCTGTCGGGCTCTGTCGGGCTCTACTGGGCTCTACTGGGCTGTGTCGGGCTCTGTCGGGCTCTACTGGGCCCTGTCGGGCCCTGTCGGGCCCTGTCGGGCCCTGTCGGGCTCTGTCGGGCTCTACTGGGACCTGTCGGGCCCTGTCGGGCCCTGTCGGGCTCTGTCGGGCTCTGTCGGGCTCTCCTGGGCTCTGTCGGGCTCTACTAGGCTCTTCTGGGCCCTGTCGGGCCCTGTCGGGCCCTGTCGGGCTCTACTGGGCTCTGTCGGGCTCTGTCGGGCTCTGTCGGGCTCTGTCGGGCTCTACTGGGCCCTGTCGGGCCCTGTCGGGCCCTGTCGGGCTCTGTCGGGCTCTGTCGGGCTCTGTCGGGCTCTACTGGGCTCTACTGAGCTCTGTCGGGCTCTGTCGGGCTCTGTCGGGCTCTACTGGGCCCTGTCGGGCCCTGTCGGGCTCTGTCGGGCTCTGTCGGGCTCTGTCGGGCTCTGTCGGGCTCTACTGGGCTCTACTGGGCCCTGTCGGGCTCTGTCGGGCTCTGTCGGGCTCTACTGGGCCCTGTCGGGCCCTGTCGGGCCCTGTCGGGCTCTGTCGGGCTCTGTCGGGCTCTGTCGGGCTCTGTCGGGCCCTCTCGGGCTCTGTCGGGCCCTCTCGGGCTCTGTCGGGCCCTCTCGGGCTCTGTCGGGCTCTACTGGGCCCTGTCGGGCTCTGTCGGGCTCTGTCGGGCTCTGTCGGGCCCTCTCGGGCTCTGTCGGGCTCTACTGGGCCCTGTCGGGCCCTGTCGGGCCCTGTCGGGCTCTGTCGGGCTCTGTCGGGCTCTACTGGGCTCTACTGAGCTCTGTCGGGCTCTGTCGGGCTCTACTGTGCCCTGTCGGGCCCTGTCGGGCCCTGTCGGGCCCTGTCGGGCTCTGTCGGGCCCTGTCGGGCCCTGTCGGGCCCTGTCGGGCTCTGTCGGGCTCTGTCGGGCCCTGTCGGGCCCTGTCGGGCCCTGTCGGGCTCTGTCGGGCCCTGTCGGGCTCTGTAGGGCTCTACTGGGCCCTGTCGGGCCCTGTCGGGCCCTGTCGGGCTCTGTCGGGCCCTGTCGGGCCCTGTCGGGCCCTGTCGGGCCCTGTCGGGCTCTGTCGGGCTCTGTCGGGCTCTACTGGGCTCTTCTGGGCCCTGTAGGGCTCTGTCGGGCCCTCTCGGGCTCTGTCGGGCTCTACTGGGCCCTGTCGGGCTCTGTCGGGCTCTGTCGGGCTCTGTCGGGCCCTCTCGGGCTCTGTCGGGCTCTACTGGGCTCTGTCGGGCCCTGTCGGGCCCTGTCGGGCTCTGTCGGGCTCTGTCGGGCTCTGTCGGGCTCTACTGGGCTCTACTGAGCTCTGTCGGGCTCTGTCGGGCTCTACTGTGCCCTGTCGGGCCCTGTCGGGCCCTGTCGGGCCCTGACGGGCCCTGTCGGGCTCTGTCGGGCTCTGTCGGGCTCTACTGGGCCCTGTCGGGCCCTGTCGGGCCCTGTCGGGCTCTGTCGGGCCCTGTCGGGCCCTGTCGGGCCCTGTCGGGCTCTGTCGGGCTCTGTCGGGCTCTACTGGGCTCTACTGGGCTCTGTCGGGCTCTGTCGGGCTCTACTGGGCCCTGTCGGGCCCTGTCGGGCCCTGTCGGGCCCTGTCGGGCTCTGTCGGGCTCTACTGGGCCCTGTCGGGCCCTGTCGGGCCCTGTCGGGCTCTGTCGGGCTCTGTCGGGCTCTCCTGGGCTCTGTCGGGCTCTACTAGGCTCTTCTGGGCCCTGTCGGGCCCTGTCGGGCCCTGTCGGGCCCTGTCGGGCTCTGTCGGGCTCTGTCGGGCCCTGTCGGGCTCTACTGGGCTCTACTGAGCTCTGTCGGGCTCTGTCGGGCTCTGTCGGGCTCTACTGGGCCCTGTCGGGCCCTGTCGGGCTCTGTCGGGCTCTGTCGGGCTCTGTCGGGCTCTGTCGGGCTCTACTGGGCTCTACTGGGCCCTGTCGGGCTCTGTCGGGCTCTGTCGGGCTCTACTGGGCTCTGTCGGGCCCTGTCGGGCCCTGTCGGGCCCTGTCGGGCTCTGTCGGGCTCTGTCGGGCCCTCTCGGGCTCTGTCGGGCCCTCTCGGGCTCTGTCGGGCTCTACTGGGCCCTGTCGGGCTCTGTCGGGCTCTGTCGGGCTCTGTCGGGCCCTTTCGGGCTCTGTCGGGCTCTACTGGGCCCTGTCGGGCCCTGTCGGGCCCTGTCGGGCTCTGTCGGGCTCTGTCGGGCTCTGTCGGGCTCTACTGGGCTCTACTGAGCTCTGTCGGGCTCTGTCGGGCTCTACTGTGCCCTGTCGGGCCCTGTCGGGCCCTGTCGGGCTCTGTCGGGCTCTGTCGGGCCCTATCGGGCCCTGTCGGGCTCTACTGGGCTCTGTCGGGCTCTGTCGGGCTCTGTCGGGCTCTGTCGGGCTCTGTCGGGCTCTACTGGGCTCTGTCGGGCTCTGTCGGGCTCTACTGTGCCCTGTCGGGCCCTGTCGGGCCCTGTCGGGCTCTGTCGGGCTCTGTCGGGCTCTGTCGGGCTCTACTGGGCTCTGTCGGGCTCTGTCGGGCTCTGTCGGGCTCTGTCGGGCTCTGTCGGGCTCCACTGGGCCCTGTCGGGCTCTGTCGGGCCCTGTCGGGCCCTGTCGGGCCCTGTCGGGCCCTGTCGGGCTCTGTCGGGCTCTGTCGGGCTCTACTGGGCCCTGTCGGGCTCTGTCGGGCTCTACTGGGCCCTGTCGGGCTCTGTCGGGCTCTACTGGGCCCTGTCGGGCCCTGTCGGGCCCTGTCGGGCCCTGTCGGGCTCTGTCGGGCTCTGTCGGGCTCTGTCGGGCTCTGTCGGGCTCTACAGGGCTAAACTGGGCCCTGTCGGGCCCTGTCGGGCCCTGTCGGGCTCTGTCGGGCTCTGTCGGGCTCTGTCGGGCCCTCTCGGGCTCTGTCGGGCTCTACTGGGCTCTGTCGGGCCCTGTCGGGCCCTGTCGGGCTCTGTCGGGCTCTGTCGGGCTCTGTCGGGCTCTACTGGGCTCTACTGAGCTCTGTCGGGCTCTGTCGGGCTCTACTGGGCCCTGTCGGGCCCTGTCGGGCCCTGTCGGGCCCTGACGGGCCCTGTCGGGCTCTGTCGGGCTCTGTCGGGCTCTACTGGGCCCTGTCGGGCCCTGTCGGGCCCTGTCGGGCTCTGTCGGGCCCTGTCGGGCCCTGTCGGGCCCTGTCGGGCTCTGTCGGGCTCTGTCGGGCTCTACTGGGCTCTACTGGGCTCTGTCGGGCTCTGTCGGGCTCTACTGGGCCCTGTCGGGCCCTGTCGGGCCCTGTCGGGCCCTGTCGGGCTCTGTCGGGCTCTACTGGGCCCTGTCGGGCCCTGTCGGGCCCTGTCGGGCTCTGTCGGGCTCTGTCGGGCTCTCCTGGGCTCTGTCGGGCTCTACTAGGCTCTTCTGGGCCCTGTCGGGCCCTGTCGGGCCCTGTCGGGCCCTGTCGGGCTCTACTGGGCTCTGTCGGGCTCTGTCGGGCTCTGTCGGGCTCTGTCGGGCTCTGTCGGGCTCTACTGGGCCCTGTCGGGCCCTGTCGGGCCCTGTCGGGCCCTGTCGGGCTCTGTCGGGCTCTGTCGGGCCCTCTCGGGCTCTGTCGGGCCCTCTCGGGCTCTGTCGGGCCCTCTCGGGCTCTGTCGGGCTCTACTGGTCCCTGTCGGGCTCTGTCGGGCTCTGTCGGGCTCTGTCGGGCCCTCTCGGGCTCTGTCGGGCTCTACTGGGCCCTGTCGGGCCCTGTCGGGCCCTGTCGGGCTCTGTCGGGCTCTGTCGGGCTCTGTCGGGCTCTACTGGGCTCTACTGAGCTCTGTCGGGCTCTGTCGGGCTCTACTGTGCCCTGTCGGGCCCTGTCGGGCCCTGTCGGGCTCTGTCGGGCTCTGTCGGGCCCTATCGGGCCCTGTCGGGCTCTACTGGGCTCTGTCGGGCTCTGTCGGGCTCTGTCGGGCTCTGTCGGGCTCTGTCGGGCTCTGTCGGGCTCTACTGGGCTCTGTCGGGCTCTGTCGGGCTCTACTGTGCCCTGTCGGGCCCTGTCGGGCCCTGTCGGGCTCTGTCGGGCTCTGTCGGGCTCTGTCGGGCTCTACTGGGCTCTGTCGGGCTCTGTCGGGCTCTGTCGGGCTCTGTCGGGCTCTGTCGGGCTCCACTGGGCCCTGTCGGGCTCTGTCGGGCCCTGTCGGGCCCTGTCGGGCCCTGTCGGGCCCTGTCGGGCTCTGTCGGGCTCTGTCGGGCTCTACTGGGCCCTGTCGGGCTCTGTCGGGCTCTACTGGGCCCTGTCGGGCTCTGTCGGGCTCTACTGGGCCCTGTCGGGCTCTGTCGGGCTCTACTGGGCCCTGTCGGGCCCTGTCGGGCCCTGTCGGGCTCTGTCGGGCTCTGTCGGGCTCTGTCGGGCTCTGTCGGGCTCTACAGGGCTAAACTGGGCCCTGTCGGGCCCTGTCGGGCCCTGTCGGGCTCTGTCGGGCTCTGTCGGGCCCTGTCGGTCTCTGTCGGGCCCTGTCGGGCCCTGTCGGGCTCTGTCGGGCTCTACAGGGCTAAACTGGGCCCTGTCGGGCCCTGTCGGGCCCTCTCGGGCTCTGTCGGGCTCTGTCGGGCCCTGTCGGGCCCTCTCGGGCCCTGTCGGGCTCTGTCGGGCTCTGTCGGGCTCTACTGGGCCCTGTCGGGCTCTGTCGGGCTCTGTCGGGCTCTGTCGGGCTCTGTCGGGCTCTACTGGGCCCTGTCGGGCCCTGTCGGGCCCTGTCAGGCTCTGTCGGGCTCTGTCGGGCTCTGTCGGGCTCTACTGGGCCCTGTCGGGCCCTGTCGGGCCCTGTCGGGCTCTACTGGGCTCTACTGGGCTCTGTCGGGCCCTGTCGGGCCCTGTCGGGCTCTGTCGGGCTCTACTGGGCTCTACTGAGCTCTGTCGGGCTCTGTCGGGCTCTACTGTGCCCTGTCGGGCCCTGTCGGGCCCTGTCGGGCTCTGTCGGGCTCTGTCGGGCTCTGTCGGGCTCTACTGGGCTCTACTGGGCTCTGTCGGGCTCTGTCGGGCTCTACTGGGCCCTGTCGGGCCCTGTCGGGCCCTGTCGGGCCCTATCGGGCTCTGTCGGGCTCTACTGGGCCCTGTCGGGCCCTGTCGGGCCCTGTCGGGCTCTGTCGGGCTCTACAGGGCTAAACTGGGCTCTGTCGGGCCCTGTCGGGCCCTGTCGGGCTCTACTGGGCCCTGTCGGGCCCTGTCGGGCCCTGTCGGGCCCTGTCGGGCTCTACTGGGCTCTGTCGGGCTCTGTCGGGCTCTGTCGGGCTCTGTCGGGCTCTGTCGGGCTCTGTCGGGCTCTACTGGGCCCTGTCGGGCCCTGTCGGGCTCTGTCGGGCTCTGTCGGGCTCTACTGGGCTCTACTGAGCTCTGTCGGGCTCTGTCGGGCTCTGTCGGGCTCTACTGGGCCCTGTCGGGCCCTGTCGGGCCCTGTCGGGCTCTGTCGGGCTCTGTCGGGCTCTGTCGGGCTCTACTGGGCTCTACTGGGCCCTGTCGGGCCCTGTCGGGCCCTGTCGGGCTCTGTCGGGCTCTGTCGGGCTCTACTGGGCCCTGTCGGGCCCTGTCGGGCCCTGTCGGGCTCTGTCGGGCTCTGTCGGGCCCTGTCTGGCTCTGTCGGGCTCTCCTGGGCTCTGTCGGGCTTTCCTGGGCTCTGTCGGGCTCTACTGGGCTCTTCTGGGCTCTGTCGGGCTCTGTCGGGCTCTGTCGGGCTCTGTCGGGCTCTGTCGGGCTCTACTGGGCTCTGTCGGGCTCTGTTGGCTCTGTCGGGCCCTACTGGGCTCTGTCGGGCTCTGTCGGGCTCTGTCGGGCTCTACTGGGCTCTTCTGGGCTCTGTCGGGCCATGTCGGGCCCTGTCGGGCCCTGTCGGGCTCTGTCGGGCTCTGTCGGGCTCTGTCGGGCTCTACTGGGCCCTGTCGGGCCCTGTCGGGCCCTGTCGGGCTCTGTCGGGCTCTGTCGGGCTCTGTCGGGCCCTCTCGGGCTCTGTCGGGCTCTACTGGGCCCTGTCGGGCTCTGTCGGGCTCTGTCGGGCTCTGTCGGGCCCTCTCGGGCTCTGTCGGGCTCTGTCGGGCTCTGTCGGGCTCTACTGGGCTCTACTGAGCTCTGTCGGGCTCTGTCGGGCTCTACTGTGCCCTGTCGGGCCCTGTCGGGCCCTGTCGGGCCCTGTCGGGCTCTGTCGGGCCCTGTCGGGCCCTGTCGGGCTCTGTCGGGCCCTGTCGGGCTCTGTCGGGCCCTGTCGGGCCCTGTCGGGCCCTGTCGGGCTCTGTCGGGCCCTGTCGGGCTCTGTAGGGCTCTACTGGGCCCTGTCGGGCCCTGTCGGACTCTGTCGGGCCCTGTCGGGCCCTGTCGGGCTCTGTCGGGCCCTGTCGGGCTCTGTAGGGCTCTACTGGGCCCTGTCGGGCCCTGTCGGACTCTGTCGGGCCCTTTCGGGCCCTGTCGGGCCCTGTCGGGCTCTGTCGGGCTCTACTGGGCTCTGTCGGGCTCTGTCGGGCTCTGTCGGGCTCTGTCGGGCTCTGTCGGGCTCCACTGGGCCCTGTCGGGCCCTGTCGGGCCCTGTCGGGCTCTGTCGGGCTCTGTCGGGCTCTACTGGGCCCTGTCGGGCTCTGTCGGGCTCTACTGGGCCCTGTCGGGCTCTGTCGGGCTCTACTGGGCCCTGTCGGGCTCTGTCGGGCCCTGTCGGGCCCTGTCGGGCCCTGTCGGGCTCTACTGGGCTCTGTCGGGCTCTGTCGGGCTCTGTCGGGCTCTGTCGGGCACTACTTGGGCCCTGTCGGGCCCTGTCGGGCCCTGTCGGGCTCTGTCGGGCCCTGTCGGGCCCTGTCGGGCCCTGTCGGGCTCTGTCGGGCTCTGTCGGGCTCTACTGGGCTCTTCTGGGCCCTGTCGGGCTCTGTCGGGCCCTGTCGGGCTCTGTCGGGCCCTGTCGGGCCCTGTCGGGCTCTGTCGGGCTCTGTCGGGCTCTGTCGGGCCCTTTCGGGCCCTGTCGGGCCCTGTCGGGCCCTGTCGGGCTCTGTCGGGCCCTGTCGGGCCCTGTCGGGCCCTGTCGGGCTCTGTCGGGCTCTGTCGGGCCCTGTCGGGCTCTGTCGGGCTCTGTCGGGCCCTGTCGGGCCCTGTCGGGCCCTGTCGGGCTCTGTCGGGCCCTGTCGGGCTCTGTCGGGCTCTACAGGGCTAAACTGGGCTCTGTCGGGCCCTGTCGGGCCCTGTCGGGCCCTGTCGGGCTCTGTCGGGCTCTGTCGGGCCCTGTCGGGCTCTGTCGGGCCCTGTCGGGCCCTGTCGGGCTCTGTCGGGCCCTGTCGGGCTCTACTGGGCTCTCTCGGGCTCTGTCGGGCTCTGTCGGGTACTACTTGGGCCCTGTCGGGCCCTGTCGGGCTCTGTCGGGCCCTGTCGGGCCCTGTCGGGCCCTGTCGGGCCCTGTCGGGCTCTGTCGGGCTCTGTCGGGCTCTACTGGGCTCTTCTGGGCCCTGTCGGGCTCTGTCGGGCCCTGTCGGGCTCTGTCGGGACCTTTCGGGCCCTGTCGGGCCCTGTCGGGCTCTGTCGGGCCCTGTCGGGCCCTGTCGGGCCCTGTCGGGCTCTGTCGGGCCCTGTCGGGCTCTGTCGGGCTCTGTCGGGCTCTACAGGGCTAAACTGGGCTCTGTCGGGCCCTGTCGGGCCCTGTCGGGCTCTGTCGGGCCCTGTCGGGCCCTGTCGGGCTCTGTCGGGCCCTGTCGGGCCCTGTCGGGCTCTGTCGGGCTCTACAGGGCTAAACTGGGCCCTGTCGGGCTCTGTCGGGCCCTGTCGGGCCCTGTCGGGCCCTGTCGGGCTCTGTCGGGCTCCGTCGGGCTCTGTCGGGCTCTACTGGGCCCTGTCGGGCCCTGTCGGGCCCTGTCGGGCCCTGTCGGGCTCTGTCGGGCTCTACTGGGCCCTGTCGGGCCCTGTCGGGCCCTGTCGGGCTCTACTGGGCTCTACTGGGCTCTGTCGGGCTCTGTCGGGCTCTACTGTGCCCTGTCGGGCCCTGTCGGGCTCTGTCGGGCTCTACTGGGCCCTGTCGGGCTCTGTCGGGCTCTGTCGGGCTCTACTGGGCCCTGTCGGGCCCTGTCGGGCCCTGTCGGGCTCTGTCGGGCTCTGTCGGGCTCTGTCGGGCTCTGTCGGGCTCTACTGGGCTCTACTGAGCTCTGTCGGGCTCTGTCGGGCTCTACTGTGCCCTGTCGGGCCCTGTCGGGCTCTGTCGGGCTCTACTGGGCTCTGTCGGGCTCTGTCGGGCTCTGTCGGGCTCTACTGTGCCCTGTCGGGCCCTGTCGGGCCCTGTCGGGCCCTGTCGGGCTCTGTCGGGCTCTGTCGGGCTCTGTCGGGCCCTGTCGGGCCCTGTCGGGCCCTGTCGGGCCCTGTCGGGCTCTGTAGGGCTCTACTGGGCCCTGTCGGGCTCTGTCGGGCTCTGTCGGGCTCTACTGGGCCCTGTCGGGCTCTGTCGGGCTCTACTGGGCCCTGTCGGGCCCTGTCGGGCTCTGTCGGGCTCTGTCGGGCTCTGTCGGGCTCTGTCGGGCTCTACTGGGCTCTACTGAGCTCTGTCGGGCTCTGTCGGGCTCTGTCGGGCTCTACTGGGCCCTGTCGGGCCCTGTCGGGCTCTGTCGGGCTCTGTCGGGCTCTGTCGGGCTCTGTCGGGCTCTACTGGGCTCTACTGGGCCCTGTCGGGCTCTGTCGGGCCCTGTCGGGCTCTGTCGGGCTCTGTCGGGCTCTACTGGGCTCTGTCGGGCCCTGTCGGGCCCTGTCGGGCTCTGTCGGGCTCTGTAGGGCTCTACTGGGCCCTGCCGGGCCCTGTCGGACTCTGTCGGGCCCTGTCGGGCCCTGTCGGGACCTGTCGGGCCCTGTCGGGCCCTGTCGGGCCCTGTCGGGCTCTGTCGGGCTCTGTCGGGCTCTGTCGGGCTCTGTCGGGCCCTCTCGGGCTCTGTCGGGCCCTCTCGGGCTCTGTCGGGCCCTCTCGGGCTCTGTCGGGCTCTACTGGGCGCTGTCGGGCTCTGTCGGGCTCTGTCGGGCTCTGTCGGGCCCTCTCGGGCTCTGTCGGGCTCTACTGGGCCCTGTCGGGCTCTGTCGGGCTCTGTCGGGCTCTGTCGGGCTCTACTGGGCTCTACTGAGCTCTGTCGGGCTCTGTCGGGCTCTACTGTGCCCTGTCGGGCCCTGTCGGGCCCTGTCGGGCCCTGTCGGGCCCTGTCGGGCTCTGTCGGGCTCTGTCGGGCTCTGTCGGGCCCTGTCGGGCCCTGTCGGGCTCTGTCGGGCTCTACTGGGCCCTGTCGGGCCCTGTCGGACTCTGTCGGACTCTGTCGGGCCCTGTCGGGCCCTGTCGGGCCCTGTCGGGCTCTGTCGGGCTCTGTCGGGCTCTGTCGGGCTCTACTGGGCTCTGTCGGGCTCTGTCGGGCTCTGTCGGGCTCTGTCGGGCTCTGTCGGGCTCCACTGGGCCCTGTCGGGCTCTGTCGGGCCCTGTCGGGCCCTGTCGGGCCCTGTCGGGCCCTGTCGGGCTCTGTCGGGCTCTGTCGGGCTCTACTGGGCCCTGTCGGGCTCTGTCGGGCTCTACTGGGCCCTGTCGGGCTCTGTCGGGCTCTACTGGGCCCTGTCGGGCTCTGTCGGGCTCTACTGGGCCCTGTCGGGCCCTGTCGGGCCCTGTCGGGCTCTGTCGGGCTCTGTCGGGCTCTGTCGGGCTCTACAGGGCTAAACTGGGCCCTGTCGGGCCCTGTCGGGCCCTGTCGGGCTCTGTCGGGCTCTGTCGGGCCCTGTCGGTCTCTGTCGGGCCCTGTCGGGCCCTGTCGGGCTCTGTCGGGCTCTACAGGGCTAAACTGGGCCCTGTCGGGCCCTGTCGGGCCCTGTCGGGCTCTGTCGGGCTCTGTCGGGCCCTGTCGGGCCCTCTCGGGCCCTGTCGGGCTCTGTCGGGCTCTGTCGGGCTCTACTGGGCCCTGTCGGGCTCTGTCGGGCTCTGTCGGGCTCTGTCGGGCTCTACTGGGCCCTGTCGGGCCCTGTCGGGCCCTGTCAGGCTCTGTCGGGCTCTGTCGGGCTCTGTCGGGCTCTACTGGGCCCTGTCGGGCCCTGTCGGGCCCTGTCGGGCTCTACTGGGCTCTACTGGGCTCTGTCGGGCCCTGTCGGGCCCTGTCGGGCTCTGTCGGGCTCTACTGGGCTCTACTGAGCTCTGTCGGGCTCTGTCGGGCTCTACTGTGCCCTGTCGGGCCCTGTCGGGCCCTGACGGGCCCTGTCGGGCTCTGTCGGGCTCTGTCGGGCTCTACTGGGCCCTGTCGGGCCCTGTCGGGCCCTGTCGGGCTCTGTCGGGCTCTGTCGGGCTCTGTCGGGCTCTACTGGGCTCTACTGGGCTCTGTCGGGCTCTGTCGGGCTCTACTGGGCCCTGTCGGGCCCTGTCGGGCCCTGTCGGGCCCTGTCGGGCTCTGTCGGGCTCTACTGGGCCCTGTCGGGCCCTGTCGGGCCCTGTCGGGCTCTGTCGGGCTCTACAGGGCTAAACTGGGCTCTGTCGGGCCCTGTCGGGCCCTGTCGGGCTCTACTGGGCCCTGTCGGGCCCTGTCGGGCCCTGTCGGGCCCTGTCGGGCTCTACTGGGCTCTGTCGGGCTCTGTCGGGCTCTGTCGGGCTCTGTCGGGCTCTGTCGGGCTCTGTCGGGCTCTACTGGGCCCTGTCGGGCCCTGTCGGGCTCTGTCGGGCTCTGTCGGGCTCTACTGGGCTCTACTGAGCTCTGTCGGGCTCTGTCGGGCTCTGTCGGGCTCTACTGGGCCCTGTCGGGCCCTGTCGGGCCCTGTCGGGCTCTGTCGGGCTCTGTCGGGCTCTGTCGGGCTCTACTGGGCTCTACTGGGCCCTGTCGGGCCCTGTCGGGCCCTGTCGGGCTCTGTCGGGCTCTGTCGGGCTCTACTGGGGCCTGTCGGGCCCTGTCGGGCCCTGTCGGGCTCTGTCGGGCTCTGTCGGGCCCTGTCTGGCTCTGTCGGGCTCTCCTGGGCTCTGTCGGGCTTTCCTGGGCTCTGTCGGGCTCTACTGGGCTCTTCTGGGCTCTGTCGGGCTCTGTCGGGCTCTGTCGGGCTCTGTCGGGCTCTGTCGGGCTCTACTGGGCTCTGTCGGGCTCTGTCGGGCTCTGTCGGGCTCTACTGGGCTCTGTCGGGCTCTGTCGGGCTCTGTCGGGCTCTACTGGGCTCTTCTGGGCTCTGTCGGGCCCTGTCGGGCCCTGTCGGGCCCTGTCGGGCTCTGTCGGGCTCTGTCGGGCTCTGTCGGGCTCTGTCGGGCTCTACTGGGCCCTGTCGGGCCCTGTCGGGCCCTGTCGGGCTCTGTCGGGCTCTGTCGGGCTCTGTCGGGCTCTGTCGGGCCCTCTCGGGCTCTGTCGGGCTCTACTGGGCCCTGTCGGGCTCTGTCGGGCTCTGTCGGGCTCTGTCGGGCCCTCTCGGGCTCTGTCGGGCTCTACTGGGCCCTGTCGGGCCCTGTCGGGCCCTGTCGGGCTCTGTCGGGCTCTGTCGGGCTCTGTCGGGCTCTACTGGGCTCTACTGAGCTCTGTCGGGCTCTGTCGGGCTCTACTGTGCCCTGTCGGGCCCTGTCGGTCCCTGTCGGGCCCTGTCGGGCTCTGTCGGGCCCTGTCGGGCCCTGTCGGGCTCTGTCGGGCTCTGTCGGGCTCTGTCGGGCTCTGTCGGGCTCTACTGGGCTCTACTGAGCTCTGTCGGGCTCTGTCGGGCTCTACTGTGCCCTGTCGGGCCCTGTCGGGCCCTGTCGGGCCCTGTCGGGCTCTGTCGGGCTCTGTCGGGCCCTGTCGGGCCCTGTCGGGCTCTGTCGGGCTCTGTCGGGCCCTGTCGGGCCCTGTCGGGCCCTGTCGGGCTCTGTCGGGCCCTGTCGGGCTCTGTAGGGCTCTACTGGGCCCTGTCGGGCCCTGTCGGACTCTGTCGGGCCCTGTCGGGCCCTGTCGGGCTCTGTCGGGCCCTGTCGGGCTCTGTAGGGCTCTACTGGGCCCTGTCGGGCCCTGTCGGACTCTGTCGGGCCCTTTCGGGCCCTGTCGGGCCCTGTCGGGCTCCGTCGGGCTCTACTGGGCTCTGTCGGGCTCTGTCGGGCTCTGTCGGGCTCTGTCGGGCTCTGTCGGGCTCTGTCGGGCTCCACTGGGCCCTGTCGGGCCCTGTCGGGCCCTGTCGGGCTCTGTCGGGCTCTGTCGGGCTCTACTGGGCCCTGTCGGGCTCTGTCGGGCTCTACTGGGCCCTGTCGGGCTCTGTCGGGCTCTACTGGGCCCTGTCGGGCTCTGTCGGGCCCTGTCGGGCCCTGTCGGGCCCTGTCGGGCTCTACTGGGCTCTGTCGGGCTCTGTCGGGCTCTGTCGGGCTCTGTCGGGCACTACTTGGGCCCTGTCGGGCTCTGTCGGGCCCTGTCGGGCCCTGTCGGGCCCTGTCGGGCTCTGTCGGGCTCTGTCGGGCTCTACTGGGCTCTTCTGGGCCCTGTCGGGCTCTGTCGGGCCCTGTCGGGCTCTGTCGGGCCCTGTCGGGCCCTGTCGGGCTCTGTCGGGCTCTGTCGGGCCCTTTCGGGCCCTTTCGGGCCCTGTCGGGCCCTGTCGGGCCCTGTCGGGCTCTGTCGGGCCCTGTCGGGCCCTGTCGGGCCCTGTCGGGCTCTGTCGGGCTCTGTCGGGCCCTGTCGGGCTCTGTCGGGCTCTGTCGGGCCCTGTCGGGCCCTGTCGGGCCCTGTCGGGCTCTGTCGGGCCCTGTCGGGCTCTGTCGGGCTCTACAGAGCTAAACTGGGCTCTGTCGGGCCCTGTCGGGCCCTGTCGGGCCCTGTCGGGCTCTGTCGGGCTCTGTCGGGCCCTGTCGGGCTCTGTCGGGCCCTGTCGGGCCCTGTCGGGCTCTGTCGGGCCCTGTCGGGCTCTACTGGGCTCTCTCGGGCTCTGTCGGGCTCTGTCAGGTACTACTTGGGCCCTGTCGGGCCCTGTCGGGCCCTGTCGGGCCCTGTCGGGCTCTGTCGGGCTCTGTCGGGCTCTACTGGGCTCTTCTGGGCTCTGTCGGGCCCTGTCGGGCTCTGTCGGGACCTTTCGGGCCCTGTCGGGCCCTGTCGGGCTCTGTCGGGCCCTGTCGGGCCCTGTCGGGCCCTGTCGGGCTCTGTCGGGCCCTGTCGGGCTCTGTCGGGCTCTGTCGGGCTCTACAGGGCTAAACTGGGCTCTGTCGGGCCCTGTCGGGCCCTGTCGGGCTCTGTCGGGCCCTGTCGGGCCCTGTCGGGCTCTGTCGGGCCCTGTCGGGCCCTGTCGGGCTCTGTCGGGCTCTACAGGGCTAAACTGGGCCCTGTCGGGCTCTGTCGGGCTCTGTCGGGCCCTGTCGGGCCCTGTCGGGCCCTGTCGGGCCCTGTCGGGCTCTGTCGGGCTCCGTCGGGCTCTGTCGGGCTCTACTGGGCCCTGTCGGGCCCTGTCGGGCCCTGTCGGGCTCTGTCGGGCTCTGTCGGGCTCTGTCGGGCTCTACTGGGCCCTGTCGGGCCCTGTCGGGCCCTGTCGGGCTCTACTGGGCTCTACTGGGCTCTGTCGGGCTCTGTCGGGCTCTACTGTGCCCTGTCGGGCCCTGTCGGGCTCTGTCGGGCTCTACTGGGCCCTGTCGGGCTCTGTCGGGCTCTGTCGGGCTCTACTGGGCCCTGTCGGGCCCTGTCGGGCCCTGTCGGGCTCTGTCGGGCTCTGTCGGGCTGTGTCGGGCTCTGTCGGGCTCTACTGGGCTCTACTGAGCTCTGTCGGGCTCTGTCGGGCTCTACTGTGCCCTGTCGGGCCCTGTCGGGCTCTGTCGGGCTCTGTCGGGCTCTACTGTGCCCTGTCGGGCTCTGTCGGGCCCTGTCGGGCTCTGTCGGGCTCTGTCGGGCTCTGTCGGGCTCTGTCGGGCCCTGTCGGGCCCTGTCGGGCCCTGTCGGGCCCTGTCGGGCTCTGTAGGGCTCTACTGGGCCCTGTCGGGCTCTGTCGGGCTCTGTCGGGCTCTACTGGGCCCTGTCGGGCTCTGTCGGGCTCTACTGGGCCCTGTCGGGCCCTGTCGGGCTCTGTCGGGCTCTGTCGGGCTCTGTCGGGCTCTGTCGGGCTCTTCTGGGCCCTGTCGGGTTCTGTCGGGCCCTGTCGGGCTCTGTCGGGCTCTGTCGGGCTCTGTCGGGCCCTGTCGGGCTCTGTCGGGCTCTACTGGGCCCTGTCGGGCTCTGTCGGGCTCTGTCGGGCTCTGTCGGGCTCTGTCGGGCTCTGTCGGGCTCTACTGGGCTAAACTGGGCCCTGTCGGGCCCTGTCGGGCCCTGTCGGGCTCTGTCGGGCTCTGTCGGGCACTACTTGGGCCCTGTCGGGCCCTGTCGGGCCCTGTCGGGCTCTGTCGGGCTCTGTCGGGCTCTCCTGGGCTCTGTCGGGCTCTACTGGGCTCTTCTGGGCCCTGTCGGGCTCTGTCGGGCCCTGTCGGGCCCTGTCGGGCCCTGTCGGGCTCTGTCGGGCTCTACTGGGCCCTGTCGGGCTCTGTCGGGCTCTGTCGGGCCCTGTCGGGCTCTGTCGGGCCCTGTCGGGCTCTGTCGGGCTCTACTGGGCCCTGTCGGGCCCTGTCGGACTCTGTCGGGCCCTGTCGGGCCCTGTCGGGCTCTGTCGGGCCCTGTCGGGCTCTGTAGGGCTCTACTGGGCCCTGTCGGGCCCTGTCGGACTCTGTCGGGCCCTTTCGGGCCCTGTCGGGCCCTGTCGGGCTCTGTCGGGCTCTACTGGGCTCTGTCGGGCTCTGTCGGGCTCTGTCGGGCTCTGTCGGGCTCTGTCGGGCTCCACTGGGCCCTGTCGGGCCCTGTCGGGCCCTGTCGGGCTCTGTCGGGCTCTGTCGGGCTCTACTGGGCCCTGTCGGGCTCTGTCGGGCTCTACTGGGCCCTGTCGGGCTCTGTCGGGCTCTACTGGGCCCTGTCGGGCCCTGTCGGGCCCTGTCGGGCTCTGTCGGGCCCTGTCGGGCCCTGTCGGGCTCTACTGGGCTCTGTCGGGCTCTGTCGGGCTCTGTCGGGCTCTGTCGGGCACTACTTGGGCCCTGTCGGGCCCTGTCGGGCCCTGTCGGGCTCTGTCGGGCTCTGTCGGGCTCTACTGGGCTCTTCTGGGCCCTGTCGGGCTCTGTCGGGCCCTGTCGGGCTCTGTCGGGCCCTGTCGGGCCCTGTCGGGCTCTGTCGGGCTCTGTCGGGCTCTGTCGGGCCCTGTCGGGCTCTGTCGGGCTCTGTCGGGCCCTGTCGGGCCCTGTCGGGCTCTGTCGGGCTCTGTCGGGCCCTGTCGGGCTCTGTCGGGCTCTGTCGGGCCCTGTCGGGCTCTGTCGGGCCCTGTCGGGCTCTGTCGGGCCCTGTCGGGCTCTGTCGGGCTCTACAGGGCTAAACTGGGCCCTGTCGGGCCCTGTCGGGCCCTGTCGGGCCCTGTCGGGCTCTGTCGGGCTCTGTCGGGCCCTGTCGGGCTCTGTCGGGCCCTGTCGGGCCCTGTCGGGCTCTGTCGGGCCCTGTCGGGCTCTACTGGGCTCTGTCGGGCTCTGTCGGGCTCTGTCGGGCTCTGTCGGGCACTACTTGGGCCCTGTCGGGCCCTGTCGGGCCCTGTCGGGCCCTGTCGGGCTCTGTCGGGCTCTGTCGGGCTCTACTGGGCTCTTCTGGGCCCTGTCGGGCTCTGTCGGGCCCTGTCGGGCTCTGTCGGGCCCTGTCGGGCCCTGTCGGGCTCTGTCGGGCCCTGTCGGGCCCTGTCGGGCTCTGTCGGGCTCTACAGGGCTAAACTGGGCCCTGTCGGGCTCTGTCGGGCTCTGTCGGGCCCTGTCGGGCCCTGTCGGGCTCTGTCGGGCTCTGTCGGGCTCTACTGGGCCCTGTCGGGCCCTGTCGGGCCCTGTCGGGCTCTACTGGGCTCTACTGGGCTCTGTCGGGCTCTGTCGGGCTCTACTGTGCCCTGTCGGGCCCTGTCGGGCTCTGTCGGGCTCTACTGGGCCCTGTCGGGCTCTGTCGGGCTCTGTCGGGCTCTACTGGGCCCTGTCGGGCCCTGTCGGGCTCTGTCGGGCTCTGTCGGGCTCTGTCGGGCTCTGTCGGGCTCTACTGGGCTCTACTGAGCTCTGTCGGGCTCTGTCGGGCTCTACTGTGCCCTGTCGGGCCCTGTCGGGCTCTGTCGGGCTCTACTGGGCTCTGTCGGGCTCTGTCGGGCTCTGTCGGGCTCTACTGTGCCCTGTCGGGCTCTGTCGGGCCCTGTCGGGCCCTGTCGGGCCCTGTCGGGCTCTGTCGGGCCCTGTCGGGCCCTGTCGGGCCCTGTCGGGCCCTGTCGGGCTCTGTAGGGCTCTACTGGGCCCTGTCGGGCTCTGTCGGGCTCTGTCGGGCTCTGTCGGGCTCTACTGGGCCCTGTCGGGCTCTGTCGGGCTCTACTGGGCCCTGTCGGGCCCTGTAGGGCCCTGTCGGGCTCTGTCGGGCTCTGTCGGGCTCTGTCGGGCCCTGTCGGGCTCTGTCGGGCTCTTCTGGGCCCTGTCGGGTTCTGTCGGGCCCTGTCGGGCTCTGTCGGGCTCTGTCGGGCTCTGTCGGGCCCTGTCGGGCTCTGTCGGGCTCTACTGGGCTCTGTCGGGCCCTGTCGGGCCCTGTCGGGCTCTGTCGGGCCCTGTCGGGCTCTACTGGGCTCTGTAGGGCTCTACTGGGCCCTGTCGGGCCCTGTCGGGCTCTGTCGGGCTCTGTCGGGCTCTGTCGGGCTCTGTCGGGCTCTACTGGGCTAAACTGGGCCCTGTCGGGCCCTGTCGGGCCCTGTCGGGCTCTGTCGGGCTCTGTCGGGCACTACTTGGGCCCTGTCGGGCCCTGTCGGGCCCTGTCGGGCTCTGTCGGGCTCTGTCGGGCTCTCCTGGGCTCTGTCGGGCTCTACTGGGCTCTTCTGGGCCCTGTCGGGCTCTGTCGGGCCCTGTCGGGCCCTGTCGGGCCCTGTCGGGCCCTGTCGGGCTCTGTCGGGCTCTACTGGGCCCTGTCGGGCTCTGTCGGGCTCTGTCGGGCCCTGTCGGGCCCTGTCGGACTCTGTCGGGCCCTGTCGGGCCCTGTCGGGCTCTGTCGGGCCCTGTCGGGCTCTGTAGGGCTCTACTGGGCCCTGTCGGGCCCTGTCGGACTCTGTCGGGCCCTTTCGGGCCCTGTCGGGCCCTGTCGGGCTCTGTCGGGCTCTACTGGGCTCTGTCGGGCTCTGTCGGGCTCTGTCGGGCCCTGTCGGGCCCTGTCGGGCTCTGTCGGGCCCTGTCGGGCTCTGTCGGGCTCTACTGGGCTCTGTCGGGCCCTGTCGGGCCCTGTCGGGCTCTGTCGGGCTCTACTGGGCTCTGTCGGGCCCTGTCGGGCCCTGTCGGGCTCTGTCGGGCTCTACTGGGCCCTGTCGGGCTCTGTCGGGCTCTACTGGGCCCTGTCGGGCTCTGTCGGGCTCTACTGGGCCCTGTCGGGCCCTGTCGGGCCCTGTCGGGCCCTGTCGGGCTCTACTGGGCTCTGTCGGGCTCTGTCGGGCTCTGTCGGGCTCTGTCGGGCACTACTTGGGCCCTGTCGGGCCCTGTCGGGCCCTGTCGGGCCCTGTCGGGCTCTGTCGGGCTCTACTGGGCTCTTCTGGGCCCTGTCGGGCTCTGTCGGGCCCTGTCGGGCCCTGTCGGGCTCTGTCGGGCTCTGTCGGGCCCTGTCGGGCCCTGTCGGGCCCTGTCGGGCCCTGTCGGGCTCTGTCGGGCTCTGTCGGGCCCTGTCGGGCTCTGTCGGGCCCTGTCGGGCTCTGTCGGGCTCTACAGGGCTAAACTGGGCCCTGTCGGGCCCTGTCGGGCCCTGTCGGGCCCTGTCGGGCTCTGTCGGGCTCTGTCGGGCCCTGTCGGGCTCTGTCGGGCCCTGTCGGGCCCTGTCGGGCTCTGTCGGGCTCTACTGGGCTCTGTCGGGCCCTGTCGGGCTCTGTCGGGCTCTGTCGGGCCCTGTCGGGCTCTGTCGGGCCCTGTCGGGCCCTGTCGGGCTCTGTCGGGCTCTACTGGGCTCTGTCGGGCCCTGTCGGGCCCTGTCGGGCTCTACTGGGCTCTGTCGGGCTCTGTCGGGCTCTGTCGGGCTCTGTCGGGCACTACTTGGGCCCTGTCGGGCCCTGTCGGGCTCTGTCGGGCCCTGTCGGGCCCTGTCGGGCCCTGTCGGGCCCTGTCGGGCTCTGTCGGGCTCTGTCGGGCTCTACTGGGCTCTTCTGGGCCCTGTCGGGCTCTGTCGGGCCCTGTCGGGCTCTGTCGGGCCCTGTCGGGCCCTGTCGGGCTCTGTCGGGCCCTGTCGGGCCCTGTCGGGCCCTGTCGGGCCCTGTCGGGCTCTGTCGGGCTCTACTGGGCTCTTCTGGGCCCTGTCGGGCTCTGTCGGGCCCTGTCGGGCCCTGTCGGGCTCTGTCGGGCTCTGTCGGGCCCTTTCGGGCCCTGTCGGGCCCTGTCGGGCCCTGTCGGGCCCTGTCGGGCTCTGTCGGGCTCTGTCGGGCCCTGTCGGGCTCTGTCGGGCTCTGTCGGGCTCTACAGGGCTAAACTGGGCTCTGTCGGGCCCTGTCGGGCCCTGTCGGGCTCTGTCGGGCCCTGTCGGGCCCTGTCGGGCTCTGTCGGGCCCTGTCGGGCTCTGTCGGGCCCTGTCGGGCCCTGTCGGGCTCTGTCGGGCTCTACAGGGCTAAACTGGGCCCTGTCGGGCTCTGTCGGGCTCTGTCGGGCCCTGTCGGGCCCTGTCGGGCTCTGTCGGGCCCTGTCGGGCCCTGTCGGGCCCTGTCGGGCCCTGTCGGGCTCTGTCGGGCTCCGTCGGGCTCTGTCGGGCTCTACTGGGCCCTGTCGGGCCCTGTCGGGCTCTGTCGGGCTCTGTCGGGCTCTGTCGGGCTCTACTGGGCCCTGTCGGGCCCTGTCGGGCTCTACTGGGCTCTACTGGGCTCTGTCGGGCTCTGTCGGGCTCTACTGGGCCCTGTCGGGCCCTGTCGGGCTCTGTCGGGCTCTGTCGGGCTCTGTCGGGCTCTGTCGGGCTCTGTCGGGCTCTACTGGGCTCTACTGAGCTCTGTCGGGCTCTGTCGGGCTCTACTGTGCCCTGTCGGGCCCTGTCGGGCTCTGTCGGGCTCTACTGGGCTCTGTCGGGCTCTGTCGGGCTCTGTCGGGCTCTACTGTGCCCTGTCGGGCCCTGTCGGGCCCTGTCGGGCTCTGTAGGGCTCTACTGGGCCCTGTCGGGCTCTGTCGGGCTCTGTCGGGCTCTGTCGGGCTCTGTCGGGCTCTACTGGGCCCTGTCGGGCTCTGTCGGGCTCTACTGGGCCCTGTCGGGCTCTGTCGGGCCCTGTCGGGCCCTGTCGGGCCCTGTCGGGCTCTGTCGGGCTCTGTCGGGCTCTACTGGGCCCTGTCGGGCCCTGTCGGGCTCTGTCGGGATCTGTCGGGCTCTGTCGGGCTCTACTGGGCCCTGTCGGGCCCTGTCGGGCTCTGTCGGGCTCTGTCGGGCCCTGTCGGGCTCTGTCGGGCTCTTCTGGGCCCTGTCGGGTTCTGTCGGGCCCTGTCGGGCTCTGTCGGGCTCTGTCGGGCTCTGTCGGGCCCTGTCGGGCTCTGTCGGGCTCTACTGGGCTCTGTCGGGCCCTGTCGGGCCCTGTCGGGCTCTGTCAGGCCCTGTCGGGCTCTGTAGGGCTCTGTAGGGCTCTACTGGGCCCTGTCGGGCCCTGTCGGGCCCTGTCAGGCCCTGTCGGGCTCTGTCGGGCTCTGTCGGGCTCTGTCGGGCTCTGTCGGGCTCTGTCGGGCTCTACTGGGCTAAACTGGGCCCTGTCGGCCTCTGTCGGGCCCTGTCGGGCCCTGTCGGGCCCTGTCGGGCTCTGTCGGGCTCTGTCGGGCTCTGTCGGGCTCTGTCGGGCACTACTTGGGCCCTGTCGGGCCCTGTCGGGCCCTGTCGGGCTCTGTCGGGCTCTGTCGGGCTCTCCTGGGCTCTGTCGGGCTCTACTGGGCTCTTCTGGGCCCTGTCGGGCCCTGTCGGGCTCTGTCGGGCTCTGTCGGGCTCTGTCGGGCCCTGTCGGGCCCTGTCGGGCCCTGTCGGGCCCTGTCGGGCTCTGTCGGGCTCTACTGGGCCCTGTCGGGCTCTGTCGGGCTCTGTCGGGCCCTGTCGGGCTCTGTCGGGCCCTGTCGGGCTCTGTCGGGCTCTACAGGGCTAAACTGGGCCCTGTCGGGCTCTGTCGGGCCCTGTCGGGCTCTGTCGGGCTCTGTCGGGCCCTGTCGGGCCCTGTCGGGCCCTGTCGGGCTCTGTCGGGCTCTGTCGGGCTCTACAGGGCTAAACTGGGCCCTGTCGGGCCCTGTCGGGCCCTGTCGGGCTCTGTCGGGCTCTGTCGGGCTCTGTCGGGCCCTGTGGGCTCTGTCGGGCTCCGTCGGGCTCCGTCGGGCTCTACTGGGCCCTGTCGGGCTCTGTCGGGCTCTGTCGGGCCCTGTCGGGCCCTGTCGGGCCCTGTCGGGCTCTGTCGGGCTCTGTCGGGCTCTACTGGGCCCTGTCGGGCCCTGTCGGGCTCTACTGGGCTCTACTGGGCTCTGTCGGGCTCTGTCGGGCTCTACTGGGCCCTGTCGGGCCCTGTCGGGCCCTGTCGGGCTCTGTCGGGCTCTGTCGGGCTCTACTGGGCTCTACTGGGCCCTGTCGGGCCCTGTCGGGCTCTGTCGGGCTCTGTCGGGCCCTGTCGGGCTCTGTCGGGCTCTACTGGGCTCTACTGAGCTCTGTCGGGCTCTGTCGGGCTCTGTCGGGCTCTACTGTGCCCTGTCGGGCCCTGTCGGGCTCTGTCGGGCTCTACTGGGCTCTGTCGGGCTCTGTCGGGCTCTGTCGGGCTCTACTGTGCCCTGTCGGGCTCTGTCGGGCTCTGCTGTGCCCTGTCGGGCTCTGTCGGGCCCTGTCGGGCCCTGTCGGGCCCTGTCGGGCTCTGTCGGGCTCTGTCGGGCTCTACTGTGCCCTGTCGGGCCCTGTCGGGCCCTGTCGGGCTTTGTAGGGCTCTACTGGGCCCTGTCGGGCTCTGTCGGGCTCTGTCGGGCTCTGTCGGGCTCTGTCGGGCTCTACTGGGCCCTGTCGGGCTCTGTCGGGCTCTGTCGGGCTCTGTCGGGCTCCGTCAAGTTCTGTCGGGCTCTGTCGGGCTCTGTCGGGCCCTCTCGGGCTCTGTCGGGCTCTGTCGGGCTCTGTCGGGCCCTGTCGGGCTCTGTCGGGCTCTGTCGGGCCCTGTCGGGCCCTGTCGGGCCCTGTCGGGCTCTGTCGGGCCCTGTCGGGCTCTGTCGGGCTCTACAGGGCTAAACTGGGCTCTGTCGGGCCCTGTCGGGCCCTGTCGGGCCCTGTCGGGCTCTGTCGGGCTCTGTCGGGCCCTGTCGGGCTCTGTCGGGCCCTGTCGGGCCCTGTCGGGCTCTGTCGGGCCCTGTCGGGCTCTACTGGGCTCTCTCGGGCTCTGTCGGGCTCTGTCGGGTACTACTTGGGCCCTGTCGGGCCCTGTCGGGCTCTGTCGGGCCCTGTCGGGCCCTGTCGGGCCCTGTCGGGCCCTGTCGGGCTCTGTCGGGCTCTGTCGGGCTCTACTGGGCTCTTCTGGGCCCTGTCGGGCTCTGTCGGGCCCTGTCGGGCTCTGTCGGGACCTTTCGGGCCCTGTCGGGCCCTGTCGGGCTCTGTCGGGCCCTGTCGGGCCCTGTCGGGCCCTGTCGGGCTCTGTCGGGCCCTGTCGGGCTCTGTCGGGCTCTGTCGGGCTCTACAGGGCTAAACTGGGCTCTGTCGGGCCCTGTCGGGCCCTGTCGGGCTCTGTCGGGCCCTGTCGGGCCCTGTCGGGCTCTGTCGGGCCCTGTCGGGCCCTGTCGGGCTCTGTCGGGCTCTACAGGGCTAAACTGGGCCCTGTCGGGCTCTGTCGGGCCCTGTCGGGCCCTGTCGGGCCCTGTCGGGCTCTGTCGGGCTCCGTCGGGCTCTGTCGGGCTCTACTGGGCCCTGTCGGGCCCTGTCGGGCCCTGTCGGGCCCTGTCGGGCTCTGTCGGGCTCTGTCGGGCTCTGTCGGGCTCTACTGGGCCCTGTCGGGCCCTGTCGGGCCCTGTCGGGCTCTACTGGGCTCTACTGGGCTCTGTCGGGCTCTGTCGGGCTCTACTGTGCCCTGTCGGGCCCTGTCGGGCTCTGTCGGGCTCTACTGGGCCCTGTCGGGCTCTGTCGGGCTCTGTCGGGCTCTACTGGGCCCTGTCGGGCCCTGTCGGGCCCTGTCGGGCTCTGTCGGGCTCTGTCGGGCTCTGTCGGGCTCTGTCGGGCTCTACTGGGCTCTACTGAGCTCTGTCGGGCTCTGTCGGGCTCTACTGTGCCCTGTCGGGCCCTGTCGGGCTCTGTCGGGCTCTACTGGGCTCTGTCGGGCTCTGTCGGGCTCTGTCGGGCTCTACTGTGCCCTGTCGGGCTCTGTCGGGCCCTGTCGGGCCCTGTCGGGCCCTGTCGGGCTCTGTCGGGCTCTGTCGGGCCCTGTCGGGCCCTGTCGGGCCCTGTCGGGCCCTGTCGGGCTCTGTAGGGCTCTACTGGGCCCTGTCGGGCTCTGTCGGGCTCTGTCGGGCTCTACTGGGCCCTGTCGGGCTCTGTCGGGCTCTACTGGGCCCTGTCGGGCCCTGTCGGGCTCTGTCGGGCTCTGTCGGGCTCTGTCGGGCTCTGTCGGGCTCTACTGGGCTCTACTGAGCTCTGTCGGGCTCTGTCGGGCTCTGTCGGGCTCTACTGGGCCCTGTCGGGCCCTGTCGGGCTCTGTCGGGCTCTGTCGGGCTCTGTCGGGCTCTGTCGGGCTCTACTGGGCTCTACTGGGCCCTGTCGGGCTCTGTCGGGCCCTGTCGGGCTCTGTCGGGCTCTGTCGGGCTCTACTGGGCTCTGTCGGGCCCTGTCGGGCCCTGTCGGGCTCTGTAGGGCTCTACTGGGCCCTGCCGGGCCCTGTCGGACTCTGTCGGGCCCTGTCGGGCCCTGTCGGGCCCTGTCGGGCCCTGTCGGGCTCTGTCGGGCTCTGTCGGGCTCTGTCGGGCTCTGTCGGGCCCTCTCGGGCTCTGTCGGGCCCTCTCGGGCTCTGTCGGGCCCTCTCGGGCTCTGTCGGGCTCTACTGGGCGCTGTCGGGCTCTGTCGGGCTCTGTCGGGCTCTGTCGGGCCCTCTCGGGCTCTGTCGGGCTCTACTGGGCCCTGTCGGGCTCTGTCGGGCTCTGTCGGGCTCTGTCGGGCTCTACTGGGCTCTACTGAGCTCTGTCGGGCTCTGTCGGGCTCTACTGTGCCCTGTCGGGCCCTGTCGGGCCCTGTCGGGCTCTGTCGGGCTCTGTCGGGCTCTGTCGGGCCCTGTCGGGCCCTGTCGGGCTCTGTCGGGCTCTACTGGGCCCTGTCGGGCCCTGTCGGACTCTGTCGGACTCTGTCGGGCCCTGTCGGGCCCTGTCGGGCCCTGTCGGGCTCTGTCGGGCTCTGTCGGGCTCTGTCGGGCTCTGTCGGGCTCTACTGGGCTCTGTCGGGCTCTGTCGGGCTCTGTCGGGCTCTGTCGGGCTCTGTCGGGCTCCACTGGGCCCTGTCGGGCTCTGTCGGGCCCTGTCGGGCCCTGTCGGGCCCTGTCGGGCCCTGTCGGGCTCTGTCGGGCTCTGTCGGGCTCTACTGGGCCCTGTCGGGCTCTGTCGGGCTCTACTGGGCCCTGTCGGGCTCTGTCGGGCTCTACTGGGCCCTGTCGGGCTCTGTCGGGCTCTACTGGGCCCTGTCGGGCCCTGTCGGGCCCTGTCGGGCTCTGTCGGGCTCTGTCGGGCTCTGTCGGGCTCTAAAGGGCTAAACTGGGCCCTGTCGGGCCCTGTCGGGCCCTGTCGGGCTCTGTCGGGCTCTGTCGGGCCCTGTCGGTCTCTGTCGGGCCCTGTCGGGCCCTGTCGGGCTCTGTCGGGCTCTACAGGGCTAAACTGGGCCCTGTCGGGCCCTGTCGGGCCCTGTCGGGCTCTGTCGGGCTCTGTCGGGCCCTGTCGGGCCCTCTCGGGCCCTGTCGGGCTCTGTCGGGCTCTGTCGGGCTCTACTGGGCCCTGTCGGGCTCTGTCGGGCTCTGTCGGGCTCTGTCGGGCTCTACTGGGCCCTGTCGGGCCCTGTCGGGCCCTGTCAGGCTCTGTCGGGCTCTGTCGGGCTCTGTCGGGCTCTACTGGGCCCTGTCGGGCCCTGTCGGGCCCTGTCGGGCTCTACTGGGCTCTACTGGGCTCTGTCGGGCCCTGTCGGGCCCTGTCGGGCTCTGTCGGGCTCTACTGGGCTCTACTGAGCTCTGTCGGGCTCTGTCGGGCTCTACTGTGCCCTGTCGGGCCCTGTCGGGCCCTGACGGGCCCTGTCGGGCTCTGTCGGGCTCTGTCGGGCTCTACTGGGCCCTGTCGGGCCCTGTCGGGCCCTGTCGGGCTCTGTCGGGCTCTGTCGGGCTCTGTCGGGCTCTACTGGGCTCTACTGGGCTCTGTCGGGCTCTGTCGGGCTCTACTGGGCCCTGTCGGGCCCTGTCGGGCCCTGTCGGGCCCTGTCGGGCTCTGTCGGGCTCTACTGGGCCCTGTCGGGCCCTGTCGGGCCCTGTCGGGCTCTGTCGGGCTCTACAGGGCTAAACTGGGCTCTGTCGGGCCCTGTCGGGCCCTGTCGGGCTCTACTGGGCCCTGTCGGGCCCTGTCGGGCCCTGTCGGGCCCTGTCGGGCTCTACTGGGCTCTGTCGGGCTCTGTCGGGCTCTGTCGGGCTCTGTCGGGCTCTGTCGGGCTCTACTGGGCCCTGTCGGGCCCTGTCGGGCTCTGTCGGGCTCTGTCGGGCTCTACTGGGCTCTACTGAGCTCTGTCGGGCTCTGTCGGGCTCTGTCGGGCTCTACTGGGCCCTGTCGGGCCCTGTCGGGCCCTGTCGGGCTCTGTCGGGCTCTGTCGGGCTCTGTCGGGCTCTACTGGGCTCTACTGGGCCCTGTCGGGCCCTGTCGGGCCCTGTCGGGCTCTGTCGGGCTCTGTCGGGCTCTACTGGGCCCTGTCGGGCCCTGTCGGGCCCTGTCGGGCTCTGTCGGGCTCTGTCGGGCCCTGTCTGGCTCTGTCGGGCTCTCCTGGGCTCTGTCGCGCTTTCCTGGGCTCTGTCGGGCTCTACTGGGCTCTTCTGGGCCCTGTCGGGCTCTGTCGGGCTCTGTCGGGCTCTGTCGGGCTCTACTGGGCTCTACTGGGCCCTGTCGGGCTCTGTCGGGCCCTGTCGGGCTCTGTCGGGCTCTGTCGGGCTCTACTGGGCTCTGTCGGGCCCTGTCGGGCCCTGTCGGGCTCTGTCGGGCTCTGTAGGGCTCTACTGGGCCCTGCCGGGCCCTGTCGGACTCTGTCGGGCCCTGTCGGGCCCTGTCGGGCCCTGTCGGGCCCTGTCGGGCTCTGTCGGGCTCTGTCGGGCTCTGTCGGGCTCTGTCGGGCCCTCTCGGGCTCTGTCGGGCCCTCTCGGGCTCTGTCGGGCCCTCTCGGGCTCTGTCGGGCTCTACTGGGCGCTGTCGGGCTCTGTCGGGCTCTGTCGGGCTCTGTCGGGCCCTCTCGGGCTCTGTCGGGCTCTACTGGGCCCTGTCGGGCTCTGTCGGGCTCTGTCGGGCTCTGTCGGGCTCTACTGGGCTCTACTGAGCTCTGTCGGGCTCTGTCGGGCTCTACTGTGCCCTGTCGGGCCCTGTCGGGCCCTGTCGGGCTCTGTCGGGCTCTGTCGGGCTCTGTCGGGCCCTGTCGGGCCCTGTCGGGCTCTGTCGGGCTCTACTGGGCCCTGTCGGGCCCTGTCGGGCTCTGTCGGGCTCTGTCGGGCCCTGTCGGGCCCTCTCGGGCCCTGTCGGGCTCTGTCGGGCTCTGTCGGGCTCTACTGGGCCCTGTCGGGCTCTGTCGGGCTCTGTCGGGCTCTGTCGGGCTCTACTGGGCCCTGTCGGGCCCTGTCGGGCCCTGTCAGGCTCTGTCGGGCTCTGTCGGGCTCTGTCGGGCTCTACTGGGCCCTGTCGGGCCCTGTCGGGCCCTGTCGGGCTCTACTGGGCTCTACTGGGCTCTGTCGGGCCCTGTCGGGCCCTGTCGGGCTCTGTCGGGCTCTACTGGGCTCTACTGAGCTCTGTCGGGCTCTGTCGGGCTCTACTGGGCCCTGTCGGGCCCTGTCGGGCCCTGTCGGGCCCTGTCGGGCTCTACTGGGCTCTGTCGGGCTCTGTCGGGCTCTGTCGGGCTCTGTCGGGCTCTGTCGGGCTCTACTGGGCCCTGTCGGGCCCTGTCGGGCTCTGTCGGGCTCTGTCGGGCTCTACTGGGCTCTACTGAGCTCTGTCGGGCTCTGTCGGGCTCTGTCGGGCTCTACTGGGCCCTGTCGGGCCCTGTCGGGCCCTGTCGGGCTCTGTCGGGCTCTGTCGGGCTCTGTCGGGCTCTACTGGGCTCTACTGGGCCCTGTCGGGCCCTGTCGGGCCCTGTCGGGCTCTGTCGGGCTCTGTCGGGCTCTACTGGGCCCTGTCGGGCCCTGTCGGGCCCTGTCGGGCTCTGTCGGGCTCTGTCGGGCCCTGTCTGGCTCTGTCGGGCTCTCCTGGGCTCTGTCGCGCTTTCCTGGGCTCTGTCGGGCTCTACTGGGCTCTTCTGGGCTCTGTCGGGCTCTGTCGGGCTCTGTCGGGCTCTGTCGGGCTCTGTCGGGCTCTACTGGGCTCTGTCGGGCTCTGTCGGGCTCTGTCGGGCTCTACTGGGCTCTGTCGGGCTCTGTCGGGCTCTGTCGGGCTCTACTGGGCTCTTCTGGGCTCTGTCGGGCCCTGTCGGGCCCTGTCGGGCCCTGTCGGGCTCTGTCGGGCTCTGTTGGGCTCTGTCGGGCTCTGTCGGGCTCTACTGGGCCCTGTCGGGCCCTGTCGGGCCCTGTCGGGCTCTGTCGGGCTCTGTCGGGCTCTGTCGGGCTCTGTCGGGCCCTCTCGGGCTCTGTCGGGCTCTACTGGGCCCTGTCGGGCTCTGTCGGGCTCTGTCGGGCTCTGTCGGGCCCTCTCGGGCTCTGTCGGGCTCTACTGGGCCCTGTCGGGCCCTGTCGGGCCCTGTCGGGCTCTGTCGGGCTCTGTCGGGCTCTGTCGGGCTCTACTGGGCTCTACTGAGCTCTGTCGGGCTCTGTCGGGCTCTACTGTGCCCTGTCGGGCCCTGTCGGGCCCTGTCGGGCCCTGTCGGGCTCTGTCGGGCCCTGTCGGGCCCTGTCGGGCTCTGTCGGGCTCTGTCGGGCTCTGTCGGGCTCTGTCGGGCTCTACTGGGCTCTACTGAGCTCTGTCGGGCTCTGTCGGGCTCTACTGTGCCCTGTCGGGCCCTGTCGGGCCCTGTCGGGCCCTGTCGGGCTCTGTCGGGCTCTGTCGGGCCCTGTCGGGCCCTGTCGGGCTCTGTCGGGCTCTGTCGGGCCCTGTCGGGCCCTGTCGGGCCCTGTCGGGCTCTGTCGGGCTCTGTCGGGCTCTGTCGGGCCCTGTCGGGCCCTGTCGGGCTCTGTCGGGCCCTGTCGGGCTCTGTAGGGCTCTACTGGGCCCTGTCGGGCCCTGTCGGACTCTGTCGGGCCCTTTCGGGCCCTGTCGGGCCCTGTCGGGCTCCGTCGGGCTCTACTGGGCTCTGTCGGGCTCTGTCGGGCTCTGTCGGGCTCTGTCGGGCTCTGTCGGGCTCTGTCGGGCTCCACTGGGCCCTGTCGGGCCCTGTCGGGCCCTGTCGGGCTCTGTCGGGCTCTGTCGGGCTCTACTGGGCCCTGTCGGGCTCTGTCGGGCCGTGTCGGGCCCTGTCGGGCCCTGTCGGGCTCTACTGGGCTCTGTCGGGCTCTGTCGGGCTCTGTCGGGCTCTGTCGGGCACTACTTGGGCCCTGTCGGGCCCTGTCGGGCCCTGTCGGGCTCTGTCGGGCCCTGTCGGGCCCTGTCGGGCCCTGTCGGGCTCTGTCGGGCTCTGTCGGGCTCTACTGGGCTCTTCTGGGCCCTGTCGGGCTCTGTCGGGCCCTGTCGGGCTCTGTCGGGCCCTGTCGGGCCCTGTCGGGCTCTGTCGGGCTCTGTCGGGCCCTTTCGGGCCCTTTCGGGCCCTGTCGGGCCCTGTCGGGCCCTGTCGGGCTCTGTCGGGCCCTGTCGGGCCCTGTCGGGCCCTGTCGGGCTCTGTCGGGCTCTGTCGGGCCCTGTCGGGCTCTGTCGGGCTCTGTCGGGCCCTGTCGGGCCCTGTCGGGCCCTGTCGGGCTCTGTCGGGCCCTGTCGGGCTCTGTCGGGCTCTACAGGGCTAAACTGGGCTCTGTCGGGCCCTGTCGGGCCCTGTCGGGCCCTGTCGGGCTCTGTCGGGCTCTGTCGGGCCCTGTCGGGCTCTGTCGGGCCCTGTCGGGCCCTGTCGGGCTCTGTCGGGCCCTGTCGGGCTCTACTGGGCTCTCTCGGGCTCTGTCGGGCTCTGTCGGGTACTACTTGGGCCCTGTCGGGCCCTGTCGGGCTCTGTCGGGCCCTGTCGGGCCCTGTCGGGCCCTGTCGGGCCCTGTCGGGCTCTGTCGGGCTCTGTCGGGCTCTACTGGGCTCTTCTGGGCTCTGTCGGGCCCTGTCGGGCTCTGTCGGGACCTTTCGGGCCCTGTCGGGCCCTGTCGGGCTCTGTCGGGCCCTGTCGGGCCCTGTCGGGCCCTGTCGGGCTCTGTCGGGCCCTGTCGGGCTCTGTCGGGCTCTGTCGGGCTCTACAGGGCTAAACTGGGCTCTGTCGGGCCCTGTCGGGCCCTGTCGGGCTCTGTCGGGCCCTGTCGGGCCCTGTCGGGCTCTGTCGGGCCCTGTCGGGCCCTGTCGGGCTCTGTCGGGCTCTACAGGGCTAAACTGGGCCCTGTCGGGCTCTGTCGGGCTCTGTCGGGCCCTGTCGGGCCCTGTCGGGCCCTGTCGGGCTCTGTCGGGCTCCGTCGGGCTCTGTCGGGCTCTACTGGGCCCTGTCGGGCCCTGTCGGGCCCTGTCGGGCTCTGTCGGGCTCTGTCGGGCTCTGTCGGGCTCTACTGGGCCCTGTCGGGCCCTGTCGGGCCCTGTCGGGCTCTACTGGGCTCTACTGGGCTCTGTCGGGCTCTGTCGGGCTCTACTGTGCCCTGTCGGGCCCTGTCGGGCTCTGTCGGGCTCTACTGGGCCCTGTCGGGCTCTGTCGGGCTCTGTCGGGCTCTACTGGGCCCTGTCGGGCCCTGTCGGGCCCTGTCGGGCTCTGTCGGGCTCTGTCGGGCTCTGTCGGGCTCTGTCGGGCTCTACTGGGCTCTACTGAGCTCTGTCGGGCTCTGTCGGGCTCTACTGTGCCCTGTCGGGCCCTGTCGGGCTCTGTCGGGCTCTGTCGGGCTCTACTGTGCCCTGTCGGGCTCTGTCGGGCCCTGTCGGGCTCTGTCGGGCTCTGTCGGGCTCTGTCGGGCTCTGTCGGGCCCTGTCGGGCCCTGTCGGGCCCTGTCGGGCCCTGTCGGGCTCTGTAGGGCTCTACTGGGCCCTGTCGGGCTCTGTCGGGCTCTGTCGGGCTCTACTGGGCCCTGTCGGGCTCTGTCGGGCTCTACTGGGCCCTGTCGGGCCCTGTCGGGCTCTGTCGGGCTCTGTCGGGCTCTGTCGGGCTCTGTCGGGCTCTTCTGGGCCCTGTCGGGTTCTGTCGGGCCCTGTCGGGCTCTGTCGGGCTCTGTCGGGCTCTGTCGGGCTCTACTGGGCTCTACTGAGCTCTGTCGGGCTCTGTCGGGCTCTGTCGGGCTCTACTGGGCCCTGTCGGGCCCTGTCGGGCCCTGTCGGGCTCTGTCGGGCTCTGTCGGGCTCTGTCGGGCTCTACTGGGCTCTACTGGGCCCTGTCGGGCCCTGTCGGGCCCTGTCGGGCTCTGTCGGGCTCTGTCGGGCTCTACTGGGCCCTGTCGGGCCCTGTCGGGCCCTGTCGGGCTCTGTCGGGCTCTGTCGGGCCCTGTCTGGCTCTGTCGGGCTCTCCTGGGCTCTGTCGGGCTTTCCTGGGCTCTGTCGGGCTCTACTGGGCTCTTCTGGGCTCTGTCGGGCTCTGTCGGGCTCTGTCGGGCTCTGTCGGGCTCTGTCGGGCTCTACTGGGCTCTGTCGGGCTCTGTCGGGCTCTGTCGGGCTCTACTGGGCTCTGTCGGGCTCTGTCGGGCTCTGTCGGGCTCTACTGGGCTCTTCTGGGCTCTGTCGGGCCCTGTCGGGCCCTGTCGGGCCCTGTCGGGCTCTGTCGGGCTCTGTCGGGCTCTGTCGGGCTCTGTCGGGCTCTACTGGGCCCTGTCGGGCCCTGTCGGGCCCTGTCGGGCTCTGTCGGGCTCTGTTGGGCTCTGTCGGGCTCTACTGGGCTCTACTGAGCTCTGTCGGGCTCTGTCGGGCTCTACTGTGCCCTGTCGGGCCCTGTCGGGCCCTGTCGGGCCCTGTCGGGCTCTGTCGGGCCCTGTCGGGCCCTGTCGGGCTCTGTCGGGCTCTGTCGGGCTCTGTCGGGCTCTGTCGGGCTCTACTGGGCTCTACTGAGCTCTGTCGGGCTCTGTCGGGCTCTACTGTGCCCTGTCGGGCCCTGTCGGGCCCTGTCGGGCCCTGTCGGGCTCTGTCGGGCTCTGTCGGGCCCTGTCGGGCCCTGTCGGGCTCTGTCGGGCTCTGTCGGGCCCTGTCGGGCCCTGTCGGGCCCTGTCGGGCTCTGTCGGGCTCTGTCGGGCTCTGTCGGGCCCTGTCGGGCCCTGTCGGGCTCTGTCGGGCCCTGTCGGGCTCTGTAGGGCTCTACTGGGCCCTGTCGGGCCCTGTCGGACTCTGTCGGGCCCTTTCGGGTCCTGTCGGGCCCTGTCGGGCTCCGTCGGGCTCTACTGGGCTCTGTCGGGCTCTGTCGGGCTCTGTCGGGCTCTGTCGGGCTCTGTCGGGCTCCACTGGGCCCTGTCGGGCCCTGTCGGGCCCTGTCGGGCTCTGTCGGGCTCTGTCGGGCTCTACTGGGCCCTGTCGGGCTCTGTCGGGCTCTACTGGGCCCTGTCGGGCTCTGTCGGGCTCTACTGGGCCCTGTCGGGCTCTGTCGGGCCCTGTCGGGCCCTGTCGGGCCCTGTCGGGCTCTACTGGGCTCTGTCGGGCTCTGTCGGGCTCTGTCGGGCTCTGTCGGGCACTACTTGGGCCCTGTCGGGCCCTGTCGGGCCCTGTCGGGCTCTGTCGGGCCCTGTCGGGCCCTGTCGGGCCCTGTCGGGCTCTGTCGGGCTCTGTCGGGCTCTACTGGGCTCTTCTGGGCCCTGTCGGGCTCTGTCGGGCCCTGTCGGGCTCTGTCGGGCCCTGTCGGGCCCTGTCGGGCTCTGTCGGGCTCTGTCGGGCCCTTTCGGGCCCTTTCGGGCCCTGTCGGGCCCTGTCGGGCCCTGTCGGGCTCTGTCGGGCCCTGTCGGGCCCTGTCGGGCCCTGTCGGGCTCTGTCGGGCTCTGTCGGGCCCTGTCGGGCTCTGTCGGGCTCTGTCGGGCCCTGTCGGGCCCTGTCGGGCCCTGTCGGGCTCTGTCGGGCCCTGTCGGGCTCTGTCGGGCTCTACAGGGCTAAACTGGGCTCTGTCGGGCCCTGTCGGGCCCTGTCGGGCCCTGTCGGGCTCTGTCGGGCTCTGTCGGGCCCTGTCGGGCTCTGTCGGGCCCTGTCGGGCCCTGTCGGGCTCTGTCGGGCCCTGTCGGGCTCTACTGGGCTCTCTCGGGCTCTGTCGGGCTCTGTCGGGTACTACTTGGGCCCTGTCGGGCCCTGTCGGGCTCTGTCGGGCCCTGTCGGGCCCTGTCGGGCCCTGTCGGGCCCTGTCGGGCTCTGTCGGGCTCTGTCGGGCTCTACTGGGCTCTTCTGGGCTCTGTCGGGCCCTGTCGGGCTCTGTCGGGACCTTTCGGGCCCTGTCGGGCCCTGTCGCGCTCTGTCGGGCCCTGTCGGGCCCTGTCGGGCCCTGTCGGGCTCTGTCGGGCCCTGTCGGGCTCTGTCGGGCTCTGTCGGGCTCTACAGGGCTAAACTGGGCTCTGTCGGGCCCTGTCGGGCCCTGTCGGGCTCTGTCGGGCCCTGTCGGGCCCTGTCGGGCTCTGTCGGGCCCTGTCGGGCCCTGTCGGGCTCTGTCGGGCTCTACAGGGCTAAACTGGGCCCTGTCGGGCTCTGTCGGGCTCTGTCGGGCCCTGTCGGGCCCTGTCGGGCCCTGTCGGGCTCTGTCGGGCTCCGTCGGGCTCTGTCGGGCTCTACTGGGCCCTGTCGGGCCCTGTCGGGCCCTGTCGGGCTCTGTCGGGCTCTGTCGGGCTCTGTCGGGCTCTACTGGGCCCTGTCGGGCCCTGTCGGGCCCTGTCGGGCTCTACTGGGCTCTACTGGGCTCTGTCGGGCTCTGTCGGGCTCTACTGTGCCCTGTCGGGCCCTGTCGGGCTCTGTCGGGCTCTACTGGGCCCTGTCGGGCTCTGTCGGGCTCTGTCGGGCTCTACTGGGCCCTGTCGGGCCCTGTCGGGCCCTGTCGGGCCTGTCGGGCTCTGTCGGGCTCTGTCGGGCTCTGTCGGGCTCTACTGGGCTCTACTGAGCTCTGTCGGGCTCTGTCGGGCTCTACTGTGCCCTGTCGGGCCCTGTCGGGCTCTGTCGGGCTCTGTCGGGCTCTACTGTGCCCTGTCGGGCTCTGTCGGGCCCTGTCGGGCTCTGTCGGGCTCCTGTCGGGCTCTGTCGGGCCCTGTCGGGCCCTGTCGGGCCCTGTCGGGCCCTGTCGGGCTCTGTAGGGCTCTACTGGGCCCTGTCGGGCTCTGTCGGGCTCTGTCGGGCTCTACTGGGCCCTGTCGGGCTCTGTCGGGCTCTACTGGGCCCTGTCGGGCCCTGTCGGGCTCTGTCGGGCTCTGTCGGGCTCTGTCGGGCTCTGTCGGGCTCTACTGGGCCCTGTCGGGTTCTGTCGGGCCCTGTCGGGCTCTGTCGGGCTCTGTCGGGCTCTGTCGGGCCCTGTCGGGCTCTGTCGGGCTCTACTGGGCCCTGTCGGGCTCTGTCGGCTCTGGTCGGGCTCTGTCCGGGCTCTGTCGGGCTCTGTCGGGCTCTACTGGGCTAACTGGGCCCTGTCGGGCCCTGTCGGGCCCTGTCGGGCTCTGTCGGGCTCTGTCGGGCACTACTTGGGCCCTGTCGGGCCCTGTCGGGCCCTGTCGGGCTCTGTCGGGCTCTGTCGGGTTCTCCTGGGCTCTGTCGGGCTCTACTGGGCTCTTCTGGGCCCTGTCGGGCTCTGTCGGGCCTGTCGGGCCCTGTCGGGCCCTGTCGGGCTCTGGTGGGCTCTACTGGGCCCTGTCGGGCTCTGTCGGGCTCTGTCGGGCCCTGTCGGGCTCTGTCGGGGCCCTGTCGGGCTCTGTCGGCTCTACTGGGCCCTGTCGGGCCCTGTCGGACTCTGTCGGGCCCTGTCGGGCCCTGTCGGGGCTCTGTCGGGCCCTGTCGGGCTCTGTAGGGCTCTACTGGGCCCTGTCGGGCCCTGTCGGACTCTGTCGGGCCTTTCGGGCCCTGTCGGGCCCTGTCGGGCTCTGTCGGGCTCTACTGGGCTCTGTCGGGCTCTGTCGGGCTCTGTCGGGCTCTGTCGGGCTCTGTCGGGCTCCACTGGGCCCTGTCGGGCCCTGTCGGGCCCTGTCGGGCTCTGTCGGGCTCTGTCGGGCTCTACTGGGCCCTGTCGGGCTCTGTCGGGCTCTGTCGGGCTCTGTCGGGCCCTGTCGGGCTCTGTCGGGCTCTGTCGGGCCCTGTCGGGCCCTGTCGGGCTCTGTCGGGCTCTGTCGGGCCCTGTCGGGCTCTGTCGGGCTCTGTCGGGCCCTGTCGGGCTCTGTCGGGCCCTGTCGGGCTCTGTCGGGCTCTCAGGCTAAACTGGGCCCTGTCGGGCCCTGTCGGGCCCTGTCGGGCCTGTCGGGTCGGGCTCTGTCGGGCTCTGTCGGGCCCTGTCGGCTCTTCGTGCCCTGTCGGGCCCTGTCGGGCTCTGTCGGGCCCTGTCGGGCTCTACTGGGCTCTGTCGGGCTCTGTCGGGCTCTGTCGGGCTCTGTCGGGCACTACTTGGGCCCTGTCGGGCCCTGTCGGGCCCTGTCGGGCCCTGTCGGGCTCTGTCGGGCTCTGTCGGGCTCTACTGGGCTCTTCTGGGCCCTGTCGGGCTCTGTCGGGCCCTGTCGGGCTCTGTCGGGCCCTGTCGGGCCCTGTCGGGCTCTGTCGGGCTCTACAGGGCTAAACTGGGCCGTGTCGGGCTCTGTCGGGCTCTGTCGGGCCCTGTCGGGCCCTGTCGGGCTCTGTCGGGCTCTGTCGGGCTCTACTGGGCCCTGTCGGGCCTGTCGGGCCCTGTCGGGCTCTACTGGGCTCTACTGGGCTCTGTCGGGCTCTGTCGGGCTCTACTGTGCCCTGTCGGGCCCTGTCGGGCTCTGTCGGGCTCTACTGGGCCCTGTCGGGCTCTGTCGGGCTCTGTCGGGCTCTACTGGGCCCTGTCGGGCCCTGTCGGCTCTGTCGGCTCTGTCGGGCTCTGTCGGGCTCTGTCGGGCTCTACTGGGCTCTACTGAGCTCTGTCAGGCTCTGTCGGGCTCTACTGTGCCCTGTCGGGCCCTGTCGGGCTCTGTCGGGCTCTACTGGGCTCTGTCGGGCTCTGTCGGGCTCTGTCGGGCTCTACTGTGCCCTGTCGGGCTCTGTCGGGCCCTGTCGGGCCCTGTCGGGCCCTGTCGGGCTCTGTCGGGCCCTGTCGGGCCCTGTCGGGCCCCTGTCGGGCCCTGTCGGGCTCTGTAGGGCTCTACTGGGCCCTGTCGGGCTCTGTCGGGCTCTGTCGGGCTCTGTCGGGCTCTACTGGGCCCTGTCGGGCTCTGTCGGCTCTACTGGGCCCTGTCGGGCCCTGTTGGGCCCTGTCGGGCTCTGTCGGGCTCTGTCGGGCTCTGTCGGGCCTGTCGGGCTCTGTCGGGCTCTTCTGGGCCCTGTCGGGTTCTGTCGGGCCCTGTCGGGCTCTGTCGGGCTCTGTCGGGCTCTGTCGGGCCCTGTCGGGCTCTGTCGGGCTCTACTGGGCTCTGTCGGGCCCTGTCGGGCCCTGTCGGGCCTCTGTCGGGCCCTGTCGGGCTCTACTGGGCTCTGTAGGGCTCTACTGGGCCCTGTCGGGCCCTGTCGGGCTCTGTCGGGCTCTGTCGGGCTCTGTCGGGCTCTGTCGGGCTCTACTGGGCTAAACTGGGCCCTGTCGGGCCCTGTCGGCCCTGTCGGGCTCTGTCGGGCTCTGTCGGGCACTACTTGGGCCCTGTCGGGCCCTGTCGGGCCCTGTCGGGCTCTGTCGGGCTCTGTCGGCTCTCCTGGGCTCTGTCGGGCTCTACTGGGCTCTTCTGGGCCCTGTCGGGCTCTGTCGGGCCCTGTCGGGCCCTGTCGGGCCCCTGTCGGGCCCTGTCGGGCTCTGTCGGGCTCTACTGGGCCCTGTCGGGCTCTGTCGGGCTCTGTCGGGCCCTGTCGGGCCCTGTCGGACTCTGTCGGGCCCTGTCGGGCCCTGTCCGGGCTCTGTCGGGCCCTGTCGGGCTCTGTAGGGCTCTACTGGGCCCTGTCGGGCCCTGTCGGACTCTGTCGGGCCCTTTCGGGCCCTGTCGGGCCCTGTCGGGCTCTGTCGGGCTCTACTGGGCTCTGTCGGGCTCTGTCGGGCTCTGTCGGGCTCTGTCGGGCCCTGTCGGGCCCTGTCGGGCTCTGTCGGGCCCTGTCGGGCTCTGTCGGGCTCTACTGGGCTCTGTCGGGCCCTGTCGGGCCCTGTCGGGCTCTGTCGGGCTCTACTGGGCTCTGTCGGGCCCTGTCGGGCCCTGTCGGGCTCTGTCGGGCTCTACTGGGCCTGTCGGGCTCTGTCGGGGCTCTACTGGGCCCTGTCGGGCTCTGTCGGGCTCTACTGGGCCCTGTCGGGCCCTGTCGGGCCCTGTCGGGCCCTGTCGGGCTCTACTGGGCTCTGTCGGGCTCTGTCGGGCTCTGTCGGGCTCTGTCGGGCACTACTTGGGCCCTGTCGGGCCCTGTCGGGCCCTGTCGGGCTCTGTCGGGCTCTGTCGGGCTCTACTGGGCTCTTCTGGGCCCTGTCGGGCACTGTCGGGCCCTGTCGGGCTCTGTCGGGCCCTGTCGGGCCCTGTCGGGCTCTGTCGGGCTCTGTCGGGCCCTGTCGGGCCCTGTCGGGCCCTGTCGGGCCCTGTCGGGCTCTGTCGGGCCCTGTCGGGCCCTGTCGGGCTCTGTCGGGCCCTGTCGGGCTCTGTCGGGCCCTGTCGGGCTCTGTCGGGCCCTGTCGGGCTCTGTCGGGCTCTACAGGGCTAAACTGGGCCCTGTCGGGCCCTGTCGGGCCCTGTCGGGCCCTGTCGGGCTCTGTCGGGCTCTGTCGGGCCCTGTCGGGCTCTGTCGGGCCCTGTCGGGCCCTGTCGGGCTCTGTCGGGCTCTACTGGGCTCTGTCGGGCCCTGTCGGGCTCTGTCGGGCTCTGTCGGGCCCTGTCGGGCTCTGTCGGGCCCTGTCGGGCCCTGTCGGGCTCTGTCGGGCTCTACTGGGCTCTGTCGGGCCCTGTCGGGCCCTGTCGGGCTCTACTGGGCTCTGTCGGGCTCTGTCGGGCTCTGTCGGGCTCTGTCGGGCACTACTTGGGCCCTGTCGGGCCCTGTCGGGGCTCTGTCGGGCCCTGTCGGGCCCTGTCGGGCCCTGTCGGGCCCTGTCGGGCTCTGTCGGGCTCTGTCGGGCTCTACTGGGCTCTTCTGGGCCCTGTCGGGCTCTGTCGGGCTCTGTCGGGCCCTGTCGGGCCCTGTCGGGCTCTGTCGGGCCCTGTCGGGCCCTGTCGGGCCCTGTCGGGCTCTGTCGGGCTCCGTCGGGCTCTGTCGGGCTCTACTGGGCCCTGTCGGGCCCTGTCGGGCTCTGTCGGGCTCTGTCGGGCTCTGTCGGGCTCTACTGGGCCCTGTCGGGCCCTGTCGGGCTCTACTGGGCTCTACTGGGCTCTGTCGGGCTCTGTCGGGCTCTACTGGGCCCTGTCGGGCCCTGTCGGGCTCTGTCGGGCTCTGTCGGGCTCTGTCGGGCTCTGTCGGGCTCTACTGGGCTCTACTGAGCTCTGTCGGGCTCTGTCGGGCTCTACTGTGCCCTGTCGGGCCCTGTCGGGCTCTGTCGGGCTCTACTGGGCTCTGTCGGGCTCTGTCGGGCTCTGTCGGGCTCTACTGTGCCCTGTCGGGCCCTGTCGGGCCCTGTCGGGCTCTGTAGGGCTCTACTGGGCCCTGTCGGGCTCTGTCGGGCTCTGTCGGGCTCTGTCGGGCTCTGTCGGGCTCTACTGGGCCCTGTCGGGCTCTGTCGGGCTCTACTGGGCCCTGTCGGGCTCTGTCGGGCCCTGTCGGGCCCTGTCGGGCCCTGTCGGGCTCTGTCGGGCTCTGTCGGGCTCTACTGGGCCCTGTCGGGCCCTGTCGGGCTCTGTCGGGATCTGTCGGGCTCTGTCGGGCTCTACTGGGCCCTGTCGGGCCCTGTCGGGCTCTGTCGGGCTCTGTCGGGCCCTGTCGGGCTCTGTCGGGCTCTTCTGGGCCCTGTCGGGTTCTGTCGGGCCCTGTCGGGCTCTGTCGGGCTCTGTCGGGCTCTGTCGGGCCCTGTCGGGCTCTGTCGGGCTCTACTGGGCTCTGTCGGGCCCTGTCGGGCCCTGTCGGGCTCTGTCAGGCCCTGTCGGGCTCTGTAGGGCTCTGTAGGGCTCTACTGGGCCCTGTCGGGCCCTGTCGGGCCCTGTCAGGCCCTGTCGGGCTCTGTCGGGCTCTGTCGGGCTCTGTCGGGCTCTGTCGGGCTCTACTGGGCTAAACTGGGCCCTGTCGGCCTCTGTCGGGCCCTGTCGGGCCCTGTCGGGCCCTGTCGGGCTCTGTCGGGCTCTGTCGGGCTCTGTCGGGCTCTGTCGGGCACTACTTGGGCCCTGTCGGGCCCTGTCGGGCCCTGTCGGGCTCTGTCGGGCTCTGTCGGGCTCTCCTGGGCTCTGTCGGGCTCTACTGGGCTCTTCTGGGCCCTGTCGGGCTCTGTCGGGCTCTGTCGGGCTCTGTCGGGCTCTGTCGGGCCCTGTCGGGCCCTGTCGGGCCCTGTCGGGCCCTGTCGGGCTCTGTCGGGCTCTACTGGGCCCTGTCGGGCTCTGTCGGGCTCTGTCGGGCCCTGTCGGGCTCTGTCGGGCCCTGTCGGGCTCTGTCGGGCTCTACAGGGCTAAACTGGGCCCTGTCGGGCTCTGTCGGGCCCTGTCGGGCTCTGTCGGGCCCTGTCGGGCCCTGTCGGGCCCTGTCGGGCTCTGTCGGGCTCTGTCGGGCTCTACAGGGCTAAACTGGGCCCTGTCGGGCCCTGTCGGGCCCTGTCGGGCTCTGTCGGGCTCTGTCGGGCTCTGTCGGGCCCTGTGGGCTCTGTCGGGCTCCGTCGGGCTCCGTCGGGCTCTACTGGGCCCTGTCGGGCTCTGTCGGGCTCTGTCGGGCCCTGTCGGGCCCTGTCGGGCCCTGTCGGGCTCTGTCGGGCTCTGTCGGGCTCTACTGGGCCCTGTCGGGCCCTGTCGGGCTCTACTGGGCTCTACTGGGCTCTGTCGGGCTCTGTCGGGCTCTACTGGGCCCTGTCGGGCCCTGTCGGGCCCTGTCGGGCTCTGTCGGGCTCTGTCGGGCTCTACTGGGCTCTACTGGGCCCTGTCGGGCCCTGTCGGGCTCTGTCGGGCTCTGTCGGGCCCTGTCGGGCTCTGTCGGGCTCTACTGGGCTCTACTGAGCTCTGTCGGGCTCTGTCGGGCTCTGTCGGGCTCTACTGTGCCCTGTCGGGCCCTGTCGGGCTCTGTCGGGCTCTACTGGGCTCTGTCGGGCTCTGTCGGGCTCTGTCGGGCTCTACTGTGCCCTGTCGGGCTCTGTCGGGCTCTGCTGTGCCCTGTCGGGCTCTGTCGGGCCCTGTCGGGCCCTGTCGGGCCCTGTCGGGCTCTGTCGGGCTCTGTCGGGCTCTACTGGGCCCTGTCGGGCCCTGTCGGGCCCTGTCGGGCTTTGTAGGGCTCTACTGGGCCCTGTCGGGCTCTGTCGGGCTCTGTCGGGCTCTGTCGGGCTCTGTCGGGCTCTACTGGGCCCTGTCGGGCTCTGTCGGGCTCTGTCGGGCTCTGTCGGGCTCCGTCAAGTTCTGTCGGGCTCTGTCGGGCTCTGTCGGGCCCTCTCGGGCTCTGTCGGGCTCTACTGGGCCCTGTCGGGCCCTGTCGGGCCCTGTCGGGCTCTGTCGGGCTCTGTCGGGCTCTGTCGGGCTCTACTGGGCCCTGTCGGGCCCTGTCGGGCTCTGTCGGGCTCTGTCGGGCTCTACTGGGCCCTGTCGGGCCCTGTCGGGCTCTGTCGGGCTCTGTCGGGCCCTGTCGGGCTCTGTCGGGCTCTTCTGGGCCCTGTCGGGTTCTGTCGGGCCCTGTCGGGCCCTGTCGGGCCCTGTCGGGCCCTGTCGGGCTCTGTCGGGCCCTGTCGGGCTCTGTAGGGCTCTACTGGGCCCTGTCGGGCCCTGTCGGGCCCTGTCGGGCCCTGTCGGGCTCTGTCGGGCTCTGTCGGGCTCTGTCGGGCTCTGTCGGGCTAAACTGGGCCCTGTCGGGCCCTGTCGGGCTCTGTCGGGCTCTGTCGGGCTCTGTCGGGCTCTACTGGGCCCTGTCGGGCTCTGTCGGGCTCTGTCGGGCTCTGTCGGGCTCTGTCGGGCTCTACTGGGCCCTGTCGGGCCCTGTCAGGCTCTGTCGGGCTCCACTGGGCCCTGTCGGGCCCTGTCGGGCTCTACTGGGCTCTACTGGGCTCTGTCGGGCTCTGTCGGGCTCTACTGGGCCTTTCGGGCCCTGTCGGGCTCTGTCGGGCTCTGTCGGGCTCCACTGGGCCCTGTCGGGCCCTGTCGGGCTCTACTGGGCTCTACTGGGCTCTGTCGGGCTCTGTCGGGCTCTACTGGGCCTTTCGGGCCCTGTCGGGCCCTGTCGGGCCCTGTCGGGCTCTGTCGGGCTCTGTCGGGCTCTACTGGGCTCTACTGAGCTCTGTCGGGCTCTGTCGGGCTCTACTGTGCCCTCTCGGGCCCTCTCGGGCCCTGTCGGTCTCTGTCGGGCTCTACTGGGCTCTGTCGGGCTCTGTCGGGCTCTACTGGGCCCTGTCGGGCCCTGTCGGGCCCTGTCGGGCCCTGTCGGGCTCTGTCGGGCTCTGTCGGGCTCTACTGGGCTCTACTGGGCTCTGTCGGGCTCTGTCGGGCTCTACTGGGCCCTGTCGGGCCCTGTCGGGCTCTGTCGGGCTCTGTCGGGCTCTACTGGGCCCTGTCGGGCCCTGTCGGGCTCTACTGGGCTCTACTGGGCTCTGTCGGGCTCTGTCGGGCTCTACTGGGCCCTGTCGGGCCCTGTCGGGCCCTGTCGGGCTCTGTCGGGCTCTGTCGGGCTCTGTCGGGCTCTGTCGGGCTCTACTGGGCTCTACTGAGCTCTGTCGGGCTCTGTCGGGCTCTACTGTGCCCTGTCGGGCCCTGTCGGGCTCTGTCGGGCTCTACTGGGCTCTGTCGGGCTCTGTCGGGCTCTGTCGGGCTCTACTGTGCCCTGTCGGGCCCTGTCGGGCCCTGTCGGGCTCTGTAGGGCTCTACTGGGCCCTGTCGGGCTCTGTCGGGCTCTGTGGGCTCTGTCGGGCTCTGTCGGGCTCTACTGGGCCCTGTCGGGCTCTGTCGGGCTCTACTGGGCCCTGTCGGGCTCTGTCGGGCCCTGTCGGGCCCTGTCGGGCCCTGTCGGGCTCTGTCGGGCTCTGTCGGGCTCTACTGGGCCCTGTCGGGCCCTGTCGGGCTCTGTCGGGATCTGTCGGGCTCTGTCGGGCTCTACTGGGCCCTGTCGGGCCCTGTCGGGCTCTGTCGGGCTCTGTCGGGCCCTGTCGGGCTCTGTCGGGCTCTTCTGGGCCCTGTCGGGTTCTGTCGGGCCCTGTCGGGCTCTGTCGGGCTCTGTCGGGCTCTGTCGGGCCCTGTCGGGCTCTGTCGGGCTCTACTGGGCTCTGTCGGGCCCTGTCGGGCCCTGTCGGGCTCTGTCGGGCCCTGTCGGGCTCTGTAGGGCTCTGTAGGGCTCTACTGGGCCCTGTCGGGCCCTGTCGGGCCCTGTCAGGCCCTGTCGGGCTCTGTCGGGCTCTGTCGGGCTCTGTCGGGCTCTGTCGGGCTCTGTCGGGCTCTACTGGGCTAAACTGGGCCCTGTCGGCCTCTGTCGGGCCCTGTCGGGCCCTGTCGGGCCCTGTCGGGCTCTGTCGGGCTCTGTCGGGCTCTGTCGGGCACTACTTGGGCCCTGTCGGGCCCTGTCGGGCCCTGTCGGGCTCTGTCGGGCTCTGTCAGGCTCTCCTGGGCTCTGTCGGGCTCTACTGGGCTCTTCTGGGCCCTGTCGGGCCCTGTCGGGCCCTGTCGGGCCCTGTCGGGCTCTGTCGGGCTCTACTGGGCCCTGTCGGGCCCTGTCGGGCTCTACTGGGCTCTACTGGGCTCTGTCGGGCTCTGTCGGGCTCTACTGGGCCCTGTCGGGCCCTGTCGGGCCCTGTCGGGCTCTGTCGGGCTCTGTCGGGCTCTGTCGGGCTCTGTCGGGCTCTACTGGGCTCTACTGAGCTCTGTCGGGCTCTGTCGGGCTCTACTGTGCCCTGTCGGGCCCTGTCGGGCTCTGTCGGGCTCTACTGGGCTCTGTCGGGCTCTGTCGGGCTCTGTCGGGCTCTACTGTGCCCTGTCGGGCCCTGTCGGGCCCTGTCGGGCTCTGTAGGGCTCTACTGGGCCCTGTCGGGCTCTGTCGGGCTCTGTCGGGCTCTGTCGGGCTCTGTCGGGCTCTACTGGGCCCTGTCGGGCTCTGTCGGGCTCTACTGGGCCCTGTCGGGCTCTGTCGGGCCCTGTCGGGCCCTGTCGGGCCCTGTCGGGCTCTGTTGGGCTCTGTCGGGCTCTACTGGGCCCTGTCGGGCCCTGTCGGGCTCTGTCGGGATCTGTCGGGCTCTGTCGGGCTCTACTGGGCCCTGTCGGGCCCTGTCGGGCTCTGTCGGGCTCTGTCGGGCCCTGTCGGGCTCTGTCGGGCTCTTCTGGGCCCTGTCGGGTTCTGTCGGGCCCTGTCGGGCTCTGTCGGGCTCTGTCAGGCTCTGTCGGGCCCTGTCGGGCTCTGTCGGGCTCTACTGGGCTCTGTCGGGCCCTGTCGGGCCCTGTCGGGCTCTGTCGGGCCCTGTCGGGCTCTGTAGGGCTCTGTAGGGCTCTACTGGGCCCTGTCGGGCCCTGTCGGGCCCTGTCAGGCCCTGTCGGGCTCTGTCGGGCTCTGTCGGGCTCTGTCGGGCTCTGTCGGGCTCTGTCGGGCTCTACTGGGCTAAACTGGGCCCTGTCGGCCTCTGTCGGGCCCTGTCGGGCCCTGTCGGGCCCTGTCGGGCTCTGTCGGGCTCTGTCGGGCTCTGTCGGGCACTACTTGGGCCCTGTCGGGCCCTGTCGGGCCCTGTCGGGCTCTGTCGGGCTCTGTCGGGCTCTCCTGGGCTCTGTCGGGCTCTACTGGGCTCTTCTGGGCCCTGTCGGGCCCTGTCGGGCCCTGTCGGGCCCTGTCGGGCTCTGTCGGGCTCTGTCGGGCTCTGTCGGGCCCTGTCGGGCCCTGTCGGGCCCTGTCGGGCCCTGTCGGGCTCTGTCGGGCTCTACTGGGCCCTGTCGGGCTCTGTCGGGCTCTGTCGGGCCCTGTCGGGCTCTGTCGGGCCCTGTCGGGCTCTGTCGGGCTCTACAGGGCTAAACTGGGCCCTGTCGGGCTCTGTCGGGCCCTGTCGGGCTCTGTCGGGCTCTGTCGGGCCCTGTCGGGCCCTGTCGGGCCCTGTCGGGCTCTGTCGGGCTCTGTCGGGCTCTACAGGGCTAAACTGGGCCCTGTCGGGCCCTGTCGGGCCCTGTCGGGCTCTGTCGGGCTCTGTCGGGCTCTGTCGGGCCCTGTGGGCTCTGTCGGGCTCCGTCGGGCTCCGTCGGGCTCTACTGGGCCCTGTCGGGCTCTGTCGGGCTCTGTCGGGCCCTGTCGGGCCCTGTCGGGCCCTGTCGGGCTCTGTCGGGCTCTGTCGGGCTCTGTCGGGCTCTACTGGGCCCTGTCGGGCCCTGTCGGGCTCTACTGGGCTCTACTGGGCTCTGTCGGGCTCTGTCGGGCTCTACTGGGCCCTGTCGGGCCCTGTCGGGCCCTGTCGGGCTCTGTCGGGCTCTGTCGGGCTCTACTGGGCTCTACTGGGCCCTGTCGGGCCCTGTCGGGCTCTGTCGGGCTCTGTCGGGCCCTGTCGGGCTCTGTCGGGCTCTACTGGGCTCTACTGAGCTCTGTCGGGCTCTGTCGGGCTCTGTCGGGCTCTACTGTGCCCTGTCGGGCCCTGTCGGGCTCTGTCGGGCTCTACTGGGCTCTGTCGGGCTCTGTCGGGCTCTGTCGGGCTCTACTGTGCCCTGTCGGGCTCTGTCGGGCTCTACTGTGCCCTGTCGGGCTCTGTCGGGCCCTGTCGGGCCCTGTCGGGCCCTGTCGGGCTCTGTCGGGCTCTGTCGGGCTCTACTGGGCCCTGTCGGGCCCTGTCGGGCCCTGTCGGGCTTTGTAGGGCTCTACTGGGCCCTGTCGGGCTCTGTCGGGCTCTGTCGGGCTCTGTCGGGCTCTGTCGGGCTCTACTGGGCCCTGTCGGGCTCTGTCGGGCTCTGTCGGGCTCTGTCGGGCTCCGTCAAGTTCTGTCGGGCTCTGTCGGGCTCTGTCGGGCCCTGTCGGGCTCTGTCGGGCTCTGTCGGGCTCTGTCGGGCTCTACTGGGCCCTGTCGGGCCCTGTCGGGCTCTGTCGGGCTCTGTCGGGCTCTACTGGGCCCTGTCAGGCCCTGTCGGGCTCTGTCGGGCTCTGTCGGGCCCTGTCGGGCTCTGTCGGGCTCTTCTGGGCCCTGTCGGGTTCTGTCGGGCCCTGTCGGGCCCTGTCGGGCCCTGTCGGGCCCTGTCGGGCTCTGTCGGGCCCTGTCGGGCTCTGTAGGGCTCTACTGGGCCCTGTCGGGCCCTGTCGGGCTCTGTCGGGCTCTGTCGGGCTCTGTCGGGCTCTGTCGGGCTAAACTGGGCCCTGTCGGGCCCTGTCGGGCTCTGTCGGGCTCTGTCGGGCTCTGTCGGGCTCTACTGGGCCCTGTCGGGCTCTGTCGGGCTCTGTCGGGCTCTGTCGGGCTCTGTCGGGCTCTACTGGGCCCTGTCGGGCCCTGTCAGGCTCTGTCGGGCTCCACTGGGCCCTGTCGGGCCCTGTCGGGCTCTACTGGGCTCTACTGGGCTCTGTCGGGCTCTGTCGGGCTCTACTGGGCCTTTCGGGCCCTGTCGGGCTCTGTCGGGCTCTGTCGGGCTCCACTGGGCCCTGTCGGGCCCTGTCGGGCTCTACTGGGCTCTACTGGGCTCTGTCGGGCTCTGTCGGGCTCTACTGGGCCTTTCGGGCCCTGTCGGGCCCTGTCGGGCCCTGTCGGGCTCTGTCGGGCTCTGTCGGGCTCTACTGGGCTCTACTGAGCTCTGTCGGGCTCTGTCGGGCTCTACTGTGCCCTCTCGGGCCCTCTCGGGCCCTGTCGGTCTCTGTCGGGCTCTACTGGGCTCTGTCGGGCTCTGTCGGGCTCTACTGGGCCCTGTCGGGCCCTGTCGGGCCCTGTCGGGCCCTGTCGGGCTCTGTCGGGCTCTGTCGGGCTCTACTGGGCTCTACTGGGCTCTGTCGGGCTCTGTCGGGCTCTACTGGGCCCTGTCGGGCCCTGTCGGGCCCTGTCGGGCTCTGTCGGGCTCTACTGGGCCCTGTCGGGCCCTGTCGGGCCCTGTCGGGCTCTGTCGGGCCCTGTCGGGCTCTGTCGGGCTCTGTCGGGCTCTCCTGGGCTCTGTCGGGCTCTACTGGGCTCTTCTGGGCCCTGTCGGGCTCTGTCGGGCTCTGTCGGGCTCTGTCGGGCTCTGTCGGGCTCTACTGGGCTCTGTCGGGCCCTGTCGGGCTCTGTCGGGCTCTGTCGGGCCCTGTCGGGCTCTGTCGGGCTCTGTCGGGCCCTGTCGGGATCTACCGGGCCCTGTCGGGCCCTGTCGGGCCCTGTCGGGCTCTGTCGGGCTCTACTGGGCTAAACTGGGCTCTATCGGGCCCTGTCGGGCCCTGTCGGGCCCTGTCGGGCTCTGTAGGGCCCTGTCGGGCCCTGTCGGGCCCTGTCGGGCCCTGTCGGGCTCTGTCGGGCCCTGTCGGGCCCTGTCGGGCCCTGTAGGGCTCTGTCGGGCTCTGTCGGGCTCTGTCGGTCTCTACTGGGCCCTGTCGGGCCCTGTCGGGCTCTGTCGGGCTCTGTCGGGCCCTGTCAGGCTCTGTCAGGCTCTGTCGGGCTCTGTCGGGCTCTACTGGGCCCTGTCGGGCCCTGTCGGGCCCTGTCGGGCTCTACTGGGCTCTACTGGGCTCTGTCGGGCTCTACTGGGCCCTGTCGGGCCCTGTCGGGCTCTGTCGGGCTCTGTCGGGCTCTGTCGGGCTCTACTGGGCTCTACTGAGCTCTGTCGGGCTCTGTCGGGCTCTACTGTGCCCTGTCGGGCCCTGTCGGGCCCTGTCGGGCTCTGTCGGGCTCTACTGGGCTCTGTCGGGCTCTGTCGGGCCCTGTCGGGCTCTACTGGGCCCTGTCGGGCTCTGTCGGGCTCTGTCGGGCTCTGTCGGGCCCTGTCGGGCCCTGTCGGGCTCTGTCGGGCTCTGTCGGGCCCTGTCGGGCCCTGTCGGGCTCTGTCGGGCTCTGTCGGGCTCTACTGGGCTCTGTCGGGCTCTGTCGGGCTCTGTCGGGCTCTGTCGGGCTCTACTGGGCTCTACTGGGCTCTGTCCGGCTCTGTCGGGCTCTACTGGGCCCTGTCGGGCCCTGTCGGGCTCTGTCGGGCTCTGTCGGGCCCTGTCGGACTCTGTCGGACTCTGTCGGGCCCTGTCGGGCCCTGTCGGGCTCTGTCGGGCTCTGTCGGGCCCTGTCGGGCTCTACTGGGCTCTGTCGGGCCCTGTCGGGCCCTGTCGGTCTCTGTCGGGCTCTGTCGGGCCCTCTCGGGCTCTGTCGGGCTCTACTGGGCCCTGTCGGGCCGTGTCGGGCTCTGTCGGGCTCTGTCGGGCTCTGTCGGGCCCTCTCGGGCTCTGTCGGGCTCTACTGGGCCCTGTCGGGCCCTGTCGGGCTCTGTCGGGCTCTGTCGGGCTCTACTGGGCTCTACTGAGCTCTGTCGGGCTCTGTCGGGCTCTACTGTGCCCTGTCGGGCCCTGTCGGGCTCTGTCGGGCTCTACTGGGCTCTGTCGGGCTCTGTCGGGCTCTACTGGGCCCTGTCGGGCCCTGTCGGGCCCTGTCGGGCTCTGTCGGGCTCTGTCGGGCTCTACTGGGCCCTGTCGGGCCCTGTCGGGCCCTGTCGGGCTCTGTAGGGCTCTACTGGGCCCTGTCGGGCGCTGTCGGGCTCTGTCGGGCTCTGTCGGGCTCTGTCGGGCTCTGTCGGGCTCTACTGGGCCCTGTCGGGCTCTGTCGGGCTCTGTCGGGCTCTGTCGGGCTCTACTGGGCTAAACTGGGCCCTGTCAAGCCCTGTCGGGCCCTGTCGGGCCCTGTCGGGCTCTGTCGGGCCCTGTCGGGCCCTGTCGGGCCCTGTCGGGCTCTGTCGGGCTCTGTCGGGCTCTGTCGGGCTGTACTGGGCTCTGTCGGGCTCTGTCGGGCTCTGTCGGGCTCTACTGGGCCCTGTCGGGCTCTGTCGGGCCCTGTCGGGCTCTGTCGGGCTCTACTGGGCCCTGTCGGGCCCTGTCGGGCTCTACTGGACTCTACTGGGCTCTGTCGGGCTCTGTCGGTCTCTACTGGGCCCTGTCGGGCCCTGTCGGGCTCTGTCGGGCCCTGTCGGGCCCTGTCGGGCCCTGTCGGGCCCTGTCGGGCTCTGTCGGGCTCTGTCGGGCTCTGTCGGGCTCTACTGGGCTCTACTGAGCTCTGTCGGGCTCTGTCGGGCTCTACTGTGCCCTGTCGGGCCTTGTCGGGCTCTGTCGGGCTCTACTGGGCTCTGTCGGGCTCTGTCGGGCTCTACTGGGCCCTGTCGGGCTCTGTCGGGCCCTGTCGGGCTCTGTCGGGCCCTGTCGGGCCCTGTCGGGCTCTGTCGGGCCCTGTCGGGCCCTGTCGGGCCCTGTCGGGCTCTGTCGGGCTCTGTCGGGCTCTGTCGGGCTCTACTGGGCTCTACTGGGCTCTGTCGGGCTCTACTGGGCCCTGTCGGGCCCTGTTGGGCCCTGTCGGGCTCTGTCGGGCTCTACTGGGCTCTGTCAGGCTCTGTCGGGCTCTGTCGGGCTCTGTCGGGCTCTGTCGGGCTCTGTCGGGCTCTACTGGGCTCTTCTGGGCCCTGTCGGGCTCTGTCGGGCTCTGTCGGGCTCTGTCGGGCCCTGTCGGGCTCTGTCGGGCCCTGTCGGGCCCTGTCGGGCTCTGTCGGGCTCTGTCGGGCTCTACTGGGCCCTGTCGGGCTCTGTCGGGCCCTGTCGGGCCCTGTCGGGCTCTGTCGGGCTCTTCTGGGCCCTGTCGGGTTCTGTCGGGCCCTGTCGGGCTCTGTCGGGCTCTGTCGGGCTCTGTCGGGCCCTGTCGGGCTCTGTCGGGCTCTACTGGGCTCTGTCGGGCCCTGTCGGGCCCTGTCGGGCTCTGTCGGGCCCTGTCGGGCTCTGTAGGGCTCTGTAGGGCTCTACTGGGCCCTGTCGGGCCCTGTCGGGCCCTGTCAGGCCCTGTCGGGCTCTGTCGGGCTCTGTCGGGCTCTGTCGGGCTCTGTCGGGCTCTACTGGGCTAAACTGGGCCCTGTCGGCCTCTGTCGGGCCCTGTCGGGCCCTGTCGGGCCCTGTCGGGCTCTGTCGGGCTCTGTCGGGCTCTGTCGGGCACTACTTGGGCCCTGTCGGGCCCTGTCGGGCCCTGTCGGGCTCTGTCGGGCTCTGTCGGGCTCTCCTGGGCTCTGTCGGGCTCTACTGGGCTCTTCTGGGCCCTGTCGGGCCCTGTCGGGCCCTGTCGGGCCCTGTCGGGCTCTGTCGGGCTCTGTCGGGCCCTGTCGGGCCCTGTCGGGCCCTGTCGGGCCCTGTCGGGCTCTGTCGGGCTCTACTGGGCCCTGTCGGGCTCTGTCGGGCTCTGTCGGGCCCTGTCGGGCTCTGTCGGGCCCTGTCGGGCTCTGTCGGGCTCTACAGGGCTAAACTGGGCCCTGTCGGGCTCTGTCGGGCCCTGTCGGGCTCTGTCGGGCTCTGTCGGGCCCTGTCGGGCCCTGTCGGGCCCTGTCAGGCTCTGTCGGGCTCTGTCGGGCTCTACAGGGCTAAACTGGGCCCTGTCGGGCCCTGTCGGGCCCTGTCGGGCTCTGTCGGGCTCTGTCGGGCTCTGTCGGGCCCTGTGGGCTCTGTCGGGCTCCGTCGGGCTCCGTCGGGCTCTACTGGGCCCTGTCGGGCTCTGTCGGGCTCTGTCGGGCCCTGTCGGGCCCTGTCGGGCCCTGTCGGGCTCTGTCGGGCTCTGTCGGGCTCTGTCGGGCTCTACTGAGCCCTGTCGGGCCCTGTCGGGCTCTACTGGGCTCTACTGGGCTCTGTCGGGCTCTGTCGGGCTCTACTGGGCCCTGTCGGGCCCTGTCGGGCCCTGTCGGGCTCTGTCGGGCTCTGTCGGGCTCTACTGGGCTCTACTGGGCCCTGTCGGGCCCTGTCGGGCTCTGTCGGGCTCTGTCGGGCCCTGTCGGGCTCTGTCGGGCTCTACTGGGCTCTACTGAGCTCTGTCGGGCTCTGTCGGGCTCTGTCGGGCTCTACTGTGCCCTGTCGGGCCCTGTCGGGCTCTGTCGGGCTCTACTGGGCTCTGTCGGGCTCTGTCGGGCTCTGTCGGGCTCTACTGTGCCCTGTCGGGCTCTGTCGGGCTCTACTGTGCCCTGTCGGGCTCTGTCGGGCCCTGTCGGGCCCTGTCGGGCTCTGTCGGGCTCTGTCGGGCTCTGTCGGGCTCTACTGGGCCCTGTCGGGCCCTGTCGGGCCCTGTCGGGCTTTGTAGGGCTCTACTGGGCCCTGTCGGGCTCTGTCGGGCTCTGTCGGGCTCTGTCGGGCTCTGTCGGGCTCTACTGGGCCCTGTCGGGCTCTGTCGGGCTCTGTCGGGCTCTGTCGGGCTCCGTCAAGTTCTGTCGGGCTCTGTCGGGCTCTGTCGGGCCCTGTCGGGCTCTGTCGGGCTCTGTCGGGCTCTGTCGGGCTCTACTGGGCCCTGTCGGGCCCTGTCGGGCTCTGTCGGGCTCTGTCGGGCTCTACTGGGCCCTGTCAGGCCCTGTCGGGCTCTGTCGGGCTCTGTCGGGCCCTGTCGGGCTCTGTCGGGCTCTTCTGGGCCCTGTCGGGTTCTGTCGGGCCCTGTCGGGCCCTGTCGGGCCCTGTCGGGCCCTGTCGGGCTCTGTCGGGCCCTGTCGGGCTCTGTAGGGCTCTACTGGGCCCTGTCGGGCCCTGTCGGGCCCTGTCGGGCTCTGTCGGGCTCTGTCGGGCTCTGTCGGGCTCTGTCGGGCTAAACTGGGCCCTGTCGGGCCCTGTCGGGCTCTGTCGGGCTCTGTCGGGCTCTGTCGGGCTCTACTGGGCCCTGTCGGGCTCTGTCGGGCTCTGTCGGGCTCTGTCGGGCTCTGTCGGGCTCTACTGGGCCCTGTCGGGCCCTGTCAGGCTCTGTCGGGCTCCACTGGGCCCTGTCGGGCCCTGTCGGGCTCTACTGGGCTCTACTGGGCTCTGTCGGGCTCTGTCGGGCTCTACTGGGCCTTTCGGGCCCTGTCGGGCTCTGTCGGGCTCTGTCGGGCTCCACTGGGCCCTGTCGGGCCCTGTCGGGCTCTACTGGGCTCTACTGGGCTCTGTCGGGCTCTGTCGGGCTCTACTGGGCCTTTCGGGCCCTGTCGGGCCCTGTCGGGCCCTGTCGGGCTCTGTCGGGCTCTGTCGGGCTCTACTGGGCTCTACTGAGCTCTGTCGGGCTCTGTCGGGCTCTACTGTGCCCTCTCGGGCCCTCTCGGGCCCTGTCGGTCTCTGTCGGGCTCTACTGGGCTCTGTCGGGCTCTGTCGGGCTCTACTGGGCCCTGTCGGGCCCTGTCGGGCCCTGTCGGGCCCTGTCGGGCTCTGTCGGGCTCTGTCGGGCTCTACTGGGCTCTACTGGGCTCTGTCGGGCTCTGTCGGGCTCTACTGGGCCCTGTCGGGCCCTGTCGGGCCCTGTCGGGCTCTGTCGGGCTCTACTGGGCCCTGTCGGGCCCTGTCGGGCCCTGTCGGGCTCTGTCGGGCCCTGTCGGGCTCTGTCGGGCTCTGTCGGGCTCTCCTGGGCTCTGTCGGGCTCTACTGGGCTCTTCTGGGCCCTGTCGGGCTCTGTCGGGCTCTGTCGGGCTCTGTCGGGCTCTGTCGGGCTCTACTGGGCTCTGTCGGGCCCTGTCGGGCTCTGTCGGGCTCTGTCGGGCCCTGTCGGGCTCTGTCGGGCTCTGTCGGGCCCTGTCGGGATCTACCGGGCCCTGTCGGGCCCTGTCGGGCCCTGTCGGGCTCTGTCGGGCTCTACTGGGCTAAACTGGGCTCTATCGGGCCCTGTCGGGCCCTGTCGGGCCCTGTCGGGCTCTGTAGGGCCCTGTCGGGCCCTGTCGGGCCCTGTCGGGCCCTGTCGGGCTCTGTCGGGCCCTGTCGGGCCCTGTCGGGCCCTGTAGGGCTCTGTCGGGCTCTGTCGGGCTCTGTCGGTCTCTACTGGGCCCTGTCGGGCCCTGTCGGGCTCTGTCGGGCTCTGTCGGGCCCTGTCAGGCTCTGTCAGGCTCTGTCGGGCTCTGTCGGGCTCTACTGGGCCCTGTCGGGCCCTGTCGGGCCCTGTCGGGCTCTACTGGGCTCTACTGGGCTCTGTCGGGCTCTACTGGGCCCTGTCGGGCCCTGTCGGGCTCTGTCGGGCTCTGTCGGGCTCTGTCGGGCTCTACTGGGCTCTACTGAGCTCTGTCGGGCTCTGTCGGGCTCTACTGTGCCCTGTCGGGCCCTGTCGGGCCCTGTCGGGCTCTGTCGGGCTCTACTGGGCTCTGTCGGGCTCTGTCGGGCCCTGTCGGGCTCTACTGGGCCCTGTCGGGCTCTGTCGGGCTCTGTCGGGCTCTGTCGGGCCCTGTCGGGCCCTGTCGGGCTCTGTCGGGCTCTGTCGGGCCCTGTCGGGCCCTGTCGGGCTCTGTCGGGCTCTGTCGGGCTCTACTGGGCTCTGTCGGGCTCTGTCGGGCTCTGTCGGGCTCTGTCGGGCTCTACTGGGCTCTACTGGGCTCTGTCCGGCTCTGTCGGGCTCTACTGGGCCCTGTCGGGCCCTGTCGGGCTCTGTCGGGCTCTGTCGGGCCCTGTCGGACTCTGTCGGACTCTGTCGGGCCCTGTCGGGCCCTGTCGGGCTCTGTCGGGCTCTGTCGGGCTCTGTCGGGCTCTACTGGGCTCTGTCGGGCCCTGTCGGGCCCTGTCGGTCTCTGTCGGGCTCTGTCGGGCCCTCTCGGGCTCTGTCGGGCTCTACTGGGCCCTGTCGGGCCGTGTCGGGCTCTGTCGGGCTCTGTCGGGCTCTGTCGGGCCCTCTCGGGCTCTGTCGGGCTCTACTGGGCCCTGTCGGGCCCTGTCGGGCTCTGTCGGGCTCTGTCGGGCTCTACTGGGCTCTACTGAGCTCTGTCGGGCTCTGTCGGGCTCTACTGTGCCCTGTCGGGCCCTGTCGGGCTCTGTCGGGCTCTACTGGGCTCTGTCGGGCTCTGTCGGGCTCTACTGGGCCCTGTCGGGCCCTGTCGGGCCCTGTCGGGCTCTGTCGGGCTCTGTCGGGCTCTACTGGGCCCTGTCGGGCCCTGTCGGGCCCTGTCGGGCTCTGTAGGGCTCTACTGGGCCCTGTCGGGCGCTGTCGGGCTCTGTCGGGCTCTGTCGGGCTCTGTCGGGCTCTGTCGGGCTCTACTGGGCCCTGTCGGGCTCTGTCGGGCTCTGTCGGGCTCTGTCGGGCTCTACTGGGCTAAACTGGGCCCTGTCAAGCCCTGTCGGGCCCTGTCGGGCCCTGTCGGGCTCTGTCGGGCCCTGTCGGGCCCTGTCGGGCCCTGTCGGGCTCTGTCGGGCTCTGTCGGGCTCTGTCGGGCTGTACTGGGCTCTGTCGGGCTCTGTCGGGCTCTGTCGGGCTCTACTGGGCCCTGTCGGGCTCTGTCGGGCCCTGTCGGGCTCTGTCGGGCTCTACTGGGCCCTGTCGGGCCCTGTCGGGCTCTACTGGACTCTACTGGGCTCTGTCGGGCTCTGTCGGTCTCTACTGGGCCCTGTCGGGCCCTGTCGGGCTCTGTCGGGCCCTGTCGGGCCCTGTCGGGCCCTGTCGGGCTCTGTCGGGCTCTGTCGGGCTCTGTCGGGCTCTACTGGGCTCTACTGAGCTCTGTCGGGCTCTGTCGGGCTCTACTGTGCCCTGTCGGGCCTTGTCGGGCTCTGTCGGGCTCTACTGGGCTCTGTCGGGCTCTGTCGGGCTCTACTGGGCCCTGTCGGGCTCTGTCGGGCCCTGTCGAGCTCTGTCGGGCCCTGTCGGGCCCTGTCGGGCTCTGTCGGGCCCTGTCGGGCCCTGTCGGGCCCTGTCGGGCTCTGTCGGGCTCTGTCGGGCTCTGTCGGGCTCTACTGGGCTCTACTGGGCTCTGTCGGGCTCTACTGGGCCCTGTCGGGCCCTGTTGGGCCCTGTCGGGCTCTGTCGGGCTCTACTGGGCTCTGTCAGGCTCTGTCGGGCTCTGTCGGGCTCTGTCGGGCTCTGTCGGGCTCTGTCGGGCTCTACTGGGCTCTTCTGGGCCCTGTCGGGCTCTGTCGGGCTCTGTCGGGCTCTGTCGGGCCCTGTCGGGCTCTGTCGGGCCCTGTCGGGCCCTGTCGGGCTCTGTCGGGCTCTGTCGGGCTCTACTGGGCCCTGTCGGGCCCTGTCGGGCCCTGTCGGGCTCTGTCGGGCTCTGTCGGGCTCTGTCGGGCTCTGTCGGGCACTACTTGGGCCCTGTCGGGCCCTGTCGGGCCCTGTCGGGCTCTGTCGGGCTCTGTCGGGCTCTCCTGGGCTCTGTCGGGCTCTACTGGGCTCTTCTGGGCCCTGTCGGGCTCTTCTGGGCCCTGTCGGGCTCTGTCGGGCTCTGTCGGGCTCTGTCGGGCCCTGTCGGGCCCTGTCGGGCCCTGTCGGGCTCTGTCGGGCTCTACTGGGCCCTGTCGGGCTCTGTCGGGCTCTGTCGGGCCCTGTCGGGCTCTGTCGGGCCCTGTCGGGCTCTGTCGGGCTCTACAGGGCTAAACTGGGCCCTGTCGGGCTCTGTCGGGCCCTGTCGGGCTCTGTCGGGCTCTGTCGGGCTCTGTCGGGCTCTACAGGGCTAAACTGGGCCCTGTCGGGCCCTGTCGGGCCCTGTCGGGCTCCGTCGGGCTCCGTCGGGCTCTACTGGGCCCTGTCGGGCTCTGTCGGGCTCTGTCGGGCCCTGTCGGGCCCTGTCGGGCTCTGTCGGGCTCTGTCGGGCTCTACAGGGCTAAACTGGGCCCTGTCGGGCCCTGTCGGGCCCTGTCGGGCTCCGTCGGGCTCCGTCGGGCTCTACTGGGCCCTGTCGGGCTCTGTCGGGCTCTGTCGGGCCCTGTCGGGCCCTGTCGGGCCCTGTCGGGCTCTGTCGGGCTCTGTCGGGCTCTGTCGGGCTCTACTGGGCCCTGTCGGGCCCTGTCGGGCCCTGTCGGGCTCTACTGGGCTCTACTGGGCTCTGTCGGGCTCTGTCGGGCTCTACTGGGCCCTGTCGGGCCCTGTCGGGCCCTGTCGGGCTCTGTCGGGCTCTGTCGGGCTCTACTGGGCTCTACTGGGCCCTGTCGGGCTCTGTCGGGCTCTGTCGGGCCCTGTCGGGCTCTGTCGGGCTCTACTGGGCTCTACTGAGCTCTGTCGGGCTCTGTCGGGCTCTACTGTGCCCTGTCGGGCCCTGTCGGGCTCTGTCGGGCTCTACTGGGCTCTGTCGGGCTCTGTCGGGCTCTGTCGGGCTCTACTGTGCCCTGTCGGGCTCTGTCGGGCTCTACTGTGCCCTGTCGGGCTCTGTCGGGCCCTGTCGGGCCCTGTCGGGCCCTGTCGGGCTCTGTCGGGCTCTGTCGGGCTCTACTGGGCCCTGTCGGGCCCTGTCGGGCTTTGTAGGGCTCTACTGGGCCCTGTCGGGCTCTGTCGGGCTCTGTCGGGCTCTGTCGGGCTCTACTGGGCCCTGTCGGGCTCTGTCGGGCTCTGTCGGGCTCTGTCGGGCTCCGTCAAGTTCTGTCGGGCTCTGTCGGGCTCTGTCGGGCCCTCTCGGGCTCTGTCGGGCTCTACTGGGCCCTGTCGGGCCCTGTCGGGCCCTGTCGGGCTCTGTCGGGCTCTGTCGGGCTCTGTCGGGCTCTACTGGGCCCTGTCGGGCCCTGTCGGGCTCTGTCGGGCTCTGTCGGGCTCTACTGGGCCCTGTCGGGCCCTGTCGGGCTCTGTCGGGCTCTGTCGGGCCCTGTCGGGCTCTGTCGGGCTCTTCTGGGCCCTGTCGGGTTCTGTCGGGCCCTGTCGGGCCCTGTCGGGCCCTGTCGGGCCCTGTCGGGCTCTGTCGGGCCCTGTCGGGCTCTGTAGGGCTCTACTGGGCCCTGTCGGGCCCTGTCGGGCCCTGTCGGGCTCTGTCGGGCTCTGTCGGGCTCTGTCGGGCTCTGTCGGGCTAAACTGGGCCCTGTCGGGCCCTGTCGGGCTCTGTCGGGCTCTGTCGGGCTCTGTCGGGCTCTACTGGGCCCTGTCGGGCTCTGTCGGGCTCTGTCGGGCTCTGTCGGGCTCTGTCGGGCTCTACTGGGCCCTGTCGGGCCCTGTCGGGCCCTGTCGGGCCCTGTCAGGCTCTGTCGGGCTCCACTGGGCCCTGTCGGGCCCTGTCGGGCTCTACTGGGCTCTACTGGGCTCTGTCGGGCTCTGTCGGGCTCTACTGGGCCTTTCGGGCCCTGTCGGGCTCTGTCGGGCTCTGTCGGGCTCCACTGGGCCCTGTCGGGCCCTGTCGGGCTCTACTGGGCTCTACTGGGCTCTGTCGGGCTCTGTCGGGCTCTACTGGGCCTTTCGGGCCCTGTCGGGCCCTGTCGGGCCCTGTCGGGCTCTGTCGGGCTCTGTCGGGCTCTACTGGGCTCTACTGAGCTCTGTCGGGCTCTGTCGGGCTCTACTGTGCCCTCTCGGGCCCTCTCGGGCCCTGTCGGTCTCTGTCGGGCTCTACTGGGCTCTGTCGGGCTCTGTCGGGCTCTACTGGGCCCTGTCGGGCCCTGTCGGGCCCTGTCGGGCTCTGTCGGGCTCTGTCGGGCTCTACTGGGCTCTACTGGGCTCTGTCGGGCTCTGTCGGGCTCTACTGGGCCCTGTCGGGCCCTGTCGGGCCCTGTCGGGCTCTGTCGGGCTCTACTGGGCCCTGTCGGGCCCTGTCGGGCCCTGTCGGGCTCTGTCGGGCCCTGTCGGGCTCTGTCGGGCTCTGTCGGGCTCTCCTGGGCTCTGTCGGGCTCTACTGGGCTCTTCTGGGCCCTGTCGGGCTCTGTCGGGCTCTGTCGGGCTCTGTCGGGCTCTGTCGGGCTCTGTCGGGCTCTACTGGGCTCTGTCGGGCCCTGTCGGGCTCTGTCGGGCTCTGTCGGGCCCTGTCGGGCTCTGTCGGGCTCTGTCGGGCCCTGTCGGGATCTACCGGGCCCTGTCGGGCCCTGTCGGGCCCTGTCGGGCCCTGTCGGGCTCTGTCGGGCTCTACTGGGCTAAACTGGGCTCTATCGGGCCCTGTCGGGCCCTGTCGGGCCCTGTCGGGCTCTGTAGGGCCCTGTCGGGCCCTGTCGGGCCCTGTCGGGCCCTGTCGGGCTCTGTCGGGCCCTGTCGGGCCCTGTCGGGCCCTGTAGGGCTCTGTCGGGCTCTGTCGGGCTCTGTCGGTCTCTACTGGGCCCTGTCGGGCCCTGTCGGGCTCTGTCGGGCTCTGTTGGGCCCTGTCAGGCTCTGTCAGGCTCTGTCGGGCTCTGTCGGGCTCTACTGGGCCCTGTCGGGCCCTGTCGGGCCCTGTCGGGCTCTACTGGGCTCTACTGGGCTCTGTCGGGCTCTACTGGGCCCTGTCGGGCCCTGTCGGGCTCTGTCGGGCTCTGTCGGGCTCTGTCGGGCTCTGTCGGGCTCTACTGGGCTCTACTGAGCTCTGTCGGGCTCTGTCGGGCTCTACTGTGCCCTGTCGGGCCCTGTCGGGCCCTGTCGGGCTCTGTCGGGCTCTACTGGGCTCTGTCGGGCTCTGTCGGGCCCTGTCGGGCTCTACTGGGCCCTGTCGGGCTCTGTCGGGCTCTGTCGGGCTCTGTCGGGCCCTGTCGGGCCCTGTCGGGCCCTGTCGGGCTCTGTCGGGCTCTGTCGGGCCCTGTCGGGCCCTGTCGGGCTCTGTCGGGCTCTGTCGGGCTCTACTGGGCTCTGTCGGGCTCTGTCGGGCTCTGTCGGGCTCTGTCGGGCTCTACTGGGCTCTACTGGGATCTGTCCGGCTCTGTCGGGCTCTACTGGGCCCTGTCGGGCCCTGTCGGGCTCTGTCGGGCTCTGTCGGGCCCTGTCGGACTCTGTCGGACTCTGTCGGGCCCTGTCGGGCCCTGTCGGGCTCTGTCGGGCTCTGTCGGGCTCTGTCGGGCTCTACTGGGCTCTGTCGGGCCCTGTCGGGCCCTGTCGGTCTCTGTCGGGCTCTGTCGGGCCCTCTCGGGCTCTGTCGGGCTCTACTGGGCCCTGTCGGGCCGTGTCGGGCTCTGTCGGGCTCTGTCGGGCTCTGTCGGGCCCTCTCGGGCTCTGTCGGGCTCTACTGGGCCCTGTCGGGCCCTGTCGGGCTCTGTCGGGCTCTGTCGGGCTCTACTGGGCTCTACTGAGCTCTGTCGGGCTCTGTCGGGCTCTACTGTGCCCTGTCGGGCCCTGTCGGGCTCTGTCGGGCTCTACTGGGCTCTGTCGGGCTCTGTCGGGCTCTACTGGGCCCTGTCGGGCCCTGTCGGGCCCTGTCGGGCTCTGTCGGGCTCTGTCGGGCTCTACTGGGCCCTGTCGGGCCCTGTCGGGCCCTGTCGGGCTCTGTAGGGCTCTACTGGGCCCTGTCGGGCGCTGTCGGGCTCTGTCGGGCTCTGTCGGGCTCTGTCGGGCTCTGTCGGGCTCTACTGGGCCCTGTCGGGCTCTGTCGGGCTCTGTCGGGCTCTGTCGGGCTCTACTGGGCTAAACTGGGCCCTGTCAAGCCCTGTCGGGCCCTGTCGGGCCCTGTCGGGCTCTGTCGGGCCCTGTCGGGCCCTGTCGGGCTCTGTCGGGCTCTGTCGGGCTCTGTCGGGCTCTGTCGGGCTGTACTGGGCTCTGTCGGGCTCTGTCGGGCTCTGTCGGGCTCTACTGGGCTCTGTCGGGCCCTGTCGGGCTCTGTCGGGCTCTACTGGGCCCTGTCGGGCCCTGTCGGGCTCTACTGGACTCTACTGGGCTCTGTCGGGCTCTGTCGGTCTCTACTGGGCCCTGTCGGGCTCTGTCGGGCCCTGTCGGGCCCTGTCGGGCCCTGTCGGGCCCTGTCGGGCTCTGTCGGGCTCTGTCGGGCTCTGTCGGGCTCTACTGGGCTCTACTGAGCTCTGTCGGGCTCTGTCGGGCTCTACTGTGCCCTGTCGGGCCTTGTCGGGCTCTGTCGGGCTCTACTGGGCTCTGTCGGGCTCTGTCGGGCTCTGTCGGGCTCTACTGGGCTCTGTCGGGCTCTGTCGGGCTCTGTCGTGCTCTGTCGGGCCCTGTCGGGCCCTGTCGGGCCCTGTCGGGCTCTGTCGGGCCCTGTCGGGCCCTGTCGGGCTCTGTCGGGCCCTGTCGGGCCCTGTCGGGCCCTGTCGGGCTCTGTCGGGCTCTGTCGGGCTCTGTCGGGCTCTACTGGGCTCTACTGGGCTCTGTCGGGCTCTACTGGGCCCTGTCGGGCCCTGTTGGGCCCTGTCGGGCTCTGTCGGGCTCTACTGGGCTCTGTCAGGCTCTGTCGGGCTCTGTCGGGCTCTGTCGGGCTCTGTCGGGCTCTACTGGGCTCTTCTGGGCCCTGTCGGGCTCTGTCGGGCTCTGTCGGGCTCTGTCGGGCCCTGTCGGGCTCTGTCGGGCCCTGTCGGGCCCTGTCGGGCTCTGTCGGGCTCTGTCGGGCTCTACTGGGCCCTGTCGGGCTCTGTCGGGCTCTGTCGGGCCCTGTCGGGCCCTGTCGGGCCCTGTCGGGCTCTGTCGGGCTCTGTCGGGCTCTGTCGGGCCCTGTCGGGCTCTGTCGGGCTCTGTCAGGCTCTACAGGGCTAAACTGGGCCCTGTCGGGCCCTGGCGGGCCCTGTCGGGCCCTGTCGGGCTCTGTCGGGCCCTGTCGGGCTCTGGCGGGCTCTGTCGGGGTCTGTCGGGCCCTGTCGGGCCCTGTCAGGCTCTGTCGGGCTCCGTCGGGCTCTGTCGGGCTCTACTGGGCCCTGTCGGGCTCTGTCGGGCTCCGTCGGGCTCTGTCGGGCTCTACTGGGCCCTGTCGGGCTCTGTCGGGCCCTGTCGGGCTCTGTCGGGCTCTACTGGGCCCTGTCGGGCCCTGTCGGGCTCTACTGGACTCTACTGGGCTCTGTCGGGCTCTACTGGGCCCTGTCGGGCCCTGTTGGGCCCTGTCGGGCTCTGTCGGCCTCTACTGGGCTCTGTCGGGCTCTGTCGGGCCCTGTCGGGCCCTGTCGGGCTCTGTCGGGCCCTGTCGGGCTCTGTCGGGCTCTGTCGGGCTCTGTCGGGCTGTACTGGGCCCTGTCGGGCTCTGTCGGGCTCTGTCGGGCTCTACTGGGCCCTGTCGGGCTCTGTCGGGCCCTGTCGGGCTCTGTCGGGCTCTACTGGGCCCTGTCGGGCCCTGTCGGGCCCTGTCGGGCTCTGTCGGGCTCTGTCGGGCTCTGTCGGGCTCTACTGGGCTCTACTGAGCTCTGTCGGGCTCTGTCGGGCTCTACTGTGCCCTGTCGGGCCTTGTCGGGCTCTGTCGGGCTCTACTGGGCTCTGTCGGGCTCTGTCGGGCTCTACTGGGCTCTGTCGGGCTCTGTCGGGCTCTGTCGGGCCCTGTCGGGCCCTGTCGGGCCCTGTCGGGCTCTGTCGGGCCCTGTCGGGCCCTGTCGGGCCCTGTCGGGCTCTGTCGGGCTCTGTCGGGCTCTGTCGGGCTCTACTGGGCTCTGTCGGGCTCTACTGGGCCCTGTCGGGCCCTGTTGGGCCCTGTCGGGCTCTGTCGGGCTCTACTGGGCTCTGTCAGGCTCTGTCGGGCTCTGTCGGGCTCTGTCGGGCTCTGTCGGGCTCTACTGGGCTCTTCTGGGCCCTGTCGGGCTCTGTCGGGCTCTGTCGGGCCCTGTCGGGCTCTGTCGGGCCCTGTCAGGCCCTGTCGGGCTCTGTCGGGCTCTGTCGGGCTCTACTGGGCCCTGTCGGGCCCTGTCGGGCCCTGTCGGGCTCTGTCGGGCTCTGTCGGGCTCTGTCGGGCCCTGTCGGGCTCTGTCGGGCTCTGTCGGGCTCTGTCAGGCTCTGCAGGGCTAAACTGGGCCCTGTCGGGCCCTGTCGGGCCCTGTCGGGCTCTGTCGGGCTCTGTCGGGCTCTACAGGGCTAAACTGGGCCCTGTCGGGCCCTGTCGGGCCCTGTCGGGCTCTGGCGGGCTCTGTCGGGGTCTGTCGGGCCCTGTCGGGCCCTGTCGGGCTCTGTCGGGCTCCGTCGGGCTCTGTCGGGCTCTACTGGGCCCTGTCGGGCTCTGTCGGGCCCTGTCGGACTCTGTCGGGCTCTACTGGGCCCTGTCGGGCTCTGTCGGGCTCTGTCGGGCTCTGTGGGGCTCTGTCGGGCTCTGTCGGGCCCTGTTGGGCCCTGTCGGGCTCTGTCGGGATCTGTCGGGCTCTGTCGGGCTCTACTGGGCCCTGTCGGGCCCTGTCGGGCTCTACTGGGCTCTCCCGGGCTCTGTCGGGCTCTGTCGGGCTCTACTGGGCCCTGTCGGGCCCTGTCGGGCCCTGTCGGGCTCTGTCGGGCCCTGTCGGGCTCTGTCGGGCTCTGTCGGGCTCTGTCGGGCTCTACTGGGCTCTGTCGGGCCCTGTCGGGCTCTGTCGGGCCCTGTCGGGCTCTGTAGGGCTCTACTGGACCCTGTCGGGCCCTGTCGGGCTCTGTCGGGCCCTGTCGGGCTCTGTCGGGCTCTACTGGGCTAAACTGGGTTCTGTCGGGCCCTGTCGGGCCCTGTCGGGCCCTGTCGGGCTCTGTCGGGCTCTGTCGGGCTCTGTCGGGCTCTGTCGGGCTCTGTCGGTCTCTACTGGGCCCTGTCGGGCTCTGTCGGGCTCTGTCGGGCTCTGTCGGGCTCTGTCGGGCTCTACTGGGCCCTGTCGGGCTCTGTCGGGCTCTGTCGGGCCCTGTCGGGCCCTGTCAGGCTCTGTCAGGCTCTCTCGGGCTCTGTCGGGCTCTACTGGGCCCTGTCGGGACCTGTCGGGCCCTGTCGGGCTCTACTGGGCTCTACTGGGCTCTGTCGGGCTCTGTCGGGCTCTGTCGGGCTCTACTGGGCCCTGTCGGGCCCTGTCGGGCCCTGTCGGGCTCTGTCGGGCCCTGTCGGGCCCTGTCGGGCCCTGTCGAGCTCTGTCGGGCTCTGACGGGCTCTGTCGGGCTCTGTCGGGCTCTACTGGGCTCTACTGAGCTCTGTCGGGCTCTGTCGGGCTCTACTGTGCCCTGTCGGGCTCTACTGTGCCCTGTCGGGCCCTGTCGGGCCCTGTCGGGCTCTGTCGGGCTCTACCACTGCTCTGTCGGGCTCTGTCGGGCTCTGTCGGGCTCTACTGGGCCCTGTCGGGCCCTGTCGGGCTCTGTCGGGCTCTGTCGGGCCCTGTCGGGCCCTGTCGGGCTCTGTCGGGCCCTGTCGGGCCCTGTCGGGCTCTGTCGGGCTCTGTCGGGCTCTGTCGGGCTCTGTCGGGCTCTACTGGGCTCTACTGGGCTCTGTCGGGCTCTGTCGGGCTCTACTGGGCCCTGTCGGGCTCTGTCGGGCTCTGTCGGGCTCTGTCGGGCTCTGTCGGGCTCTACTGGGCTCTGTCGGGCCCTGTCGGGCTCTCTCGGGCCCTGTCGGGCTCTCTCGGGCCCTGTCGGGCCCTGTCGGGCTCTGTCGGGCTCTGTCGGGCCCTGTCGGGCTCTGTCGGGCTCTGTCGGGCTCTGTCGGTCTCTGTCGGGCTCTGTCGGGCTCTGTCGGGCTCTACTGGGCTCTGTCGGGCTCTGTCGGGCTCTGTCGGGCTCTGTCGGGCTCTACTGGGCCCTGTCGGGCTCTGTCGGGCCCTGTCGGGCCTTGTCGGGCCCTGTCGGGCTCTGTCGGGCTCTGTCGGGCCCTGTCGGGCTCTGTCGGGCCCTGTCGGGCCCTGTCGGGCTCTGTCGGGCTCTACAGGGCTAAACTGGGCTCTGTCGGGCCCTGTCGGGCCCTGTCGGGCTCTACTGGGCTCTGTCGGGCTCTGTCGGGCTCTACTGGGCTCTACTGGGCTCTGTCGGGCTCTGTCGGGCTCTACTGGGCCCTGTCGGGCCCTGTCGGGCTCTGTCGGGCTCTGTCGGGCTCTGTCGGGCTCTGTCGGGCTCTGTCGGGCTCTACTGGGCTCTGTCGGGCCCTGTCGGGCCCTGTCGGGCTCTGTCGGGCTCTGTCGGGCCCTGTCTGGCTCTGTCGGGCTCTGTCGGGCTCTGTCGGGCTCTCCTGGGCTCTGTCGGGCTCTACTGGGCTCTTCTGGGCCCTGTCGGGCCCTGTCGGGCTCTGTCGGGCTCTGTCGGGCTCTGTCGGGCTCTGTCGGGCTCTACTGGGCCCTGTCGGGCTCTGTCGGGCTCTGTCGGGCCCTGTCGGGCCCTGTCGGGCCCTGTCGGGCCCTGTTGGGCTCTGTCGGGCCCTGTCGGGCTCTGTCGGGCCCTGTCGGGCCCTGTCGGGCCCTGTCGGGCTCTGTCGGGCTCTGTAGGGCTCTACTGGGCCCTGTCGGGCCCTGTCGGGCCCTATCGGGCCCTGTCGGGCTCTGTCGGGCTCTACTGGGCTAAACTGGGTTCTGTCGGGCCCTGTCGGGCCCTGTCGGGCCCTGTCGGGCTCTGTCGGGCTCTGTCGGGCTCTGTCGGGCTCTGTCGGGCACTGTCGGGCTCTGTCGGTCTCTACTGGGCCCTGTCAGGCTCTGTCAGGCTCTGTCGGGCTCTGTCGGGCTCTACTGGGCCCTGTCGGGCCCTGTCGGGCCCTGTCGGGCTCTACTGGGCTCTACTGGGCTCTGTCGGGCTCTGTCGGGCTCTGTCGGGCTCTACTGGGCCCTGTCGGGCTCTGTCGGGCCCTGTCGGGCTCTGTCGGGCTCTGTCGGGCTCTGTCGGGCTCTGTCGGGCCCTGTCGGGCTCTGTCGGGCTCTGTCGGGCTCTGTCGGGCTCTGTCGGGCTCTACAGGGCCCTGTCGGGCTCTGTCGGGCTCTGTCGGGCCCTGTCGGGTCCTGTCGGGCTCTCGGGCTCTACTGGGCCCTGTCGGGCCCTGTCGGGCTCTACTGGGCTCTACTGGGCTCTGTCGGGCTCTGTCGGTCTCTACTGGGCCCTGTCGGGCCCTGTCGGGCCCTGTCGGGCTCTGTCGGGCTCTGTCGGGCTCTGTCGGGCTCTACTGGGCTCTACTGAGCTCTGTCGGGCTCTGTCGGGCTCTACTGTGCCCTGTCGGGCCTTGTCGGGCCCTGTCGGGCTCTGTCGGGCTCTACTGGGCTCTGTCGGGCTCTGTCGGGCCCTGTCGGGCCCTGTCGGGCTCTGTCGGGCCCTGTCGGGCTCTGTCGGGCTCTGTCGGGCTCTGTCGGGCTCTGTCGGGCCCTGTCGGGCCCTGTCGGGCCCTGTCGGGCTCTGTCGGGCTCTGTCGGGCTCTGTCGGGCCCCGTCGGGCTCTGTCGGGCTCTGTCGGGCTCTGTCGGGCCCTGTCGGGCTCTGTCGGGCTCTGTCGGGCTCTACTGGGCCCTGTCGGGCCCTGTTGGGCCCTGTCGGGCTCTGTCGGGCTCTACTGGGCTCTGTCAGGCTCTGTCGGGCTTTGTTGGGCTCTGTCGGGCTCTGTCGGGCTCTGTCGGGCTCTACTGGGCTCTTCTGGGCCCTGTCGGGCTCTGTCGGGCTCTGTCGGGCTCTGTCGGGCTCTACTGGGCTCTGTCGGGCTCTGTCGGGCTCTGTCGGGCTCTGTCGGGCCCTGTCGGGCTCTGTCGGGCTCTACTGGGCTAAACTGGGTTCTGTCGGGCCCTGTCGGGCCCTGTCGGGCCCTGTCGGGCCCTGTCGGGCTCTGTCGGGCTCTGTCGGGCTCTGTCGGTCTCTACTGGGCCCTGTCGGGCTCTGTCGGGCTCTGTCGGGCTCTGTCGGGCTCTACTGGGCCCTGTCGGGCTCTGTCGGGCTCTGTCGGGCCCTGTCGGGCCCTGTCAGGCTCTGTCAGGCTCTCTCGGGCTCTGTCGGGCTCTACTGGGCCCTGTCGGGCCCTGTCGGGCCCTGTCGGGCTCTACTGGGCTCTACTGGGCTCTGTCGGGCTCTGTCGGGCTCTGTCGGGCTCTACTGGGCCCTGTCGGGCCCTGTCGGGCCCTGTCGGGCTCTGTCGGGCTCTGTCGGGCTCTGTCGGGCTCTACTGGGCTCTACTGGGCTCTGTCGGGCTCTGTCGGGCTCTACTGGGCCCTGTCGGGCCCTGTCGGGCCCTGTCGGGCTCTGTCGGGCTCTGTCGGGCTCTGTCGGGCTCTGTCGGGCTCTACTGGGCTCTACTGAGCTCTGTCGGGCTCTGTCGGGCTCTACTGTGCCCTGTCGGGCTCTACTGTGCCCTGTCGGGCCCTGTCGGGCCCTGTCGGGCTCTGTCGGGCTCTACCACTGCTCTGTCGGGCTCTGTCGGGCTCTGTCGGGCTCTACTGGGCCCTGTCGGGCTCTGTCGGGCTCTGTCGGGCCCTGTCGGGCCCTGTCGGGCTCTGTCGGGCCCTGTCGGGCTCTGTCGGGCTCTGTCGGGCTCTGTCGGGCTCTGTCGGGCTCTACTGGGCTCTACTGGGCTCTGTCGGGCTCTGTCGGGCTCTACTGGGCCCTGTCGGGCCCTGTCGGGCTCTGTCGGGCTCTGTCGGGCTCTGTCGGGCTCTGTCGGGCTCTACTGGGCTCTGTCGGGCCCTGTCGGGCCCTGTCGGGCTCTCTCGGGCCCTGTCGGGCCCTGTCGGGCTCTGTCGGGCTCTGTCGGGCTCTGTCGGGCTCTGTCGGGCCCTGTTGGGCTCTTCTGGGCCCTGTCGGGCTCTGTCGGGCTCTGTCGGGCTCTGTCGGGCTCTGTCGGGCTCTACTGGGCTCTGTCGGGCTCTGTCGGGCTCTGTCGGGCTCTGTCGGGCTCTACTGGGCCCTGTCGGGCTCTGTCGGGCCCTGTCGGGCCTTGTCGGGCCCTGTCGGTCTCTGTCGGGCCCTGTCGGGCCCTGTCGGGCTCTGTCGGGCCCTGTCGGGCCCTGTCGGGCTCTGTCGGGCTCTACAGGGCTAAACTGGGCTCTGTCGGGCCCTGTCGGGCCCTGTCGGGCTCTACTGGGCTCTGTCGGGCTCTGTCGGGCTCTACTGGGCTCTACTGGGCTCTGTCGGGCTCTGTCGGGCTCTACTGGGCTCTACTGAGCTCTGTCGGGCCCTGTCGGGCTCTGTCGGGCTCTGTCGGGCTCTACTGGGCTCTGTCGGGCTCTGTCGGGCCCTGTCGGGCTCTGTCGGGCCCTGTCGGGCTCTGTAGGGCTCTACTGGGCCCTGTCGGACTCTGTCGGGCCCTGTCGGGCTCTGTCGGGCCCTGTCGGGCCCTGTCGGGCCCTGTCGGGCCCTGTCGGGCTCTGTCGGGCCCTGTCGGGCTCTGTCGGGCTCTGTCGGGCTCTGTCGGGCTCTGTCGGGCTCTACTGGGCTAAACTGGGCCCTGTCGGGCTCTGTCGGGCCCTGTCGGGCCCTGTCGGGCTCTGTCGGGCTCTGTCGGGCTCTGTCGGGCTCTGTCGGGCTCTACAGGGCCCTGTCGGGCTCTACAGGGCTCTGTCGGGCCCTGTCGGGTCCTGTCGGGCTCTGTCGGGCTATACTGGGCCCTGTCGGGCCCTGTCGGGCTCTACTGGGCTCTACTGGGCTCTGTCGGGCTCTGTCGGTCTCTACTGGGCCCTGTCGGGCCCTGTCGGGCCCTGTCGGGCTCTGTCGGGCTCTGTCGGGCTCTACTGGGCTCTACTGAGCTCTGTCGGGCTCTGTCGGGCTCTACTGTGCCCTGTCGGGCCTTGTCGGGCCCTGTCGGGCTCTGTCGGGCTCTACTGGGCTCTGTCGGGCTCTGTCGGGCTCTGTTGGCCCCTGTCGGGCCCTGTCGGGCTCTGTCGGGCCCTGTCGGGCTCTGTCGGGCCCTGTCGGGCCCTGTCGGGCCCTGTCGGGCCCTGTCGGGCTCTGTCGGGCTCTGTCGGGCCCTGTCGGGCTCTGTCGGGCTCTGTCGGGCTCTACTGGGCCCTGTCGGGCCCTGTTGGGCCCTGTCGGGCTCTGTCGGGCTCTACTGGGCTCTGTCAGGCTCTGTCGGGCTTTGTTGGGCTCTGTCGGGCCCTGTCGGGCTCTGTCGGGCTCTGTCGGGCTCTGTCGGGCTCTGTCGGGCTCTGTCGGGCTCTACTGGGCTCTGTCGGGCTCTATCGGGCTCTGTCGGGCTCTGTCGGGCTCTACTGGGCCCTGTCGGGCCCTGTCGGGCTCTGTCGGGCCCTGTCGGGCTCTGTCGGGCCCTGTCGGGCTCTGTCGGGCTCTGTTGGGCTCTACTGGGCTCTGTCGGGCTCTCTCGGGCCCTGTCGGGCCCTGTCGGGTCCTGTCGGGCTCTGTCGGGCTCTGTCGGGCTCTACAGGGCTAAACTGGGCTCTGTCGGGCCCTGTCGGGCCCTGTCGGGCCCTGTCGGGCCCTGGCGGGCTCTGTCGGGCCCTGTCGGGCCCTGTCGGGCCCTGTCGGGCTCTGTCGGGCCCTGTCGGGCTCTGTCGGGCTCTGTCGGGCTCTACAGGGCTAAACTGGGCCCTGTCGGGCCCTGTCGGGCCCTGTCGGGCTCTGGCGGGCTCTGTCGGGGTCTGTCGGGCCCTGTCGGGCCCTGTCGGGCCGTGTCGGGCTCTGGCGGGCTCTGTCGGGGTCTGTCGGGCCCTGTCGGGCCCTGTCGGGCTCTGTCGGGCTCCGTCGGGCTCTGTCGGGCTCTACTGGGCCCTGTCGGGCTCTGTCGGGCTCTGTCGGGCTCTGTCGGGCTCTGTCGGGCTCTGTCGGGCTCTACTGGGCCCTGTCGGGCCCTGTCGGGCCCTGTCGGGCTCTACTGGCCTCTACCGGGCTCTGTCGGGCTCTGTCGGGCTCTGTCGGGCTCTGTCGGGCTCTACTGGGCTCTACTGAGCTCTGTCGGGCTCTGTCGGGCTCTACTGTGCCCTGTCGGGCCTTGTCGGGCTCTGTCGGGCTCTACTGGGCTCTGTCGGGCTCTGTCGGGCTCTACTGGGCTCTGTCGGGCTCTGTCGGGCTCTGTCGGGCTCTGTCGGGCCCTGTCGGGCCCTGTCGGGCCCTGTCGGGCCCTGTCGGGCTCTGTCGGGCCCTGTCGGGCTCTGTCGGGCCCTGTCGGGCCCTGTCGGGCCCTGTCGGGCTCTGTCGGGCTCTGTCGGGCTCTGTCGGGCTCTACTGGGCTCTGTCGGGCTCTACTGGGCCCTGTCGGGCCCTGTTGGGCCCTGTCGGGCTCTGTCGGGCTCTACTGGGCTCTGTCAGGCTCTGTCGGGCTCTGTCGGGCTCTGTCGGGCTCTGTCGGGCTCTACTGGGCTCTTCTGGGCCCTGTCGGGCTCTGTCGGGCTCTGTCGGGCTCTGTCGGGCCCTGTCGGGCTCTGTCGGGCCCTGTCGGGCCCTGTCGGGCTCTGTCGGGCTCTGTCGGGCTCTACTGGGCCCTGTCGGGCCCTGTCGGGCCCTGTCGGGCTCTGTCGGGCTCTGTCGGGCTCTGTCGGGCCCTGTCGGGCTCTGTCGGGCTCTGTCGGGCCCTGTCGGGCTCTGTCGGGCTCTGTCGGGCTCTGTCAGGCTCTGCAGGGCTAAACTGGGCCCTGTCGGGCCCTGTCGGGCCCTGTCGGGCCCTGTCGGGCTCTACAGGGCTAAACTGGGCCCTGTCGGGCCCTGTCGGGCCCTGTCGGGCTCTGGCGGGCTCTGTCGGGGTCTGTCGGGCCCTGTCGGGCCCTGTCGGGCTCTGTCGGGCTCCGTCGGGCTCTGTCGGGCTCTACTGGGCCCTGTCGGTTTCTGTCGGGCCCTGTCGGACTCTGTCGGGCTCTACTGGGCCCTGTCGGGCTCTGTCGGGCTCTGTCGGGCTCTGTCGGGCTCTGTCGGGCTCTGTCGGGCCCTGTTGGGCCCTGTCGGGCTCTGTCGGGCTCCGTCGGGCTCTGTCGGGCTCTACTGGGCCCTGTCGGGCCCTGTCGGGCTCTACTGGGCTCTCCCGGGCTCTGTCGGGCTCTGTCGGGCTCTACTGGGCCCTGTCGGGCCCTGTCGGGCCCTGTCGGGCTCTGTCGGGCCCTGTCGGGCTCTGTCGGGCTCTGTCGGGCTCTGTCGGGCTCTACTGGGCTCTGTCGGGCCCTGTCGGGCTCTGTCGGGCCCTGTCGGGCTCTGTAGGGCTCTACTGGGCCCTGTCGGGCCCTGTCGGGCTCTGTCGGGCCCTGTCGGGCTCTGTCGGGCTCTACTGGGCTAAACTGAGTTCTGTCGGGCCCTGTCGGGCCCTGTCGGGCCCTGTCGGGCCCTGTCGGGCTCTGTCGGGCTCTGTCGGGCTCTGTCGGGCTCTGTCGGGCTCTGTCGGTCTCTACTGGGCCCTGTCGGGCTCTGTCGGGCTCTGTCGGGCTCTGTCGGGCTCTGTCGGGCTCTACTGGGCCCTGTCGGGCTCTGTCGGGCTCTGTCGGGCCCTGTCGGGCCCTGTCAGGCTCTGTCAGGCTCTCTCGGGCTCTGTCGGGCTCTACTGGGCCCTGTCGGGACCTGTCGGGCCCTGTCGGGCTCTACTGGGCTCTACTGGGCTCTGTCGGGCTCTGTCGGGCTCTGTCGGGCTCTACTGGGCCCTGTCGGGCCCTGTCGGGCCCTGTCGAGCTCTGTCGGGCTCTGACGGGCTCTGTCGGGCTCTACTGGGCTCTACTGAGCTCTGTCGGGCTCTGTCGGGCTCTACTGTGCCCTGTCGGGCTCTACTGTGCCCTGTCGGGCCCTGTCGGGCCCTGTCGGGCTCTGTCGGGCTCTACCACTGCTCTGTCGGGCTCTGTCGGGCTCTGTCGGGCTCTACTGGGCCCTGTCGGGCTCTGTCGGGCCCTGTCGGGCCCTGTCGGGCCCTGTCGGGCTCTGTCGGGCCCTGTCGGGCCCTGTCGGGCTCTGTCGGGCTCTGTCGGGCTCTGTCGGGCTCTACTGGGCTCTACTGGGCTCTGTCGGGCTCTGTCGGGCTCTACTGGGCCCTGTCGGGCTCTGTCGGGCTCTGTCGGGCTCTGTCGGGCTCTGTCGGGCTCTACTGGGCTCTGTCGGGCCCTGTCGGGCTCTCTCGGGCCCTGTCGGGCCCTGTCGGGCTCTGTCGGGCTCTGTCGGGCCCTGTCGGGCTCTGTCGGGCTCTGTCGGGCTCTGTCGGTCTCTGTCGGGCTCTGTCGGGCTCTGTCGGGCTCTGTCGGGCTCTACTGGGCTCTGTCGGGCTCTGTCGGGCTCTGTCGGGCTCTGTCGGGCTCTGTCGGGCTCTACTGGGCCCTGTCGGGCTCTGTCGGGCCCTGTCGGGCCTTGTCGGGCCCTGTCGGGCTCTGTCGGGCTCTGTCGGGCCCTGTCGGGCTCTGTCGGGCCCTGTCGGGCCCTGTCGGGCTCTGTCGGGCTCTACAGGGCTAAACTGGGCTCTGTCGGGCCCTGTCGGGCCCTGTCGGGCTCTACTGGGCTCTGTCGGTCTCTGTCGGGCTCTACTGGGCTCTACTGGGCTCTGTCGGGCTCTGTCGGGCTCTACTGGGCCCTGTCGGGCCCTGTCGGGCTCTGTCGGGCTCTGTCGGGCTCTGTCGGGCTCTGTCGGGCTCTGTCGGGCTCTACTGGGCTCTGTCGGGCCCTGTCGGGCCCTGTCGGGCTCTGTCGGGCTCTGTCGGGCCCTGTCTGGCTCTGTCGGGCTCTGTCGGGCTCTGTCGGGCTCTCCTGGGCTCTGTCGGGCTCTACTGGGCTCTTCTGGGCCCTGTCGGGCCCTGTCGGGCTCTGTCGGGCTCTGTCGGGCTCTGTCGGGCTCTACTGGGCCCTGTCGGGCTCTGTCGGGCTCTGTCGGGCCCTGTCGGGCCCTGTCGGGCCCTGTCGGGCTCTGTCGGGCTCTGTAGGGCTCTACTGGGCCCTGTCGGGCCCTGTCGGGCCCTATCGGGCCCTGTCGGGCTCTGTCGGGCTCTACTGGGCTAAACTGGGTTCTGTCGGGCCCTGTCGGGCCCTGTCGGGCCCTGTCGGGCTCTGTCGGGCTCTGTCGGGCTCTGTCGGGCTCTGTCGGGCACTGTCGGGCTCTGTCGGTCTCTACTGGGCCCTGTCGGGATCTGTCGGGCTCTGTCGGGCTCTGTCGGGCTCTGTCGGGCTCTACTGGGCCCTGTCGGGCTCTGTCGGGCTCTGTCGGGCTCTGTCGGGCTCTGTCGGGCTCTACTGGGCCCTGTCGGGCTCTGTCGGGCTCTGTCGGGCTCTACTGGGCTCTACTGGGCTCTGTCGGGCTCTGTCGGGCTCTGTCGGGCTCTGTCGGTCTCTACTGGCCCCTGTCAGGCTCTGTCAGGCTCTCTCGGGCTCTGTCGGGCTCTACTGGGCCCTGTCGGGCCCTGTCGGGCCCTGTCGGGCTCTACTGGGCTCTACTGGGCTCTGTCGGGCTCTGTCGGGCTCTGTCGGGCTCTACTGGGCCCTGTCGGGCCCTGTCGGGCCCTGTCGGGCTCTGTCGGGCACTGTCGGGCTCTGTCGGGCTCTGTCGGGCCCTGTCGGGCTCTGTCGGGCTCTGTCGGGCTCTGTCGGGCTCTGTCGGGCTCTACTGGGCTCTACTGAGCTCTCTCGGGCTCTGTCGGGCTCTACTGTGCCCTGTCGGGCTCTACTGTGCCCTGTCGGGCCCTGTCGGGCTCTGTCGGGCTCTACCACTGCTCTGTCGGGCTCTGTCGGGCTCTGTCGGGCTCTACTGGGCCCTGTCGGGCTCTGTCGGGCTCTGTCGGGCCCTGTCGGGCCCTGTCGGGCTCTGTCGGGCTCTGTCGGGCCCTGTCGGGCTCTGTCGGGCCCTGTCGGGCTCTGTCGGGCTCTGTCGGGCTCTGTCGGGCTCTACTGGGCTCTACTGGGCTCTGTCGGGCTCTGTCGGGCTCTACTGGGCCCTGTCGGGCCCTGTCGGGCCCTGTCGGGCTCTGTCGGGCTCTGTCGGGCTCTACTGGGCTCTGTCGGGCCCTGTCGGGCCCTGTCGGGCTCTCTCGGGCCCTGTCGGGCCCTGTCGGGCTCTTCTGGGCCCTGTCGGGCTCTGTCGGGCTCTGTCGGGCTCTGTCGGGCTCTGTCGGGCTCTGTCGGGCCCTGTCGGGCTCTTCTGGGCCCTGTCGGGATCTGTCGGGCTCTGTCGGGCTCTGTCGGGCTCTGTCGGGCTCTGTCGGGCTCTACTGGGCCCTGTCGGGCTCTGTCGGGCCCTGTCGGGCCTTGTCGGGCCCTGTCGGGCTCTGTCGGGCTCTGTCTGGCCCTGTCGGGCTCTGTCGGGCCCTTTCGGGCCCTGTCGGGCTCTGTCGGGCTCTACAGGGCTAAAGTGGGCTCTGTCGGGCCCTGTCGGGCCCTGTCGGGCTCTACTGGGCTCTGTCGGGCTCTGTCGGGCTCTACTGGGCTCTACTGGGCTCTGTCGGGCTCTGTCGGGCTCTACTGGGCCCTGTCGGGCCCTGTCGGGCTCTGTCGGGCTCTGTCGGGCTCTGTCGGGCCCTGTCGGGCCCTGTCGGGCTCTGTCGGGCTCTGTCGGGCCCTGTCTGGCTCTGTCGGGCTCTGTCGGGCTCTGTCGGGCTCTCCTGGGCTCTGTCGGGCTCTACTGGGCTCTTCTGGGCCCTGTCGGGCCCTGTCGGGCCCTGTCGGGCCCTGTCGGGCTCTGTCGGGCTCTGTCGGGCTCTGTCGGGCTCTACTGGGCCCTGTCGGGCTCTGTCGGGCCCTGTCGGGCTCTGTCGGGCCCTGTCGGGCCCTGTCGGGCTCTGTCGGGCCCTGTCTGGCTCTGTCGGGCCCTGTCGGGCCCTGTCGGGCTCTGTCGGGCCCTGTCGGGCTCTACTGGGCTCTGTCGGGCCCTGTCGGGCCCTGTTGGGCCCTGTCGGGCTCTGTAGGGCTCTACTGGGCCCTGTCGGGCCCTGTCGGGCTCTGTCGGGCTCTGTCGGGCTCTGTCGGGCTCTGTCGGGCTCTGTCGGGCTCTACTGGGCTCTGTCGGGCTCTGTCGGGCCCTGTCGGGCTCTGTCGGGCCCTCTCGGGCTCTGTCGGGCTCTACTGGGCTCTGTCGGGCTCTGTCGGGCTCTGTCGGGCCCTCTCGGGCTCTGTCGGGCTCTACTGGGCCCTGTCGGGCCCTGTCGGGCCCTGTCGGGCTCTGTCGGGCTCTGTCGGGCTCTACTGGGCTCTACTGAGCTCTGTCGGGCCCTGTCGGGCTCTGTCGGGCTCTACTGGGCCCTGTCGGGCCCTGTCGGGCCCTGTCGGGCTCTGTCGGGCTCTGTCGGGCTCTGTCGGGCTCTACTGGGCCCTGTCGGGCCCTGTCGGGCTCTGTCGGGCCCTCTCGGGCTCTGTAGGGCTCTACTGGGCCCTGTCGGACTCTGTCGGGCCCTGTCGGGCCCTGTCGGGCGCTGTCGAGCTCTACTGGGCCCTGTCGGGCTCTGTCGGGCTCTGTCGGGCTCTGTCGGGCTCTACTGGGCTAAACTGGGCCCTGTCGGGCTCTGTCGGGCTCTGTCGGGCCCTGTCGGGCTCTGTCGGGCTCTGTCGGGCTCTGTCGGGCCCTGTCGGGCCCTGTCGGGCTCTGTCGGGCTCTACTGGGCCCTGTCGGGCTCTGTCGGGCTCTGTCGGGCTCTGTCGGGCTCTGTCGGGCTCTACTGGGCTAAACTGGGCCCTGTCGGGCCCTGTCGGGCTCTGTCGGGCCCTGTCGGGCTCTGTCGGGCCCTGTCGGGCCCTGTCGGGCCCTGTCGGGCTCTGTCGGGCCCTGTCGGGCCCTGTCGGGCTCTGTCGGGCTCTGTCGGGCTCTGTCGGGCTCTGTCGGGCTCTACAGGGCCCTGTCGGGCTCTGTCGGGCTCTGTCGGGCCCTGTCGGGTCCTGTCGGGCTCTGTCGGGCTCTACTGGGCCCTGTCGGGCCCTGTCGGGCTCTACTGGGCCCTGTCGGGCTCTGTCGGGCTCTACTGGGCTCTGTCGGGCTCTGTCGGGCCCTGTCGGGCTCTGTCGGGCTCTGTCGGGCTCTGTCAGGCTCTGCAGGGCTAAACTGGGCCCTGTCGGGCCCTGTCGGGCCCTGTCGGGCTCTGTCGGGCTCTGTCGGGCTCTACAGGGCTAAACTGGGCCCTGTCGGGCCCTGTCGGGCCCTGTCGGGCTCTGGCGGGCTCTGTCGGGGTCTGTCGGGCCCTGTCGGGCCCTGTCGGGCTCTGTCGGGCTCCGTCGGGCTCTGTCGGGCTCTACTGGGCCCTGTCGGGCTCTGTCGGGCCCTGTCGGACTCTGTCGGGCTCTACTGGGCCCTGTCGGGCTCTGTCGGGCTCTGTCGGGCTCTGTCGGGCTCTGTCGGGCTCTGTCGGGCCCTGTTGGGCCCTGTCGGGCTCTGTCGGGCTCTGTCGGGCTCTGTCGGGCTCTACTGGGCCCTGTCGGGCCCTGTCGGGCTCTACTGGGCTCTCCCGGGCTCTGTCGGGCTCTGTCGGGCTCTACTGGGCCCTGTCGGGCCCTGTCGGGCCCTGTCGGGCTCTGTCGGGCTCTGTCGGGCTCTGTCGGGCTCTACTGGGCTCTGTCGGGCCCTGTCGGGCTCTGTCGGGCCCTGTCGGGCTCTGTAGGGCTCTACTGGGCCCTGTCGGGCCCTGTCGGGCTCTGTCGGGCCCTGTCGGGCTCTGTCGGGCTCTACTGGGCTAAACTGGGTTCTGTCGGGCCCTGTCGGGCCCTGTCGGGCCCTGTCGGGCCCTGTCGGGCTCTGTCGGGCTCTGTCGGGCTCTGTCGGGCTCTGCCGGGCTCTGTCGGGCTCTACTGGGCCCTGTCGGGCTCTGTCGGGCTCTGTCGGGCCCTGTCGGGCCCTGTCAGGCTCTGTCAGGCTCTCTCGGGCTCTGTCGGGCTCTACTGGGCCCTGTCGGGACCTGTCGGGCCCTGTCGGGCTCTACTGGGCTCTACTGGGCTCTGTCGGGCTCTGTCGGGCTCTGTCGGGCCCTGTCGGGCCCTGTCGGGCCCTGTCGGGCCCTGTCGAGCTCTGTCGGGCCCTGTCGGGCTCTACTGGGCTCTACTGGGCTCTGTCGGGCTCTGTCGGGCCCTGTCGGGCCCTGTCGGGCCCTGTCGGGCTCTGTCGGGCCCTGTCGGGCTCTGTCGGCCTGTCGAGCTCTGTCGGGCTCTGACGGGCTCTGTCGGGCTCTACTGGGCTCTACTGAGCTCTGTCGGGCTCTGTCGGGCTCTACTGTGCCCTGTCGGGCTCTACTGTGCCCTGTCGGGCCCTGTCGGGCCCTGTCGGGCTCTGTCGGGCTCTACCACTGCTCTGTCGGGCTCTGTCGGGCTCTGTCGGGCTCTACTGGGCCCTGTCGGGCTCTGTCGGGCCCTGTCGGGCCCTGTCGGGCTCTGTCGGGCTCTGTCGGGCCCTGTCGGGCCCTGTCGGGCTCTGTCGGGCCCTGTCGGGCCCTGTCGGGCTCTGTCGGGCTCTGTCGGGCTCTGTCGGGCTCTGTCGGGCTCTACTGGGCTCTACTGGGCTCTGTCGGGCTCTGTCGGGCTCTACTGGGCCCTGTCGGGCTCTGTCGGGCTCTGTCGGGCTCTGTCGGGCTCTGTCGGGCTCTACTGGGCTCTGTCGGGCCCTGTCGGGCTCTCTCGGGCCCTGTCGGGCCCTGTCGGGCTCTGTCGGGCTCTGTCGGGCCCTGTCGGGCTCTGTCGGGCTCTGTCGGGCTCTGTCGGTCTCTGTCGGGCTCTGTCGGGCTCTGTCGGGCTCTGTCGGGCTCTACTGGGCTCTGTCGGGCTCTGTCGGGCTCTGTCGGGCTCTGTCGGGCTCTGTCGGGCTCTACTGGGCCCTGTCGGGCTCTGTCGGGCCCTGTCGGGCCTTGTCGGGCCCTGTCGGGCTCTGTCGGGCTCTGTCGGGCCCTGTCGGGCTCTGTCGGGCCCTGTCGGGCCCTGTCGGGCTCTGTCGGGCTCTACAGGGCTAAACTGGGCTCTGTCGGGCCCTTTCGGGCCCTGTCGGGCTCTACTGGGCTCTGTCGGGCTCTGTCGGGCTCTACTGGGCTCTACTGGGCTCTGTCGGGCTCTGTCGGGCTCTACTGGGCCCTGTCGGGCCCTGTCGGGCTCTGTCGGGCTCTGTCGGGCTCTGTCGGGCTCTGTCGGGCTCTGTCGGGCTCTACTGGGCTCTGTCGGGCCCTGTCGGGCCCTGTCGGGCTCTGTCGGGCTCTGTCGGGCCCTGTCTGGCTCTGTCGGGCTCTGTCGGGCTCTGTCGGGCTCTCCTGGGCTCTGTCGGGCTCTACTGGGCTCTTCTGGGCCCTGTCGGGCCCTGTCGGGCCCTGTCGGGCTCTGTCGGGCTCTGTCGGGCTCTGTCGGGCTCTACTGGGCCCTGTCGGGCCCTGTCGGGCCCTGTCGGGCCCTGTCGGGCCCTGTCGGGCTCTGTCGGGCCCTGTCGGGCCCTGTCGGGCCCTGTCGGGCCCTGTCGGGCTCTGTCGGGCTCTGTAGGGCTCTACTGGGCCCTGTCGGGCCCTGTCGGGCCCTATCGGGCCCTGTCGGGCTCTGTCGGGCTCTACTGGGCTAAACTGGGTTCTGTCGGGCCCTGTCGGGCCCTGTCGGGCCCTGTCGGGCCCTGTCGGGATCTGTCGGGCTCTGTCGGGCTCTGTCGGGCTCTGTCGGGCACTGTCGGGCTCTGTCGGTCTCTACTGGGCCCTGTCGGGATCTGTCGGGCTCTGTCGGGCTCTGTCGGGCTCTGTCGGGCTCTACTGGGCCCTGTCGGGCTCTGTCGGGCTCTGTCGGGCTCTGTCGGGCTCTGTCGGGCTCTACTGGGCCCTGTCGGGCTCTGTCGGGCTCTGTCGGGCTCTACTGGGCTCTACTGGGCTCTGTCGGGCTCTGTCGGGCTCTGTCGGGCTCTGTCGGTCTCTACTGGGCCCTGTCAGGCTCTGTCAGGCTCTCTCGGGCTCTGTCGGGCTCTACTGGGCCCTGTCGGGCCCTGTCGGGCCCTGTCGGGCTCTACTGGGCTCTACTGGGCTCTGTCGGGCCCTGTCGGGCTCTGTCGGGCTCTGTCGGGCCCTGTCGGGCTCTGTCGGGCCCTGTCGGGCTCTGTCGGGCTCTGTCGGGCTCTGTCGGGCTCTACTGGGCTCTACTGGGCTCTGTCGGGCTCTGTCGGGCTCTACTGGGCCCTGTCGGGCCCTGTCGGGCCCTGTCGGGCTCTGTCGGGCTCTGTCGGGCTCTACTGGGCTCTGTCGGGCCCTGTCGGGCCCTGTCGGGCTCTCTCGGGCCCTGTCGGGCCCTGTCGGGCTCTTCTGGGCCCTGTCGGGCTCTGTCGGGCTCTGTCGGGCTCTGTCGGGCCCTGTCGGGCTCTTCTGGGCCCTGTCGGGCTCTGTCGGGCTCTGTCGGGCTCTGTCGGGCTCTGTCGGGCTCTGTCGGGCTCTACTGGGCCCTGTCGGGCTCTGTCGGGCCCTGTCGGGCCTTGTCGGGCCCTGTCGGGCTCTGTCGGGCTCTGTCGGGCCCTGTCGGGCTCTGTCGGGCCCTTTCGGGCCCTGTCGGGCTCTGTCGGGCTCTACAGGGCTAAAGTGGGCTCTGTCGGGCCCTGTCGGGCCCTGTCGGGCTCTACTGGGCTCTGTCGGGCTCTGTCGGGCTCTACTGGGCTCTACTGGGCTCTGTCGGGCTCTGTCGGGCTCTACTGGGCCCTGTCGGGCCCTGTCGGGCTCTGTCGGGCTCTGTCGGGCCCTGTCGGGCTCTGTCGGGCTCTGTCGGGCCCTGTCGGGCCCTGTCGGGCTCTGTCGGGCTCTGTCGGGCCCTGTCTGGCTCTGTCGGGCTCTGTCGGGCTCTGTCGGGCTCTCCTGGGCTCTGTCGGGCTCTACTGGGCTCTTCTGGGCCCTGTCGGGCCCTGTCGGGCCCTCTCGGGCCCTGTCGGGCTCTGTCGGGCTCTGTCGGGCTCTGTCGGGCTCTACTGGGCCCTGTCGGGCTCTGTCGGGCCCTGTCGGGCTCTGTCGGGCCCTGTCGGGCCCTGTCGGGCTCTGTCGGGCCCTGTCTGGCTCTGTCGGGCCCTGTCGGGCCCTGTCGGGCTCTGTCGGGCCCTGTCGGGCTCTACTGGGCTCTGTCGGGCCCTGTCGGGCCCTGTTGGGCCCTGTCGGGCTCTGTAGGGCTCTACTGGGCCCTGTCGGGCCCTGTCGGGCTCTGTCGGGCTCTGTCGGGCTCTGTCGGGCTCTGTCGGGCTCTACTGGGCTCTGTCGGGCTCTGTCGGGCCCTGTCGGGCTCTGTCGGGCCCTCTCGGGCTCTGTCGGGCTCTACTGGGCTCTGTCGGGCTCTGTCGGGCTCTGTCGGGCCCTCTCGGGCTCTGTCGGGCTCTACTGGGCCCTGTCGGGCCCTGTCGGGCCCTGTCGGGCTCTGTCGGGCTCTGTCGGGCTCTACTGGGCTCTACTGAGCTCTGTCGGGCCCTGTCGGGCTCTGTCGGGCTCTACTGGGCCCTGTCGGGCCCTGTCGGGCCCTGTCGGGCTCTGTCGGGCTCTGTCGGGCTCTGTCGGGCTCTACTGGGCCCTGTCGGGCCCTGTCGGGCTCTGTCGGGCCCTCTCGGGCTCTGTAGGGCTCTACTGGGCCCTGTCGGACTCTGTCGGGCCCTGTCGGGCCCTGTCGGGCGCTGTCGAGCTCTACTGGGCCCTGTCGGGCTCTGTCGGGCTCTGTCGGGCTCTGTCGGGCTCTACTGGGCTAAACTGGGCCCTGTCGGGCCCTGTCGGGCCCTGTCGGGCTCTGTCGGGCTCTGTCGGGCCCTGTCGGGCTCTGTCGGGCTCTGTCGGGCTCTGTCGGGCCCTGTCGGGCCCTGTCGGGCCCTGTCGGGCTCTGTCGGGCTCTACTGGGCCCTGTCGGGCTCTGTCGGGCTCTGTCGGGCTCTGTCGGGCTCTGTCGGGCTCTGTCGGGCTCTACTGGGCTAAAATGGGCCCTGTCGGGCCCTGTCGGGCTCTGTCGGGCCCTGTCGGGCCCTGTCGGGCTCTGTCGGGCTCTGTCGGGCCTCTGTCGGGCTCTGTCGGGCTCTGTCGGGCTCTGTCGGGCTCTACAGGGCCCTGTCGGGCTCTGTCGGGCTCTACTGGGCTCTACTGGGCTCTGTCGGGCTCTGTCGGGCTCTGTCGGGCTCTACTGGGCCCTGTCGGGCCCTGTCGGGCCCTGTCGGGCTCTGTCGGTCTCTACTGGGCCCTGTCGGACCCTGTCGGGCCCTGTCGGGCCCTGTCGGGCTCTGTCGGGCTCTGTCGGGCTCTGTCGGGCTCTACTGGGCTCTACTGAGCTCTGTCGGGCTCTGTCGGGCTCTACTGTGCCCTGTCGGGCCTTGTCGGGCCCTGTCGGGCTCTGTCGGGCTCTACTGGGCTCTGTCGGGCTCTGTCGGGCTCTGTCGGGCCCTGTCGGGCCCTGTCGGGCTCTGTCGGGCCCTGTCGGGCTCTGTCGGGCTCTGTCGGGCTCTGTCGGGCCCTGTCGGGCCCTGTCGGGCCCTGTCGGGCTCTGTCGGGCTCTGTCGGGCTCTGTCGGGCCCTGTCGGGCTCTGTCGGGCTCTGTCGGGCTCTACTGGGCCCTGTCGGGCCCTGTTGGGCCCTGTCGGGCTCTGTCGGGCTCTACTGGGCTCTGTCAGGCTCTGTCGGGCTTTGTTGGGCTCTGTCGGGCTCTGTCGGGCTCTGTCGGGCTCTGTCGGGCTCTGTTGGGCTCTACTGGGCTCTTCTGGGCCCTGTCGGGCTCTGTCGGGCTCTGTCGGGCTCTGTCGGGCTCTACTGGGCTCTGTCGGGCTCTGTCGGGCTCTGTCGGGGCTCTGTCGGGCCCTGTCGGGCTCTGTCGGGCTCTACTGGGCTAAACTGGGTTCTGTCGGGCCCTGTCGGGCCCTGTCGGGCCCTGTCGGGCTCTGTCGGGCTCTGTCGGGCTCTGTCGGTCTCTACTGGGCCCTGTCGGGCTCTGTCGGGCTCTGTCGGGCTCTACTGGGCCCTGTCGGGCTCTGTCGGGCTCTGTCGGGCCCTGTCGGGCCCTGTCAGGCTCTGTCAGGCTCTCTCGGGCTCTGTCGGGCTCTACTGGGCCCTGTCGGGCCCTGTCGGGCCCTGTCGGGCTCTACTGGGCTCTACTGGGCTCTGTCGGGCTCTGTCGGGCTCTGTCGGGCTCTACTGGGTGTCGGGCCCTGTCGGGCCTGTCGGGCTCTGTCGGGCTCTGTCGGGCTCTGTCGGGCTCTGTCGGGCTCTACTGGGCTCTACTGGGCTCTGTCGGGCTCTGTCGGGCTCTACTGGGCCCTGTCGGGCCCTGTCGGGCCCTGTCGGGCTCTGTCGGCTCTGTCTGGCTCTGTCGGGCTCTGTCGGGCTCTACTGGGCTCTACTGAGCTCTGTCGGGCTCTGTCGGCTCTACTGTGCCCTGTCGGGCTCTACTGTGCCCTGTCGGGCCCTGTCGGGCCCTGTCGGGCTCCTGTCGGGCTCTACCACTGCTCTGTCGGGCTCTGTCGGGCTCTGTCGGGCTCTACTGGGCCCTGTCGGGCTCTGTCGGGCTCTGTCGGGCCCTGTCGGGCCCTGTCGGGCTCTGTCGGGCTCTGTCGGGCCCTGTCGGCTCTGTCGGGCTCTGTCGGGCTCTGTCGGGCTCTGTCGGGCTCTACTGGGCTCTACTGGGCTCTGTCGGGCTCTGTCGGGCTCTACTGGGCCCTGTCGGGCCCTGTCGGGCTCTGTCGGGCTCTGTCGGGCTCTGTCGGGCTCTGTCGGGCTCTACTGGGCTTCTGCGGGCCCTGTCGGGCCCTGTCGGGCTCTCTCGGGCCCTGTCGGGCCCTGTCGGGCTCTGTCGGGCTCTGTCGGGCTCTGTCGGGCTCTGTCGGGCCCTGTTGGGCTCTTCTGGGCCTGTCGGGGCTCTGTCGGGGCTCTGTCGGGCTCTGTCGGGCTCTGTCGGGCTCACTGGGCTCTGTCGGGCTCTGTCGGGCTCTGTCGGGCTCTGTCAGGGCTCTACTGGGCCCTGTCGGGCTCTGTCGGCCCTGTCGGGCCTTGTCGGGCCCTGTCGGGCTCTGTCGGGCCCTGTCGGGCCCTGTCGGGCTCTGTCGGGCCCCTGTCGGGCCTGTCGCTCTGTCGGGCTCTACAGGCTAAACTGGGCTCTGTCGGGCCCTGTCGGGCCCTGTCGGGCTCTACTGGGCTCTGTCGGGCTCTGTCGGCTCTACTGGGCTCTACTGGGCTCTGTCGGGCTCTGGTCGGGCTCTACTGGGCCCTGTCGGCCCTGTCGGGCTCTGTCGGGCTCTGTCGGGCTCTGTCGGGCTCTACTGGGCTCTGTCGGGCCCTGTCGGGCCCTGTCGGGCTCTGTCGGGCTCTGTCGGGCTCTGTCGGGCCCTGTCTGGCTCTGTCGGGCTCTGTCGGGCTCTGTCGGGCTCTCCTGGGCTCTGTCGGGTTCTACTGGGCTCTTCTGGGGCCCTGTCGGCTCTGTCGGGCCCTGTCGGGCCCTGTCGGGCTCTGTCGGGCTCTGTCGGGCTCTGTCGGGCTCTGTCGGGCTCTACTGGGCCCTGTCGGGCTCTGTCGGGCTCTGTCGGGCCCTGTCGGGCTCTGTCGGGCTCTGTCGGGCCCTGTCGGGCCCTGTCGGGCCCCTGTCGGGCTCTGTCGGGCCCTGTCGGGCCCTGTCGGGCTCTGTGGGGCCCTGTCGGGCTCTACTGGGCTCTGTCGGGCCCTGTCGGGCCCTGTCGGGCTCTGTAGGGCTCTACTGGCCCTGTCGGGCCCTGTCGGCCCTGTCGGGCCCTGTCGGGCTCTGTCGGGCTCTGTCGGGCTCTGTCGGGCTCTACTGGGCTCTGTCGGGCTCTGTCGGGCCCTCTCGGGCTCTGTCGGGGCTCTACTGGGCTCTGTCGGGCTCTGTCGGGCTCTGTCGGGCCCTCTCGGGCTCTGTCGGGCTCTACTGGGCCCTGTCGGGCCCTGTCGGGCCCTGTCGGGCTCTGTCGGGCTCTACTGGGCTCTACTGAGCTCTGTCGGGCCCTGTCGGGCTCTGTCGGGCTCTGTCGGGCTCTACTGGGCCCTGTCGGGCTCTGTCGGGCCCTGTCGGGCTCTGTAGGGCTCTACTGGGCCCTGTCGGACTCTGTCGGGCCCTGTCGGGCTCTGTCGGGCCCTGTCGGGCCCTGTCGGGCCCTGTCGGGCCCTGTCGGGCTCTGTCGGGCCCTGTCGGGCTCTGTCGGGCTCTGTCGGGCTCTGTCGGGCTCTACTGGGCTAAACTGGGCCCTGTCGGGCCCTGTCGGGCTCTGTCGGGCCCTGTCGGGCCCTGTCGGGCTCTGTCGGGCTCTGTCGGGCTCTGTCGGGCTCTGTCGGGCTCTACAGGGCCCTGTCGGGCTCTGTCGGGCTCTGTCGGGCCCTATCGGGTCCTGTCGGGCTCTGTCGGGCTCTACTGGGCCCTGTCGGGCCCTGTCGGGCTCTACTGGGCTCTACTGGGCTCTGTCGGGCTCTGTCGGTCTCTACTGGGCCCTGTCGGGCCCTGTCGGGCCCTGTCGGGCTCTGTCGGGCTCTGTCGGGCTCTACTGGGCTCTACTGAGCTCTGTCGGGCTCTGTCGGGCTCTACTGTGCCCTGTCGGGCCTTGTCGGGCCCTGTCGGGCTCTGTCGGGCTCTACTGGGCTCTGTCGGGCTCTGTCGGGCTCTGTCGGGCCCTGTCGGGCCCTGTCGGGCTCTGTCGGGCCCTGTCGGGCTCTGTCGGGCTCTGTCGGGCCCTGTCGGGCCCTGTCGGGCTCTGTCGGGCTCTGTCGGGCCCTGTCGGGCTCTGTCGGGCTCTGTCGGGCTCTACTGGGCCCTGTCGGGCCCTGTTGGGCCCTGTCGGGCTCTGTCGGGCTCTACTGGGCTCTGTCAGGCTCTGTCGGGCTTTGTTGGGCTCTGTCGGGCCCTGTCGGGCTCTGTCGGGCTCTGTCGGGCTCTGTCGGGCTCTGTCGGGCTCTGTCGGGCTCTGTCGGGCTCTACTGGGCTCTGTCGGGCTCTGTCGGGCTCTGTCGGGCTCTGTCGGGCTCTACTGGTCTCTGTCGGGCCCTGTCGGGCTCTGTCGGGCCCTGTCGGGCTCTGTCGGGCCCTGTCGGGCACTGTCGGGCTCTGTTGGGCTCTACTGGGCTCTGTCGGGCTCTGTCGGGCCCTGTCGGGCCCTGTCGGGCCCTGTCGGGCTCTGTCGGGCTTTGTCGGGCTCTACAGGGCTAAACTGGGCTCTGTCGGGCCCTGTCGGGCCCTGTCGGGCCCTGTCGGGCCCTGGCGGGCTCTGTCGGGCCCTGTCGGGCCCTGTCGGGCCCTGTCGGGCTCTGTCGGGCCTGTCGGGCTCTGTCGGGCTCTGTCGGGCTCTACAGGGCTAAACTGGGCCCTGTCGGGCCCTGTCGGGCCCTGTCGGGCTCTGGCGGGCTCTGTCGGGGTCTGTCGGGCCCTGTCGGGCCCTGTCGGGCCGTGTCGGGCTCTGGCGGGCTCTGTCGGGGTCTGTCGGGCCCTGTCGGGCCCTGTCGGGCTCTGTCGGGCTCCGTCGGGCTCTGTCGGGCTCTACTGGGCCCTGTCGGGCTCTGTCGGGCTCTGTCGGGCTCTGTCGGGCTCTGTCGGGCTCTGTCGGGCTCTACTGGGCCCTGTCGGGCCCTGTCGGGCCCTGTCGGGCTCTACTGGGCTCTACCGGGCTCTGTCGGGCTCTGTCGGGCTCTACTGGGCTCTGTCGGGCCCTGTCGGGCCCTTTCGGGCCCTGTCGGGCTCTGTCGGGCCCTGTCGGGCTCTGTCGGGCTCTGTCGGGCCCTGTCGGTCTCTGTCGGGCTCTGTCGGGCTCTGTCGGGCTCTACTGGGCTCTACTGAGCTCTGTCGGGCTCTGTCGGGCTCTGTCGGGCTCTACTGGGCCCTGTCGGGCCCTGTCGGGCCCTGTCGGGCTCTACTGGGCTCTACCGGGCTCTGTCGGGCTCTGTCGGGCTCTACTGGGCTCTGTCGGGCCCTGTCGGGCCCTTTCGGGCCCTGTCGGGCTCTGTCGGGCCCTGTCGGGCTCTGTCGGGCTCTGTCGGGCCCTGTCGGTCTCTGTCGGGCTCTGTCGGGCTCTGTCGGGCTCTACTGGGCTCTACTGAGCTCTGTCGGGCTCTGTCGGGCTCTACTGTGCCCTGTCGGGCCCTGTCGGGCTCTGTCGGGCTCTACTGGGCTCTGTCGGGCTCTGTCGGGCTCTGTCGGGCTCTACTGGGCCCTGTCGGGCTCTGTCGGGCCCTGTCGGGCCCTGTCGGGCCCTGTCGGGCTCTGTCGGGCTCTGTCGGGCTCTACTGGGCTCTGTCAGGCCCTGTCGGGCTCTGTCGGGCCCTGTCGGGCCCTGTCGGGCTCTGTCGGGCCCTGTCGGGCTCTGTAGGGCTCTACTGGGCCCTGTCGGGTCCTGTCGGGCCCTGTCGGGCCCTGTCGGGCTCTGTCGGGCTCTACTGGGCTAAACTGGGTTCTGTCGGGCCCTGTCGGGCCCTGTCGGGCCCTGTCGGGCCCTGTCGGGCTCTGTCGGGCCCTGTCGGGCTCTGTCGGGCTCTGTCGGGCTCTGTCGGGCTCTACTGGGCCCTGTCGGGCTCTGTCGGACCCTGTCGGGCCCTGTCAGGCTCTGTCAGGCTCTCTCGGGCTCTGTCGGGCTCTACTGGGCCCTGTCGGGCCCTGTCGGGCCCTGTCGGGCTCTGTCGGGCTCTGTCGGGCTCTGTCGGGCTCTACTGGGCCCTGTCGGGCTCTGTCGGGCTCTGTCGGGCTCTACTGGGCTAAACTGGGCCCTGTCGGGCCCTGTCGGGCCCTGTCGGGCTCTGTCGGGCTCTGTCGGGCTCTACTGGGCCCTGTCGGGCTCTGTCGGGCTCTGTCGGGCCCTGTCGGGCCCTGTCGGGCTCTGTCGGGCTCTACTGGGCCCTGTCGGGCCCTGTCGGGCTCTACTGGGCTCTACTGGGCTCTGTCGGGCTCTGTCGGTCTCTACTGGGCTCTGTCGTGCCCTGTCGTGCCCTGTCGGGCCCTGTCGGGCCCTATCGGGCTCTGTCGGGCTCTGTCGGGCTCTGTCGGGCTCTACTGGGCTCTACTGAGCTCTGTCGGGCTCTGTCGGGCTCTACTGTGCCCTGTCGGGCCCTGTCGGGCTCTGTTGGGCTCTACTGGGCCCTGTCGGGCTCTGTCGGGCTCTGTCGGGCTCTGTCGGGCTCTGTCGGGCCCTGTCGGGCTCTGTCGGGCCCTGTCGGGCTCTGTCGGGCTCTGTCGGTCTCTACTGGGCCCTGTCGGGCCCTGTCGGGCCCTGTCGGGCTCTGTCGGGCTCTACTGGGCTCTGTCAGGCTCTGTCGGGCTTTGTTGGGCTCTGTCGGGCCCTGTCGGGCTCTGTCGGGCTCTGTCGGGCCCTGTCGGGCTCTGTCGGGCTCTGTCGGGCTCTACTGGGCTCTTCTGGGCCCTGTCGGGCTCTGTCGGGCTCTGTCGGGCTCTGTCGGGCTCTGTCAGGCCCTGTCGGGCTCTGTCGGGCCCTGTCGGGCCCTGTCGGGCCCTGTCGGGCTCTGTCGGGCCCTGTCGGGCTCTGTAGGGCTCTACTGGGCCCTGTCGGGCCCTGTCGGGCCCTGTCGGGCCCTGTCGGGCTCTGTCGGGCTCTACTGGGCTAAACTGGGTTCTGTCGGGCCCTGTCGGGCCCTGTCGGGCTCTGTCGGGCTCTGTCGGGCTCTGTCGGGCTCTACTGGGCCCTGTCGGGCTCTGTCGGGCTCTACTGGGCTAAACTGGGTTCTGTCGGGCCCTGTCGGGCCCTGTCGGGCCCTGTCGGGCTCTGTCGGGCTCTACTGGGCCCTGTCGGGCCCTGTCGGGCCCTGTCGGGCCCTGTCGGGCTCTGTCAGGCTCTCTCGGGCTCTGTCGGGCTCTACTGGGCCCTGTCGGGCCCTGTCGGGCCCTGTCGGGCTCTGTCGGGCTCTGTCGGGCCCTGTCGGGCTCTGTCGGGCTCTGTCGGGCTCTGTCGGGCTCTGTCGGGCCCTGTCGGGCTCTGTCGGGCTCTGTCGGGCCCTGTCGGGCTCTGTCGGGCTCTGTCGGGCTCTGTCGGGCTCTACTGGGCTCTGTCGGGCTCTGTCGGGCTCTGTCGGGCCCTGTCGGGCTCTGTCGGGCTCTGTCGGGCCCTGTCGGGCTCTGTCGGGCTCTGTCGGGCTCTGTCGGGCTCTACTGGGCTCTGTCGGGCTCTGTCGGGCTCTACTGGGCCCTGTCGGGCTCTGTCGGGCCCTGTCGGGCTCTGTCGGGCTCTGTAGGGCCCTGTCGGGCCCTGTCGGGCTCTGTCGGGCTCTGTCGGGCTCTGTCGGGCTCTACTGGGCCCTGTCGGGCTCTGTCGGGCTCTACTGGGCCCTGTCGGGCTCTGTCGGGCTCTGTCGGGCTCTGTCGGGCTCTGTCGGGCCCTGTCGGGCCCTTTCGGGCCCTGTCGGGCCCTGTCGGGCTCTGTCGGGCTCTGTCGGGCTCTGTCGGGCTCTGTCGGGCTCTACTGGGCTCTGTCGGGCTCTGTCGGGCTCTGTCGGGCTCTGTCGGGCTCTGTCGGGCTCTACTGGGCCCTGTCGGGCCCTGTCGGGCTCTGTCGGGCCCTGTCGGGCTCTGTCGGGCTCTGTCGGGCCCTGTCGGGCTCTGTCGGGCTCTGTCGGGCTCTGTCGGGCTCTACTGGGCTCTGTCGGGCTCTACTGGGCTCTACTGGGCCCTGTCAGGCTCTGTCGGGCTCTGTCGGGCTCTGCCGGGCTCTACTGGGCCCTGTCGGGCCCTGTCAGGCCCTGTCGGGCCCTGTCGGGCTCTGTCGGGCTCTGTCGGGCCCTGTCGGGCTCTGTCGGGCTCTAATGGGTCCTGTCGGGCCCTGTCGGGCTCTGTCGGGCTCTGTCGGGCCCTGTCGGGCTCTGTCGGGCTCTGTCGGGCCCTGTCGGGCTCTGTCGGGCCCTGTCGGGCTCTGTCGGGCTCTGTCGGACTCTACTGGGCTAAACTGGGCTCTGTCAGGCCCTGTCGGGACCTGTCGGGCCCTGTCGGGCTCTGTCGGGCTCTGTCGGGCCCTGTCGGGCCCTGTCGGGCTCTGTCGGGCTCTGTCGGGCTCTGTCAGGATCTACTGGGCCCTGTCGGGCTCTGTCGGGCTCTGTCGGGCCCTGTCGGGCTCTGTCGGGCTCTACTGGGCCCTGTCGGGCCCTGTCGGGCTCTGTCGGGCTCTGTCGGGCCCTGTCGGGCTCTGTCGGGCTCTGTCGGGCTCTGTCGGGCTCTACTGGGCCCTGTCGGGATCTGTCGGGCTCTACTGGGCTCTGTCGGGCTCTGTCGGGCTCTACTGGGCCCTGTCGGGCCCTGTCGGGCTCTGTCGGGCTCTGTCGGGCCCTGTCGGGCTCTGTCGGGATCTGTCGGGCCCTGTCGGGCCCTGTCGGGCTCTGTCTGGCCCTGTCGGGCTCTGTCGGGCCCTGTCGGGCCCTGTCGGGCCCTGTCGAGCTCTGTCGGGCTCTGTCGGGCCCTGTCGGGCCCTGTCGGGCCCTGTCGGGCTCTGTCGGGCTCTGTCGGGCTCTGTCGGGCTCTACTGGGCCCTGTCGGGCTCTGTCGGGCTCTGTCGGGCTCTGTCGGGCTCTGTCGGGCCCTGTCGGTCTCTGTCGGGCTCTGTCGGGCTCCGTCGGGTTCTACTGGGCCCTGTCGGGTTCTGTCGGGCTCTGTCGGGCTCTGTCGGGCTCTACTGGGCCCTGTCGGTCCCTGTCGGGCCCTGTCGGGCCCTGTCGGGCTCTGTCGGGCCCTGTCGGGCTCTACTGGGCCCTGTCGGGCCCTGTCGGGCCCTGTCGGGCCCTGTCGGGCTCTGTCGGGCCCTGTCGGGCCCTGCCGGGCTCTGTCGGGCTCTGTCGGGCTCTGTCGGGCTCTACTGGGCCCTGTCGGGCTCTGTCGGGCTCTGTCGGGCTCTACTGGGCTCTGTCGGGCTCTGTCGGGCTCTGTCGGGCTCTACTGGGCCCTGTCGGGCCGTGTCGGGCTCTGTCGGGCTCTACTGAGCCCTGTCGGGCTCTGTCGGGCTCTGTCTGGCCCTGTCGGGCTCTGTCGGGCTCTGTCGGGCCCTGTCGGGCTCTGTCGGGCTCTACTGGGCTCTACTGGGCTCTGTCGGGCTCTGTCGGGCTCTACTGGGCCCTGTTGGGCCCTGTCGGGGCCTGTCGGTCTCTGTCGGGCTCTACTGGGCTCTGTCGGGCTCTGTCGGGCTCTACTGGGCCCTGTCGGGCCCTGTCGGGCCCTGTCGGGCTCTGTCGGGCTCTGTCGGGCCCTGTCGGGCCCTGTCGGGCTCTGTCGGGCTCTGTCGGGCTCTGTCGGGCTCTACTGGGCCCTGTCGGGCTCTGTCGGGCTCTACTGGGCCCTGTCGGGCTCTGTCGGGCTCTGTCGGGCTCTGTCGGGCTCTGTCGGGCCCTGTCGGGCCCTTTCGGGCCCTGTCGGGCCCTGTCGGGCTCTGTCGGGCTCTGTCGGGCTCTGTCGGGCTCTGTCGGGCTCTACTGGGCTCTGTCGGGCTCTGTCGGGCTCTGTCGGGCTCTGTCGGGCTCTGTCGGGCTCTACTGGGCCCTGTCGGGCCCTGTCGGGCTCTGTCGGGCCCTGTCGGGCTCTGTCGGGCTCTGTCGGGCCCTGTCGGGCTCTGTCGGGCTCTGTCGGGCTCTGTCGGGCTCTACTGGGCTCTGTCGGGCTCTACTGGGCTCTACTGGGCCCTGTCAGGCTCTGTCGGGCTCTGTCGGGCTCTGCCGGGCTCTACTGGGCCCTGTCGGGCACTGTCAGGCCCTGTCGGGCCCTGTCGGGCTCTGTCGGGCTCTGTCGGGCCCTGTCGGGCTCTGTCGGGCTATAATGGGTCCTGTCGGGCCCTGTCGGGCTCTGTCGGGCTCTGTCGGGCCCTGTCGGGCTCTGTCGGGCTCTGTCGGGCCCTGTCGGGCTCTGTCGGGCCCTGTCGGGCTCTGTCGGGCTCTGTCGGACTCTACTGGGCTAAACTGGGCTCTGTCAGGCCCTGTCGGGACCTGTCGGGCCCTGTCGGGCTCTGTCGGGCTCTGTCGGGCCCTGTCGGGCCCTGTCGGGCTCTGTCGGGCTCTGTCGGGCTCTGTCGGGATCTACTGGGCCCTGTCGGGCTCTGTCGGGCTCTGTCGGGCCCTGTCGGGCTCTGTCGGGCTCTACTGGGCCCTGTCGGGCCCTGTCGGGCCCTGTCGGGCTCTGTCGGGCTCTGTCGGGCCCTGTCGGGCTCTGTCGGGCTCTGTCGGGCTCTGTCGGGCTCTGTCGGGCTCTGTCGGGCTCTGTCGGGCCCTGTCGGTCTCTGTCGGGCTCTGTCGGGCTCTGTCGGGTTCTACTGGGCCCTGTCGGGTTCTGTCGGGCTCTGTCGGGCTCTGTCGGGCTCTACTGGGCCCTGTCGGTCCCTGTCGGGCCCTGTCGGGCCCTGTCGGGCTCTGTCGGGCCCTGTCGGGCTCTACTGGGCCCTGTCGGGCCCTGTCGGGCCCTGTCGGGCTCTGTCGGGCTCTGTCGGGCCCTGTCGGGCCCTGCCGGGCTCTGTCGGGCTCTGTCGGGCTCTGTCGGGCTCTACTGGGCCCTGTCGGGCTCTGTCGGGCTCTACTGGGCCCTGTCGGGCTCTGTCGGGCTCTGTCGGGCTCTACTGGGCTCTGTCGGGCTCTGTCGGGCTCTGTCGGGCTCTACTGGGCCCTGTCGGGCCCTGTCGGGCTCTGTCGGGCTCTACTGAGCCCTGTCGGGCTCTGTCGGGCTCTGTCTGGCCCTGTCGGGCTCTGTCGGGCTCTGTCGGGCCCTGTCGGGCTCTGTCGGGCTCTACTGGGCTCTACTGGGCTCTGTCGGGCTCTGTCGGGCTCTACTGGGCCCTGTTGGGCCCTGTCGGGCCCTGTCGGTCTCTGTCGGGCTCTACTGGGCTCTGTCGGGCTCTGTCGGGCTCTACTGGGCCCTGTCGGGCCCTGTCGGGCCCTGTCGGGCTCTGTCGGGCTCTGTCGGGCTCTGTCGGGCCCTGTCGGGCTCTGTCGGGCTCTGTCGGGCTCTGTCGGGATCTACTGGGCCCTGTCGGGCTCTGTCGGGCTCTGTCGGGCTCTGTCGGGCTCTGTCGGGCCCTGTCGGGCTCTGTCGGGCTCTACTGGGCCCTGTTGGGCCCTGTCGGGCCCTGTCGGTCTCTGTCGGGCTCTACTGGGCTAAACTGGGCTCTGTCGGGCTCTGTCGGGCTCTACTGGGCCCTGTTGGGCCCTGTCGGGCCCTGTCGGTCTCTGTCGGGCTCTACTGGGCTAAACTGGGCTCTGTCGGGCCCTGTCGGGCCCTGTCGAGCCCTGTCGGGCCCTGTCGGGCCCTGTCGGGCTCTGTCGGGCCCTGTCGGGCCCTGTCGGGCTCTGTCGGGCTCTGTCGGGCTCTGTCGGGATCTACTGGGCCCTGTCGGGCTCTGTCGGGCTCTGTCGGGCTCTGTCGGGCTCTGTCGGGCCCTGTCGGGCTCTGTCGGGCTCTACTGGGCCCTGTCGGGCCCTGTCGGGCCCTGTCGGGCCCTGTCGGGCTCTGTCGGGCTCTGTCGGGCTCTGTCGGGCTCTACTGGGCTCTGTCGGGCTCTGTCGGGCTCTACTGGGCCCTGTCGGGCTCTGTCGGGCCCTGTCGGGCTCTGTCGGGCTCTGTCGGGCCCTGTCGGGCCCTGTCGGGCTCTGTCGGGCTCTGTCGGGCTCTGTCGGGCTCTACTGGGCTCTGTCGGGCTCTGTCGGGCTCTACTGGGCCCTGTCGGGCTCTGTCGGGCTCTGTCGGGCTCTGTCGGGCTCTGTCGGGCCCTGTCGGGCCCTTTCGGGCCCTGTCGGGCCCTGTCGGGCTCTGTCGGGCTCTGTCGGGCTCTGTCGGGCTCTGTCGGGCTCTACTGGGCTCTGTCGGGCTCTGTCGGGCTCTGTCGGGCTCTGTCGGGCTCTGTCGGGCTCTACTGGGCCCTGTCGGGCCCTGTCGGGCTCTGTCGGGCCCTGTCGGGCTCTGTCGGGCTCTGTCGGGCCCTGTCGGGCTCTGTCGGGCTCTGTCGGGCTCTGTCGGGCTCTACTGGGCTCTGTCGGGCTCTACTGGGCTCTACTGGGCCCTGTCAGGCTCTGTCGGGCTCTGTCGGGCTCTGCCGGGCTCTACTGGGCCCTGTCGGGCCCTGTCGGGCCCTGTCGGGCTCTGTCGGGCTCTGTCGGGCTCTGTCGGGCCCTGTCGGGCTCTGTCGGGCTCTGTCGGGCTCTGTCGGGCTCTACTGGGCCCTGTCGGGCTCTGTCGGGCTCTGTCGGGCTCTGTCGGGCTCTGTCGGGCCCTGTCGGGCTCTGTCGGGCTCTGTCGGGCTCTGTCGGGTTCTACTGGGCCCTGTCGGGTTCTGTCGGGCTCTGTCGGGCTCTGTCGGGCTCTACTGGGCCCTGTCGGTCCCTGTCGGGCCCTGTCGGGCCCTGTCGGGCTCTACTGGGCACTGTCGGGCCCTGTCGGGCCCTGTCGGGCTCTGTCGGGCTCTGTCGGGCCCTGTCGGGCCCTGCCGGGCTCTGTCGGGCTCTGTCGGGCTCTGTCGGGCTCTACTGGGCCCTGTCGGGCTCTGTCGGGCTCTACTGGGCCCTGTCGGGCTCTGTCGGGCTCTGTCGGGCTCTGTCGGGCTCTACTGGGCTCTGTCGGGCTCTGTCGGGCTCTGTCGGGCTCTACTGGGCCCTGTCGGGCCCTGTCGGGCTCTGTCGGGCTCTGTCGGGCTCTGTCTGGCCCTGTCGGGCTCTGTCGGGCTCTGTCGGGCCCTGTCGGGCTCTGTCGGGCTCTACTGGGCTCTACTGGGCTCTGTCGGGCTCTGTCGGGCTCTACTGGGCCCTGTTGGGCCCTGTCGGGCCCTGTCGGTCTCTGTCGGGCTCTACTGGGCTCTGTCGGGCTCTGTCGGGCTCTACTGGGCCCTGTCGGGCCCTGTCGGGCCCTGTCGGGCTCTGTCGGGCTCTGTCGGGCCCTGTCGGGCCCTGTCGGGCTCTGTCGGGCTCTGTCGGGCTCTGTCGGGCCCTGTCGGGCCCTGTCGGGCTCTGTCGGGCTCTGTCGGGCTCTGTCGGGCTCTACTGGGCTCTACTGGGCTCTGTCGGGCTCTGTCGGGCTCTACTGGGCCCTGTCGGGCCCTGTCGGGCTCTGTCGGGCTCTACTGGGCTCTGTCGGGCTCTGTCGGGCTCTGTCGGGCCCTGTCGGGCTCTGTCGGGTTCTGTCGGGCCCTGTCGGGCTCTGTCGGGCTCTGTCGGGCTCTACTGGGCTCTGTCGGGCTCTGTCGGGCTCTACTGGGCCCTGACGGGCTCTGTCGGGCCCTGTCGGGCTCTGTCGGGCCCTGTCGGGCCCTGTCGGGCTCTGTCGGGCTCTGTCGGGCTCTGTCGGGCTCTGTCGGGCTCTACTGGGCCCTGTCGGGCTCTGTCGGGCTCTACTGGGCCCTGTCGGGCTCTGTCGGGCTCTGTCGGGCTCTGTCAGGCCCTGTCGGGCCCTTTCGGGCCCTGTCGGGCCCTGTCGGGCCCTGTCGGGCTCTGTCGGGCTCTACTGGGCTCTGTCGGGCTCTGTCGGGCTCTGTCGGGCTCTGTCGGGCTCTACTGGGCCCTGTCGGGCCCTGTCGGGCTCTGTCGGGCTCTGTCGGGCCCTGTCGGGCCCTGTCGGGCTCTGTCGGGCTCTGTCGGGCTCTGTCGGGCCCTGTCGGGCTCTGTCGGGCCCTGTCGGGCTCTGTCGGGCTCTGTCGGGCTCTACTGGGCTAAACTGGGCTCTGTCGGGCCCTGTCGGGCCCTGTCGAGCCCTGTCGGGCCCTGTCGGGCCCTGTCGGGCTCTGTCGGGCTCTGTCGGGCCCTGTCGGGCCCTGTCGGGCTCTGTCGGGCCCTGTCGGGCCCTGTCGGGCTCTGTCGGGCTCTGTCGGGATCTACTGGGCCCTGTCGGGCTCTGTCGGGCTCTGTCGGGCTCTGTCGGGCTCTGTCGGGCTCTACTGGGCCCTGTCGGGCCCTGTCGGGCTCTGTCGGGCTCTACTGGGCTCTGTCGGGCTCTGTCAGGCTCTGTCAGGCCCTGTCGGGCTCTGTCGGGCTCTGTCGGGCCCTGTCGGGCTCTGTCGGGCTCTGTCGGGCTCTGTCGGGCTCTACTGGGCTCTGTCGGGCTCTGTCGGGCTCTACTGGGCCCTGTCGGGCTCTGTCGGGCCCTGTCGGGCTCTGTCGGGCTCTGTCGGGCCCTGTCGGGCCCTGTCGGGCTCTGTCGGGCTCTGTCGGGCTCTGTCGGGCTCTGTCGGGCTCTACTGGGCCCTGTCGGGCTCTGTCGGGCTCTACTGGGCCCTGTCGGGCTCTGTCGGGCTCTGTCGGGCTCTGTCAGGCCCTGTCGGGCCCTTTCGGGCCCTGTCGGGCCCTGTCGGGCCCTGTCGGGCTCTGTCGGGCTCTGTCGGGCTCTGTCGGGCTCTACTGGGCTCTGTCGGGCTCTGTCGGGCTCTGTCGGGCTCTGTCGGGCTCTACTGGGCCCTGTCGGGCCCTGTCGGGCTCTGTCGGGCTCTGTCGGGCCCTGTCGGGCCCTGTCGGGCTCTGTCGGGCTCTGTCGGGCTCTGTCGGGCCCTGTCGGGCTCTGTCGGGCCCTGTCGGGCTCTGTCGGGCTCTGTCGGGCTCTACTGGGCTAAACTGGGCTCTGTCGGGCCCTGTCGGGCCCTGTCGAGCCCTGTCGGGCCCTGTCGGGCCCTGTCGGGCTCTGTCGGGCTCTGTCGGGCCCTGTCGGGCCCTGTCGGGCTCTGTCGGGCTCTGTCGGGCTCTGTCGGGATCTACTGGGCCCTGTCGGGCTCTGTCGGGCTCTGTCGGGCTCTGTCGGGCTCTGTCGGGCCCTGTCGGGCTCTGTCGGGCTCTACTGGGCCCTGTCGGGCCCTGTCGGGCACTGTCGGGCCCTGTCGGGCTCTGTCGGGCTCTGTCGGGCTCTGTCGGGCTCTACTGGGCTCTGTCGGGCTCTGTCGGGCTCTACTGGGCCCTGTCGGGCTCTGTCGGGCCCTGTCGGGCTCTGTCGGGCTCTGTCGGGCCCTGTCGGGCCCTGTCGGGCTCTGTCGGGCTCTGTCGGGCTCTGTCGGGCTCTGTCGGGCTCTACTGGGCCCTGTCGGGCTCTGTCGGGCTCTACTGGGCCCTGTCGGGCTCTGTCGGGCTCTGTCGGGCTCTGTCGGGCCCTGTCGGGCCCTTTCGGGCCCTGTCGGGCCCTGTCGGGCTCTGTCGGGCTCTGTCGGGCTCTGTCGGGCTCTACTGGGCTCTGTCGGGCTCTGTCGGGCTCTGTCGGGCTCTGTCGGGCTCTGTCGGGCTCTACTGGGCCCTGTCGGGCTCTGTCGGGCTCTGTCGGGCCCTGTCGGGCTCTGTCGGGCTCTGTCGGGCCCTGTCGGGCTCTGTCGGGCTCTGTCGGGCTCTGTCGGGCTCTACTGGGCTCTGTCGGGCTCTACTGGGCTCTACTGGGCCCTGTCAGGCTCTGTCGGGCTCTGTCGGGCTCTGCCGGGCTCTACTGGGCCCTGTCGGGCCCTGTCGGGCCCTGTCGGGCCCTGTCGGGCTCTGTCGGGCTCTGTCGGGCTCTGTCGGGCCCTGTCGGGCTCTGTCGGGCTCTGTCGGGCTCTGTCGGGCTCTACTGGGCCCTGTCGGGCTCTGTCGGGCTCTGTCGGGCTCTGTCGGGCTCTGTCGGGCCCTGTCGGGCTCTGTCGGGCTCTGTCGGGCTCTGTCGGGTTCTACTGGGCCCTGTCGGGTTCTGTCGGGCTCTGTCGGGCTCTGTCGGTCTCTACTGGGCCCTGTCGGTCCCTGTCGGGCCCTGTCGGGCCCTGTCGGGCTCTGTCGAGCCCTGTCGGGCTCTACTGGGCACTGTCGGGCCCTGTCGGGCCCTGTCGGGCTCTGTCGGGCTCTGTCGGGCCCTGTCGGGCCCTGCCGGGCTCTGTCGGGCTCTGTCGGGCTCTGTCGGGCTCTACTGGGCCCTGTCGGGCTCTGTCGGGCTCTACTGGGCCCTGTCGGGCTCTGTCGGGCTCTGTCGGGCTCTGTCGGGCTCTACTGGGCTCTGTCGGGCTCTGTCGGGCTCTGTCGGGCTCTACTGGGCCCTGTCGGGCCCTGTCGGGCTCTGTCGGGCTCTGTCGGGCTCTGTCTGGCCCTGTCGGGCTCTGTCGGGCTCTGTCGGGCCCTGTCGGGCTCTGTCGGGCTCTACTGGGCTCTACTGGGCTCTGTCGGGCTCTGTCGGGCTCTACTGGGCCCTGTCGGGCCCTGTCGGGCTCTGTCGGGCTCTACTGGGCTCTGTCGGGCTCTGTCGGGCTCTGTCGGGCCCTGTCGGGCTCTGTCGGGCTCTGTCGGGCCCTGTCGGGCTCTGTCGGGCTCTGTCGGGCTCTGTCGGGCTCTACTGGGCTCTGTCGGGCCCTGTCGGGCTCTACTGGGCCCTGTCGGGCTCTGTCGGGCCCTGTCGGGCTCTGTCGGGCCCTGTCGGGCCCTGTCGGGCTCTGTCGGGCTCTGTCGGGCTCTGTCGGGCTCTACTGGGCCCTGTCGGGCTCTGTCGGGCTCTACTGGGCCCTGTCGGGCTCTGTCGGGCTCTGTCGGGCTCTGTCAGGCCCTGTCGGGCCCTTTCGGGCCCTGTCGGGCCCTGTCGGGCCCTGTCGGGCTCTGTCGGGCTCTACTGGGCTCTGTCGGGCTCTGTCGGGCTCTGTCGGGCTCTGTCGGGCTCTACTGGGCCCTGTCGGGCCCTGTCGGGCTCTGTCGGGCTCTGTCGGGCCCTGTCGGGCCCTGTCGGGCTCTGTCGGGCTCTGTCGGGCTCTGTCGGGCCCTGTCGGGCTCTGTCGGGCTCTGTCGGGCTCTACTGGGCTAAACTGGGCTCTGTCGGGCCCTGTCGGGCCCTGTCGAGCCCTGTCGGGCCCTGTCGGGCCCTGTCGGGCTCTGTCGGGCTCTGTCGGGCCCTGTCGGGCCCTGTCGGGATCTACTGGGCCCTGTCGGGCTCTGTCGGGCTCTGTCGGGCTCTGTCGGGCCCTGTCGGGCTCTGTCGGGCTCTACTGGGCCCTGTCGGGCCCTGTCGGGCTCTGTCGGGCTCTGTCGGGCTCTGTCGGGCTCTGTCGGGCTCTGTCGGGCTCTACTGGGCCCTGTCGGGCTCTGTCGGGCTCTACTGGGCCCTGTCGGGCCCTGTCGGGCTCTGTCGGGCTCTGTCGGACCCTGTCGGGCTCTGTCGGGCTCTGTCGGGCCCTGTCGGGCCCTGTCGGGCTCTGTCGGGCTCTGTCGGGCTCTGTCGGGCTCTGTCGGGATCTACTGGGCCCTGTCGGGCTCTGTCGGGCTCTGTCGGGCTCTGTCGGGCTCTGTCGGGCCCTGTCGGGCTCTGTCGGGCTCTACTGGGCCCTGTCGGGCTCTGTCGGGCTCTGTCGGGCTCTGTCGGGCTCTGTCGGGCTCTACTGGGCCCTGTCGGGCTCTGTCGGGCTCTACTGGGCCCTGTCGGGCCCTGTCGGGCTCTGTCGGGCTCTGTCGGACCCTGTCGGGCTCTGTCGGGCTCTGTCGGGCCCTGTCGGGCCCTGTCGGGCTCTGTCGGGCCCTGTCGGGCTCTGTCGGGCTCTGTCGGGCTCTGTCGGGCCCTGTCGGGCCCTGTCGAGCTCTGTCGGGCCCTGTCGGGCCCTGTCGGGCCCTGTCGGGCTCTGTCGGGCTCTGTCGGGCTCTGTCGGGCTCTACTGGGCCCTGTCGGGCTCTGTCGGGCTCTGTCGGGCTCTGTCGGGCTCTGTCGGGCCCTGTCGGGCTCTGTCGGGCTCTGTCGGAAACTGTCGGGTTCTACTGGGCCCTGTCGGGTTCTGTCGGGCTCTGTCGGGCTCTGTCGGGCTCTACTGGGCCCTGTCGGGCCCTGTCGGGCTCTGTCGGGCTCTGTCGGGCTCTGTTGGGCTCTGTCGGGCTCTACTGGGCCCTGTCGGGCTCTGTCGGGCTCTGTCGGGCCCTGTCGGGTCCTGTCGGGCTCTGTCGGGCTCTGTCGGGCCCTGTCGGGCTCTGTCGGGCTCTACTGGGCCCTGTCGGGCCCTGTCGGGCTCTGTCGGGCTCTGTCGGGCTCTGTCGGGCCCTGTCGGGCTCTGTCGGGCTCTACTGGGCCCTGTCGGGCTCTGTCGGGCTCTGTCGGGCTCTGTCGGGCCCTGTCGGGCTCTGTCGGGCTCTCCTGGGCCCTGTCGGGCCCTGTCGGGCTCTGTCGGGCTCTGTCGGGCTCTACTGGGCTAAACTGGGCTCTGTCGGGCTCTGTCGGGCTCTGTCGGGCTCTGTTGGGATCTACTGGGCTCTGTCGGGCTCTGTCGGGCTCTGTCGGGCCCTGTCGGTCTCTGTCGGGCTCTGTCGGGCTCTGTCGGGCTCTACTGGTCTCTACTGGGCTCTGTCGGGATCTGTCGGTCCCTGTCGGGCTCTGTCGGGCTCTGTCGGGCTCTGTCGGGCTCTGTCGGGCTCTACTTGTCTCTCCTGTTCCCTGTCAGGCCCTGTCGGGCTCTGTCGGGCCCTGTCGGGCTCTGTCGGGCTCTGTCGGGCTCTGTCGGGCTCTACTGGGCTCTACTGGGCTCTGTCGCGCCCTGTCGGGCCCTGTCGGGCTCTGTCGGGCTCTGTCGGGCCCTGTCGGGCTCTGTCGGGCTCTGTCGGGCTCTACTGGGCTCTACTGTTCCCTGTCGGGCCCTGTCGGGCTCTGTCGGGCTCTACTGGGCCCTGTCGGGCCCTGTCGGGCTCTGTCGGGCTCTACTGGGCCCTGTCGGGCTGTGTCGGGCTGTGTCGGGCTCTGTCGGGCCCTGTCGGGCCCTGTCGGGCCCTGTCGGGCCCTGTCGGGCTCTGTCGGGCTCTACTGGGCTCTGTCGGGCTCTGTCGGGCTCTGTCGGGCTCTACTGGGCCCTGTCGGGCTCTGTCGGGCTCTGTCGGGCCCTGTCGGGCTCTGTCGGGCTCTGTCGGGATCTACTGGGCTCTGTCGGGCTCTGTCAGGCTCTGTCGGGCCCTGTCGGGCTCTGTCGGGCTCTGTCGGGCCCTGTCGGGCTCTGTCGGGCTCTGTCGGGCTCTGTCGGGATCTACTGGGCTCTGTCGGGCTCTGTCGGGCTCTGTCGGGCTCTGTCAGGCTCTGTCGGGCTCTGTCGGGCTCTGTCGGGCTCTACTGGGCTCTACTGGGCTCTGTCGGGCTCTGTCGGGCTCTGTCGGGCTCTACTGGGCTCTACTGGGCTCTGTCGGGCTCTGTCGGGCTCTACTGGGCCCTGTCGGGCCCTGTCGGGCTCTGTCGGGTTCTGTCGGGCTCTGTCGGGCTCTGTCGGGCTCTACTGGGCCCTGTCGGGCCCTGTCGGACTCTGTCGGGCTCTGTCGGGCTCTGTCGGGCTCTACTGGGCCCTGTCGGGCCCTGTCGGGCCCTGTCGGGCCCTGTCGGGCTCTGTCGGGCTCTACTGGGCTCTGTCGGGCTCTGTCGGGCTCTGTCGGGCTCTGTCGGGCTCTACTGGGCCCTGTCGGGCCCTGTCGGGCTCTGTCGGGCTCTGTCGGGCCCTGTCGGGGTCTGTCGGGCTCTGTCGGGCTCTGTCGGGCTCTACTGGGACCTGTCGGGCCCTGTCGGGCCCTGTCGGGCTCTGTCGGGCTCTGTCGGGCTCTGTCGGGCTCTACTGGGCTCTACTGGGCTCTGTCGGGCTCTGTCGGGGTCTACTAGGCCCTGTCGGGCCCTGTCGGGCCCTGTCGGGCTCTACTGGGCTCTGTCGGGCTCTGTCGGGCTCTGTCGGGCCCTGTCAGGCCCTGTCGGGCCCTGTCGGGCTCTGTCGGGCTCTGTCGGGCTCTGTCGGGCTCTACTGGGCTCTGTCGGGCTCTGTCGGGCTCTGTCGGGCTCTACTGGGCCCTGTCGGGCTGTGTCGGGCCCTGTCGGGCTCTGTCGGGCCCTGTCGGGCCCTGTCGGTCTCTGTCGGGCTCTGTCGGTCTCTGTCGGGCTCTACTGGGCTCTGTCGAGCTCTACTGGGCTCTACTGGACCCTGTCGGGCTCTGTCGGGCTCTGTCGGGCTCTGTCGGGCTCTGTCGGGCTCTACTGGGCTCTGTCGGGCCCTGTCGGGCCCTGTCGGGCCCTGTCGGGCTCTGTCGGGCCCTGTCGGGCTCTGTCGGGCTCTGTCGGGCTCTGTCGGGCTCTACTGGGCCCTGTCAGTCTCTGTCGGGCTCTGTCGGGCCCTGTCGGGCCCTGTCGGGCTCTGTCGGGCTCTGTCGGGCCCTCTCGGGCTCTGTCGGGCTCTACTGGGCCCTGTCAAGCCCTGTCGGGCTCAGTCGGGCTCTGTCGGGCCCTGTCGGGCCCTGTCGGGCTCTGTCGGGCTCTGTCGGGCTCTACTGGGCCCTGTCGGGCTCTGTCGGGCTCTGTCGGGCCCTGTCGGGCCCTGTCGGGCTCTGTCGGGCTCTGTCGGGCCCTGTCGGGCTCTGTCGGGCTCTCCTGGGCCCTGTCGGGCCCTGTCGGGCTCTGTCGGGCTCTGTCGGGCTCTACTGGGCTAAACTGGGCCCTGTCGGGCCCTGTCGGGCTCTGTCGGGCTCTGTCGGGCTCTGTCGGGCTCTGTCGGGCTCTGTCGGGCTCTACTGGGCTCTGTCGGGCTCTGTCGGGCTCTGTCGGGCCCTGTCGGTCTCTGTCGGGCTCTGTCGGGCTCTGTCGGGCTCTACTGGGCTCTACTGGGCTCTGTCGGGCTCTGTCGGGCTCTGTCGGGCTCTGTCGGGCTATGTCGAGCTCTGTCGGGCCCTGTCAGGCTCTGTCGGGCTCTGTCGGGCTCTGTCGGGCTCTACTTGTCTCTACTGTTCCCTGTCGGGCCCTGTCGGGCTCTGTCGGGCCCTGTCGGGCCCTGTCGGGCCCTGTCAGGCTCTGTCGGGCTCTGTCGGGCCCTGTCGGGCTCTGTCGGGCGCTGTCGGGCTCTACTGGGCTCTACTGTTCCCTGTCGGGCCCTGTCGGGCCCTGTCGGGCTCTGTCGGGCTCTGTCGGGCTCTACTGGGCTCTGTCGGGCTCTGTCGGGCTCTGTCGGGCTCTACTGGGCTCTTCTGGGCTCTACTGTTCCCTGTCGGGCCCTGTCGGGCTCTGTCGGGCTCTGTCGGGCTCTGTCGGGCCCTGTCGGGCCCTGTCGGGCTCTGTCGGGCCCTGTCGGGCCCTGTCGGGCCCTGTCGGGCTCTGTCGGGCTCTCTCGGGCTCTGTCGGGCTGTGTCGGGCTCTACTGGGCTCTACTGGGCTCTGTCGGGCCCTGTCGGGCCCTGTCGGGCTCTGTCGGGCTCTGTCGGGCTCTGTCGGGCTCTACTGGGCTCTGTCGGGCTCTGTCGGGCTCTGTCGGGCTCTACTGGGCCCTGTCGGGCCCTGTCAAGCCCTGTCGGGCTCTGTTGGGCTCTGTCGGGCTCTGTCGGGCTCTGTCGGGCTCTGTCGGGCTCTGTCGGGCTCTGTCGGGCTCTACTGGGCTCTGTCGGGCTCTGTCGGTCCCTGTCGGGCCCTGTCGGGCTCTGTCGGGCCCTGTCGGGCTCTACTGGGCCCTGTCGGGCTCTGTCGGGGTCTGTCGGGCCCTGTCGGGCTCTGTCGGGCTCTGTCGGGCTCTGTCGGGCTCTGTCGGGCTCTACTGGGCCCTGTCGGGCCCTGTCGGGCCCTGTCGGGCTCTGTCCGCCTCTACTGGGCTCTGTCGGGCTCTGTCGGGCTCTGTCGGGCTCTGTCGGGCCCTACTGGGCTCTACTGGGCTCTGTCGGGCTCTGTCGGGCTCTACTGGGCCCTGTCGGGCTCTGTCGGGCTCTGTCGGGCTCTGTCGGGCTCTGTCGGGCTCTACTGGGCCCTGTCGGGCCCTGTCGGGCTCTGTCGGGCTCTGTCGGGCTCTGTCGGGCCCTGTCAGGCTCTGTTGGGCTCTGTCGGGCTCTGTCGGGCTATGTCGGGCTCTACTGGGCTCTACTGGGCTCTGTCGGGCTCTACTGGGCCCTGTCGGGCCCTGTCGGGCTCTGTCGGGCTCTACTGGGCTCTGTCGGGCCCTGTCGGGCTCTGTCGGGCCCTGTCGGGCTCTGTCGGGCTCTGTCGGGCTCTACTGGGCCCTGTCGGGCTCTGTCGGGCCCTGTCGGGCTCTGTCGGGCTCTGTCGGGCTCTGTCGGGCTCTACTGGGCTCTGTCGGGCTCTACTGGGCTCTACTGGGCCCTGTCGGGCTCTGTCGGGCTCTGTCGGGCTCTGTCGGGCTCTGTCGGACTCTGTCGGGCTCTACTGGGCTCTACTGGGCTCTGTCGGGCTCTGTCGGGCCCTGTCGGGCCCTGTCGGGCCCTGTCGGGCTCTGTCGGGCTCTGTCGGGCTCTGTCGGGCTCTACTGGGACCTGTCGGGCCCTGTCGGGCCCTGTCGGGCTCTGTCGGGCTCTGTCGGGCCCTGTCGGGCTCTGTCGGGCTCTGTCGGGCTCTGTCAGGCTCTACTGGGCTCTGTCGGGCTCTACTGGGCTCTACTGGGCCCTGTCAGGCTCTGTCGGGCTCTGTCGGGCTCTGCCGGGCTCTACTGGGCCCTGTCGGGCTCTGTCGGGCCCTGTCGGGCTCTGTCGGGCTCTGTCGGGCCCTGTCGGGCTCTGTCGGGCCCTGTCGGGCTCTGTCGGGCCCTGTCGGGCTCTACTGGGCCCTGTCGGGCTCTGTCGGGCTCTGTCGGGCCCTGTCGGGCCCTGTCGGGCTCTGTCGGGCTCTAATGGGTCCTGTCGTGCCCTGTCGGGCTCTGTCGGGCTCTGTCGGGCTCTGTCGGGCTCTACTGGGCTCTACTGGGCTCTGTCGGGCCCTGTCGGGCCCTGTCGGGCTCTGTCGGGCTCTGTCGGGCTCTACTGGGCTAAACTGGGCTCTGTCGGGCCCTGTCGGGCCCTGTCGGGCCCTGTCGGGCTCTGTCGGGCCCTGTCGGGCCCTGTCGGGCTCTGTCGGGCTCTGTCGGGCCCCTGTCGGGCTCTGTCGGGCTCTACTGGGCCCTGTAGGGCCCTGTCGGGCCCTGTCGGGCTCTGTCGGGCCCTGTCGGGCTCTGTCGGGCTCTGTCGGGCTCTGTCGGGCTCTACTGGGCCCTGTCGGGCTCTGTCGGGCTCTACTGGGCCCTGTCGGGCTCTGTCGGGCTCTGTCGGGCCCTGTCGGGCTCTGTCGGGCTCTACTGGGCCCTGTCGGGCCCTGTCGGGCTCTGTCGGGCTCTGTCGGGCCCTGTCGGGCTCTGTCGGGCTCTGTCGGGCCCTGTCGGGCCCTGTCGAGCTCTGTCGGGCTCTGTCGGGCCCTGTCGGGCCCTGTCGGGCTCTGTCGGGCTCTGTCGGGCTCTGTCGGGCTCTGTCGGGCCCTGTCGGGCTCTGTCGGGCTCTGTCGGGCTCTGTCGGGCTCTACTGGGCCCTGTCGGGTTCTGTCGGGCTCTGTCGGGCTCTGTCGGGCTCTATTGGCCCTGTCGGTCCCTGTCAGGCCCTGTCGGGCCCTGTCGGGCTCTGTCGGGCCCTGTCGGGCCCTGTCGGGCTCTACTGGGCCCTGTCGGGCCCTGTCGGGCCCTGTCGGGCTCTGTCGGGCTCTGTCGGGCCCTGTCGGGCCCTGTCGGGCTCTGTCGGGCTCTGTCGGGCTCTGTCGGGCTCTGTCGGGCTCTACTGGGCCCTGTCGGGCTCTGTCGGGCTCTACTGGGCCCTGTCGGGCTCTGTCGGGCTCTGTCGGGCTCTGTCGGGTTCTACTGGGCTCTGTCGGGCTCTGTCGGGCTCTGTCGGGCTCTACTGGGCCCTGTCAGGCCCTGTCGGGCTCTGTCGGGCTCTGTCGGGCCCTGTCGGGCTCTGTCTGGCCCTGTCTGGCCCTGTCGGGCTCTGTCGGGCTCTGTCGGGCCCTGTCGGGCTCTGTCGGGCTCTACTGGGCTCTACTGGGCTCTGTCGGGCTCTGTCGGGCTCTACTGGGCCCTGTCGGGCCCTGTCGGGCCCTGTCGGGCTCTGTCGGGCTCTACTGGGCTCTGTCGGGCTCTGTCGGGCTCTACTGGGCCCTGTCGGGCCCTGTCGGGCCCTGTCGGGCTCTGTCGGGCTCTGTCGGGCCCTGTCGGGCTCTGTCGGGCTCTGTCGGGCTCTACTGGGCTCTACTGGGCTCTGTCGGGCTCTGTCGGGCTCTACTGGGCCCTGTCGGGCTCTGTCGGGCCCTGTCGGGCCCTGTCGGGCTCTGTCGGGCCCTGTCGGGCTCTGTCGGGCTCTGTCGGGCTCTGTCGGGCTCTACTGGGCCCTGTCGGGCCCTGTCGGGCTCTGTCGGGCTCTGTCGGGCTCTGTCGGGCTCTACTGGGCCCTGTCGGGCTCTGTCGGGCTCTGTCGGGCCCTGTCGGGCTCTGTCGGGCCCTGTCGGGCCCTGTCGGGCCCTGTCGGGCCCTGTCGGGCTCTGTCGGGCTCTGTCGGGCTCTGTCGGGCTCTGTCGGGCTCTACTGGGCCCTGTCGGGCTCTGTCGGGCTCTACTGGGCCCTATCGGGCTCTGTCGGGCTCTACTGGGCCCTGTCGGGCCCTGTCGGGCTCTGTCGGGCTCTGTCGGGCTCTGTCGGGCTCTGTCGGGCTCTACTGGGCCCTGTCGGGCTCTGTCGGGCCCTGTCGGGCCCTGTCGGGCCCTGTCGGGCTCTGTCGGGCTCTGTCGGGCCCTGTCGGGCTCTGTCGGGCTCTACTGGGCCCTGTCGGGCCCTGTCGGGCTCTGTCGGGCTCTGTCGGGCTCTGTCGGGCCCTGTCGGGCTCTGTCGGGCTCTATTGGGCCCTGTCAGGCTCTGTCGGGCTCTGTCGGGCTCTGTCGGGCCCTGTCGGGCTCTGTCGGGCTCTCCTGGGCCCTGTCGGGCCCTGTCGGGCCCTGTCGGGCTCTGTCGGGCTCTGTCGGGCTCTACTGGGCTAAACTGGGCTCTGTCGGGCTCTGTCGGGCTCTGTCGGGCTCTGTCGGGCTCTACTGGGCTCTGTCGGGCTCTGTCGGGCTCTGTCGGGCCCTGTCGGGCTCTGTCGGGCTCTGTCGGGCTCTGTCGGGCTCTGTCGGGCTCTACTGGGCTCTACTGGGCTCTGTCGGGCTCTGTCGGTCCCTGTCGGGCTCTGTCGGGCTCTGTCGGGCTCTGTCGGGCTCTGTCGGGCTCTGTCGGGCTCTACTTGTCTCTACTGTTCCCTGTCAGGCCCTGTCGGGCTCTGTCGGGCCCTGTCGGGCTCTGTCGGGCTCTGTCGGGCTCTGTCGGGCTCTACTGGGCTCTACTGGGCTCTGTCGCGCCCTGTCGGGCCCTGTCGGGCCCTGTCGGGCTCTGTCGGGCTCTACTGGGCTCTACTGTTCCCTGTCGGGCCCTGTCGGGCTCTGTCGGGCCCTGTCGGGCTCTGTCGGGCTCTACTGGGCCCTGTCGGGCCCTGTCGGGCTCTGTCGGGCCCTGTCGGGCCCTGTCGGGCTCTGTCGGGCTCTGTCGGGCTCTGTCGGGCTCTACTGGGCCCTGTCGGGCTCTGTCGGGCTCTACTGGGCCCTGTCGGGCTGTGTCGGGCTGTGTCGGGCTGTGTCGGGCCCTGTCGGGCCCTGTCGGGCCCTGTCGGGCCCTGTCGGGCTCTGTCGGGCTCTGTCGGGCTCTACTGGGCTCTGTCGGGCTCTGTCGGGCTCTGTCGGGTTCTACTGGGCCCTGTCGGGCTCTGTCGGGCTCTGTCGGGCCCTGTCGGGCTATGTCGGGCTCTGTCGGGCCCTGTCGGGCCCTGTCGGGCCCTGTCGGGCCCTGTCGGGCTCTGTCGGGCTCTGTCGGGCTCTGTCGGGCTCTACTGGGCTCTGTCGGGCCCTGTCGGGCCCTGTCGGGCTCTGTCGGGCTCTGTCGGGCCCTGTCGGGCTCTGTCGGGCTCTGTCGGGCTCTGTCGGGATCTGCTGGGCTCTGTCGGGCTCTGTCAGGCTCTGTCGGGCCCTGTCGGGCTCTGTCGGGCCCTGTCGGGCCCTGTCGGGCTCTGTCGGGCTCTGTCGGGCTCTGTCGGGATCTACTGGGCTCTGTCGGGCTCTGTCAGGCTCTGTCGGGCTCTGTCGGGCTCTGTCGGGCTCTACTGGGCCCTGTCGGGCCCTGTCGGGCTCTGTCGGGCTCTGTCGGGCTCTACTGGGCTCTACTGGGCTCTGTCGGGCTCTGTCGGGCTCTGTCGGGCTCTGTCGGGCTCTGTCGGGCTCTACTGGGCTCTACTGGGCTCTGTCGGGCTCTGTCGGGCTCTACTGGGCCCTGTCGGGCCCTGTCGGGCCCTGTCGGGCCCTGTCGGGCTCTGTCGGGTTCTGTCGGGCTCTGTCGGGCTCTACTGGGCCCTGTCGGGCCCTGTCGGGCTCTGTCGGGCTCTGTCGGGCTCTACTGGGCCCTGTCGGGCCCTGTCGGGCTCTGTCGGGCTCTACTGGGCTCTGTCGGGCTCTGTCGGGTTCTGTCGGGCTCTGTCGGGTTCTGTCGGGCTCTGTCGGGCTCTGTCGGGCTCTGTCGGGCTCTACTGGGCCCTGTCGGGCCCTGTCGGGCTCTGTCGGGCTCTGTCGGGCCCTGTCGGGCTCTGTCGGGCTCTGTCGGGCTCTGTCGGGCTCTACTGGGACCTGTCGGGCTCTGTCGGGCTCTGTCGGGCCCTGTCGGGCCCTGTCGGGCTCTGTCGGGCTCTGTCGGGCCCTGTCGGGCTCTACTGGGCTCTGTCGGGCTCTGTCGGGCTCTACTAGGCCCTGTCGGGCCCTGTCGGGCTCTGTCGGGCTCTACTGGGCTCTGTCGGGCTCTGTCGGGCTCTGTCGGGCCCTGTCGGGCCCTGTCGGGCTCTGTCGGGCTCTGTCGGGCTCTGTCGGGCTCTACTGGGCTCTGTCGGGCTCTGTCGGGCTCTGTCGGGCTCTACTGGGCCCTGTCGGGCCCTGTCGGGCCCTGTCGGGCCCTGTCGGGCTCTGTCGGGCTCTGTCGGTCTCTGTCGGGCTCTACTGGGCTCTGTCGTGCTCTACTGGGCTCTACTGGGCCCTGTCGGGCTCTGTCGGGCTCTGTCGGGCTCTGTCGGGCTCTGTCGGGCTCTACTGGGCTCTGTCGGGCCCTGTCGGGCCCTGTCGGGCCCTGTCGGGCTCTGTCGGGCTCTGTCGGGCCCTGTCGGGCTCTGTCGGGCTCTGTCGGGCTCTGTCGGGCTCTGTCGGGCCCTGTCGGGCTCTGTCGGGCTCTACTGGGCCCTGTCGGGCCCTGTCGGGCTCAGTCGGGCTCTGTCGGGCCCTGTCGGGCCCTGTCGGGCTCTGTCGGGCTCTGTCGGGCTCTGTCGGGCTCTACTGGGCCCTGTCGGGCTCTGTCGGGCTCTGTCGGGCCCTGTCGGGCTCTGTCGGGCTCTGTCGGGCCCTGTCGGGCTCTGTCGGGCTCTCCTGGGCCCTGTCGGGCCCTGTCGGGCTCTGTCGGGCTCTGTCGGGCTCTACTGGGCTAAACTGGGCTCTGTCGGGCCCTGTCGGGCCCTGTCGGGCCCTGTCGGGCTCTGTCGGGCTCTGTCGGGCTCTGTCGGGCTCTACTGGGCTCTGTCGGGCTCTGTCGGGCTCTGTCGGGCTCTGTCGGGCTCTGTCGGGCCCTGTCGGGCTCTGTCGGGCTCTACTGGGCCTTGTCGGGCCCTGTCGGGCCCTGTCGGGCCCTGTCGGGCTCTGTCGGGCTCTGTCGGGCCCTGTCGGGCTCTGTCGGGCTCTGTGGGGCTCTACTGGGCCCTGTCGGGCCCTGTCGGGCTCTGTCGGGCCCTGTCGGGCTCTGTCGGGCTCTGTCGGGCTCTACTGGGCTCTACTGGGCTCTGTCGGGCTCTGTCGGGCTCTACTGGGCCCTGTCGGGCTCTGTCGGGCCCTGTCGGGCCCTGTCGGGCTCTGTCGGGCTCTGTCGGGCTCTGTCGGGCTCTACTGGGCCCTGTCGGGCCCTGTCGGGCTCTGTCGGGCTCTGTCGGGCTCTGTCGGGCTCTACTGGGCCCTGTCGGGCTCTGTCGGGCTCTGTCGGGCCCTGTCGGGCCCTGTCGGGCTCTGTCGGGCCCTGTCGGGCCCTGTCGGGCCCTGTCGGGCTCTGTCGGGCTCTGTCGGGCTCTGTCGGGCTCTGTCGGGCTCTACTGGGCCCTGTCGGGCTCTGTCGGGCTCTACTGGGCCCTGTCGGGCTCTGTCGGGCTCTACTGGGCCCTGTCGGGCCCTGTCGGGCTCTGTCGGGCTCTGTCGGGCTCTGTCGGGCTCTACTGGGCCCTGTCGGGCTCTGTCGGGCTCTGTCGGGCCCTGTCGGGCCCTGTCGGGCTCTGTCGGGCTCTGTCGGGCCCTGTCGGGCTCTGTCGGGCTCTACTGGGCCCTGTCGGGCCCTGTCGGGCTCTGTCGGGCTCTGTCGGGCTCTGTCGGGCCCTGTCGGGCTCTGTCGGGCTCTATTGGGCCCTGTCAGGCTCTGTCGGGCTCTGTCGGGCTCTGTCGGGCCCTGTCGGGCTCTGTCGGGCTCTCCTGGGCCCTGTCGGGCCCTGTCGGGCCCTGTCGGGCTCTGTCGGGCTCTGTCGGGCCCTGTCGGGCTCTGTCGGGCTCTGTCGGGCTCTGTCGGGCTCTACTGGGCTCTACTGGGCTCTGTCGGGCTCTGTCGGTCCCTGTCGGGCTCTGTCGGGCTCTGTCGGGCTCTGTCGGGCTCTGTCGGGCTCTGTCGGGCTCTACTTGTCTCTACTGTTCCCTGTCAGGCCCTGTCGGGCCCTGTCGGGCCCTGTCGGGCTCTGTCGGGCTCTGTCGGGCTCTGTCGGGCTCTACTGGGCTCTACTGGGCTCTGTCGCGCCCTGTCGGGCCCTGTCGGGCCCTGTTGGGCTCTGTCGGGCTCTACTGGGCCCTGTCGGGCTCTGTCGGGCTGTGTCGGGCTCTGTCGGGCCCTGTCGGGCCCTGTCGGGCCCTGTCGGGCCCTGTCGGGCTCTGTCGGGCTCTGTCGGGCTCTACTGGGCTCTGTCGGGCTCTGTCGGGCTCTGTCGGGCTCTGTCGGGCTCTACTGGGCTCTGTCGGGCTCTGTCGGGCTCTGTCGGGCCCTGTCGGGCTATGTCGGGCTCTGTCGGGCCCTGTCGGGCCCTGTCGGGCCCTGTCGGGCCCTGTCGGGCTCTGTCGGGCTCTGTCGGGCTCTGTCGGGCTCTACTGGGCTCTGTCGGGCTCTGTCGGGCCCTGTCGGGCCCTGTCGGGCACTGTCGGGCCCTGTCGGGCTCTGTCGGGCTCTGTCGGGCTCTGTCGGGCTCTACTGGGCTCTGTCGGGCTCTGTCGGGCCCTGTCGGGCTCTGTCGGGCTCTGTTGGGCTCTGTCGGGCTCTGTCGGGCTCTGTCGGGCTCTGTCGAGCTCTACTGGGCTCTGTCGGGCTCTGTCGGGCCCTGTCGGGCTCTGTCGGGCTCTGTCGAGCTCTACTGGGCTCTGTCGGGCTCTGTCGGGCCCTGTCGGGCTCTGTCGGGCTCTGTTGGGCTCTGTCGGGCTCTGTCGGGCTCTGTCGGGCTCTACTGGGCTAAACTGGGCCCTGTCGGGCTCTGTCGGGCTCTGTCGGGCTCTGTCGGGCTCTACTGGCCCCTGTCGGGCCCTGTCGGGCTCTGTCGGGCTCTGTCGGGCTCTCTCGGGCTCTACTGGGCCCTGTCGGGCCCTGTCGGGCCCTGTCGGGCTCTGTCGGGCTCTGTCGGGCTCTACTGGGCTCTGTCGGGCTCTGTCGGGCTCTGTCGGGCTCTGTCGGGCTCTACTGGGCTCTGTCGGGCTCTGTCGGGCCCTGTCGGGCCCTTGCGGGCTCTGTCGGGCTCTGTCAGGCTCTACTGGGCCCTGACGGGCCCTGTCGGGCTCTGTCGGGCTCTGTCGGGCTCTGTCGGGCTCTGTCGGGCTCTACTGGGCTCTGTCGGGCTCTGTCGGGCCCTGTCGGGCTCTGTCGGGCTCTGTCGGGTCCTGTCGGGCTCTGTCGGGCTCTACTGGGCTCTGTCGGGCCCTGTCGGGCCCTGTCGGGCCCTGTCGGGCTCTGTCGGGCTCTGTCGGGCCCTGTCGGGCCCTGTCGGGCTCTGTCGGGCTCTACTGGGCACTGTCGGGCCCTGTCGGGCTCTGTCGGGCTCTGTCGAGCTCTACTGGGCTCTGTCGGGCTCTGTCGGGCTCTGTCGGGCCCTGTCGGGCTCTGTCGGGCTCTACTGGGCTCTGTCGGGCTCTGTCGGGCCCTGTCGGGCTCTGTCGGGCTCTGTCGGGCTCTGTCAGGCTCTGTCGGGCCCTGTCGGGCTCTACTGGGCCCTGTCGGGCCCTGTCGGGCTTTGTCGGGCTCTGTCGGGCTCTGTCGGGCTCTGTCGGGCTCTACTGGGCCCTGTCGGGCTCTGTCAGGCTCTGTCGGGCTCTGTCGGGCCCTGTCGGGCTCTGTCGGGCTCTGTCGGGCCCTGTCGGGCTCTGTCGGGCCCTGTCGGGCCCTGTCAGGCTCTGTCGGGCTCTGTCGGGCACTACTGGGCCCTGTCGGGCCCTGTCGGGCCCTGTCGGGCTCTGTCGGGCTCTACTGGGCCCTGTCGGGCTCTGTCGGGCCCTGTCGGGCTCTGTCGGGCTCTACTGGGCTCTACTGTTCCCTGTCGGGCCCTGTCGGGCCCTGTCGGGCCCTGTCGGGCCCTGTCGGGCTCTGTCGGGCTCTGTCGGGCTCTACTGAGTCTGTCGGGCTCTGTCGGGCCCTGTCGGGCCCTGTCGGGCTCTGTCGGGTTCTGTCGGGCTCTGTCGGGCTCTGTCGGGCCCTGTCGGGCTCTGTCGGGCTCTGTCGGGCTCTGTCGGGCTCTACTGGGCCCTGTCGGGCCCTGTCGGGCCCTGTCGGGCTCTGTCGGGCTCTGTCGGGCTCTGTCGGGCTCTACTGGGCTCTACTGTTCCCTGTCGGGCCCTGTCGGGCTCTGTCGGGCCCTGTCGGGCTCTGTCGGGCTCTGTCGGGCCCTGTCGTGCCCTGTCGGGCTCTGTCGGGCTCTACTGGGCTCTGTCGGGCTCTGTCGGACCCTGTCGGGCTCTGTCGGGCTCTGTCGGGCTCTGTCGGGCTCTACTGGGCCCTGTCGGGCTCTGTCGGGCCCTGTCGGGCTCTGTCGGGCTCTGTCGCGCTCTACTGGGCTCTACTGTTCCCTGTCGGGCCCTGTCGGGCTCTGTCGGGCTCTGTCGGGCTCTGTCGGGCCCTGTCGGGCCCTGTCGGGCTCTGTCGGGCTCTACTGGGCTCTGTCGGGCTCTGTCGGGCCCTGTCGGGCCCTGTCGGGCTCTGTCGGGCTCTACTGGTCTCTGTCGGGCTCTGTCGGGCTCTGTCGGGCTCTGTCGGGCCCTGTCGGGCTCTGTCGGGCTCTGTCGGGCCCTGTCGGGCTCTGTCGGGCCCTGTCGGGCCCTGTCGGGCTCTGTCGGGCTCTGTCGGGCTCTGCTTGTCCCTGTCGGGCCCTGACGGGCCCTGTCGGGCTCTGTCGGGCTCTACTGGGCCCTGTCGGGCTCTGTCGGGCCCTGTCGGGCTCTGTCGGGCTCTGTCGGGCTCTGTCGGGCTCTACTGGGCTCTACTGTTCCCTGTCGGGCCCTGTCGGGCTCTGTCGGGCCCTGTCGGGCTCTGTCGGGCTCTGTCGGGCTCTACTGGGCCCTGTCAGGCTCTGTCGGGCTCTACTGAGCCCTGTCGGGCTCTGTCGGGCTCTGTCGGGCTCTGTCGGGCCCTGTCGGCCCCTGTCGGGCTCTGTCGGGCTCTGTTGGGCCCTGTCGGGCTCTGTCGGGTTCTGTCGGGCCCTGTCGGGCTCTGTCGTGCTCTGTCGGGCTCTGTCGGGCTCTGTCGGGCTCTACTGGGCTCTGTCGGGCTCTGTCGGGCTCTGTCGGGCCCTGTCGGGCCCTGTCGGGCACTGTCGGGCTCTGTCGGGCTCTGTCGGGCTCTATCGGGCTCTGTCGGGCTCTGTCGGGCTCTATCGGGCTCTGTCGGGCCCTGTCGGGCCCTCTCGGGCTCTGTCGGGCTCTGTCGGGCTCTATCGGGCTCTGTCGGGCTCTGTCGGGATCTACTGGGCCCTGTCGGGCTCTGTCGGGCCCTGTCGGGCCCTGTCGGGCTCTGTCGGGCCCTGTCGGGCTCTGTCGGGCTCTGTCGGGCTCTGTCGGGCTCTACTGGGCTCTACTGGGCCGTGTCGGGCTCTGTCGGGCTCTACTGGGCCCTGTCGGGCCCTGTCGGGCCCTGTCGGGCTCTGTTGGACTCTACTGGGCTCTGTCGGGCTCTGTGGGGCTCTGTCGGGCTCTGTCGGGCTCTACTGGGCTCTGTCGGGCTCTACTGGGCTCTGTCGGGCTCTGTGGGGCTCTGTCGGGCTCTGTCGGGCTCTACTGGGCTCTGTCGGGCTCTACTGGGCCCTGTCGGGCTCTGTCGGGCCCTGTCGGGCTCTGTCGGGCCCTGTCGGGCTCTGTCGGGCTCTGTCGGGCTCTGTCGGGCTCTACTGGGCTCTGTCGGGCTCTACTGGGCTATACTGGGCCCTGTCGGGCTCTGTCGGGCTCTGTCGGGCCCTGTCGGGCCCTGTCGGGCTCTGTCGGGCTCTGTCGGGCTCTGTCGGGCCCTGTCGGGCTCTACTGGGCTCTACTGGGCTCTGTCGGGCTCTGTCGGGCTCTACTGGGCCCTGTCGGGCCCTGTCGGGCCCTGTCGGGCTCTGTCGGGCCCTGTCGGGCCCTGTCGGGCTCTGTCGGGCTCTGTCGGGCCCTGTCGGGCCCTGTCGGGCTCTGTCGGACTCTACTGGGCTCTGTCGGGCTCTGTGGGGCTCTGTCGGGCTCTGTCGGGCTCTACTGGGCTCTGTCGGGCTCTACTGGGCTCTGTCGGGCTCTGTCGGGCTCTACTGGGCCCTGTCGGGCCCTGTCGGGCTCTGTCGGGCTCTGTCGGGCCCTGTCGGGCTCTGTCGGGCTCTGTCGGGCTCTACTGGGCCCTGTCGGGCTCTGTCGGGCCCTGTCGGGCCCTGTCGGGCTCTGTCGGGCTCTGTCGGGCTCTGTCGGGCCCTGTCGGGCTCTGTCGGGCCCTGCCGGGCCCTGTCGGGCTCTGTCGGGCTCTGTCGGGCTCTGTCGGGCTCTACTGGGCCCTGTCGGGCCCTGTCGGGCCCTGTCGGGCTCTGTCGGGCTCCACTGGTCCCTGTCGGGCCCTGTCGGGCTCTGTCGGGCTCTGTCGGGCTCTACTGGGCCCTGTCGGGCTCTGTCGGGCTCTACTGGGCTCTGTCGGGCTCTGTCGGGCCCTGTCGGGCTCTGTCGGGCCCTGTCGGGCCCTGTCGGGCTCTGTCGGGCTCTACTGGTCTCTGTCGGGCTCTGTCGGGCCCTGTCGGGCTCTGTCGGGCTCTGTCGGGCTCTGTCGGGCCCTGTCGGGCCCTGTCGGGCTCTGTCGGGATCTGTCGGGCTCTACTGGGCCCTGTCGGGCCCTGACGGGCCCTGTCGGGCTCTGTCGGGCTCTACTGGGCCCTGTCGGGCTCTGTCGGGCCCTCTCGGGCTCTGTCGGGCTATGTCGGGCTCTGTCGGGCTCTACTGGGCTCTACTGTTACCTGTCGGGCCCTGTCGGGCTCTGTCGGGCCCTGTCGGGCTCTGTCGGGCTCTGTCGGGCTCTACTGGGCTCTACTGTTCCCTGTCGGGCCCTGTCGGGCTCTGTCGGGCTCTGTCGGGCTCTGTCGGGCTCTACTGAGCCCTGTCGGGCTCTGTCGGGCTCTGTCGGGCTCTGTCGGGCCCTGTCGGGCCCTGTCGGGCTCTGTCGGGTTCTGTCGGGCTCTGTCGGGTTCTGTCGGGCCCTGTCGGGCTCTGTCGGGCTCTGTCGGGCTCTGTCGGGCTCTACTGGGCCCTGTCGGGCCCTGTCGGGCCCTGTCGGGCTCTGTCGGGCTCTGTCGGGATCTGTCGGGCTCTACTGGGCTCTACTGTTCCCTGTCGGGCCCTGTCGGGCTCTGTCGGGCCCTGTCGGGCTCTGTCGGGCTCTGTCGGGCCCTGTCGGGCCCTGTCGGGCTCTGTCGGGCTCTACTGGGCTCTGCCGGGCTCTGTCGGGCTCTGTCGGGCCCTGTCGGGCTCTGTCGGGCTCTGTCGGGCCCTGTCGGGCTCTGTCGGGCTCTGTCGGGCTCTGTCGGGCTCTACTGGGCCCTGTCGGGCTCTGTCGGGCCCTGTCGGGCTCTGTCGGGCTCTGTCGGGCTCTGTCGGGCTCTACTGGGCTCTACTGTTCCCTGTCGGGCTCTGTCGGGCTCTACTGGGCTCTGTCGGGCTCTGTCGGGCTCTGTCGGGCCCTGTCGGGCTCTGTCGGGCTCTACTGGACTCTGTCGGGCTCTGTCGGGCTCTGTCGGGCCCTGTCGGGCTCTCTCGGGCCCTGTCGGGCCCTGTCGGGCTCTGTCGGGCTCTACTGGTCTCTGTCGGGCTCTGTCGGGCTCTGTCGGGCCCTGTCGGGCTCTGTCGGGTTCTGTCGGGCCCTGTCGGGCTCTGTCGTGCTCTGTTGGGCTCTGTCGGGCTCTGTCGGGCTCTACTGGGCTCTGTCGGGCTCTGTCGGGCTCTGTCGGGCCCTGTCGGGCTCTGTCGGGATCTGTCGGGCCCTGTCGGGCTCTGTCGGGCTCTATCGGGCTCTGTCGGGCTCTGTCGGGCTCTATCGGGCTCTGTCGGGCCCTGTCGGGCCCTGTCGGGCTCTGTCGGGCTCTGTCGGGCTCTATCGGGCTCTGTCGGGTCTGTCGGGCTCTACTGGGCCCTGTCGGGCTCTGTCGGGCCCTGTCGGGCCCTGTCGGGCTCTGTCGGGCCCTGTCGGGCTCTGTCAGGCTCTGTCGGGCTCTGTCGGGCCCTGTCGGGCTCTACTGGGCTCTACTGGGCTCTGTCGGGCCCTGTCGGGCTCTGTCAGGCTCTGTCGGGCTCTGTCGGGCTCTGTCGGGCTCTGTCGGGCCCTGTCGGGCTCTGTCGGGCTCTGTCGGGCCCTGTCGGGCTCTGTCGGGCTCTGTCGGGCTCTGTCGGGCTCTACTGGGCTCTGCTGGGCCCTGTCGGGCTCTGTCGGGCTCTACTGGGCCCTGTCGGGCCCTGTCGGGCCCTGTCGGGCTCTGTTGGACTCTACTGGGCTCTGTCGGGCTCTGTGGGGCTCTGTCGGGCTCTGTCGGGCTCTACTGGGCTCTGTCGGGCTCTACTGGGCTCTGTCGGGCTCTGTCGGGCTCTGTCGGGCTCTGTCGGGCTCTACTGGGCCCTGTCGGGCTCTGTCGGGCCCTGTCGGGCTCTGTCGGGCCCTGTCGGGCCCTGTCGGGCTCTGTCGGGCCCTGTCGGGCTCTGTCGGGCTCTGTCGGGCTCTGTCGGGCTCTACTGGGCTCTGTCGGGCTCTACTGGGCTATACTGGGCCCTGTCGGGCTCTGTCGGGCTCTGTCGGGCTCTGTCGGGCTCTACTGGGCTCTGTCGGGCTCTGTCGGGCCCTGTCGGGCCCTGTCGGGCTCTGTCGGGCTCTGTCGGGCCCTGTCGGGCTCTGTCGGGCTCTGTCGGGCTCTGTCGGGCTCTACTGGGCCCTGTCGGGCTCTGTCGGGCTCTGTCGGGCTCTGTCGGGCCCGGTCGGGCTCTGTCGTGCTCTACTGGGCCCTGTCGGGCCCTGTCGGGCCCTGTCGGGCTCTACTGGGCTCTACTGGGCTCTGTCGGGCTCTGTCGGGCTCTACTGGGCCCTGTCGGGCCCTGTCGGGCCCTGTCGGGCCCTGTCGGGCTCTGTCGGGCTCTGTCGGGCCCTGTCGGGCCCTGTCGGGCTCTGTCGGACTCTACTGGGCTCTGTCGGGCTCTGTGGGGCTCTGTCGGGCTCTGTCGGGCTCTACTGGGCTCTGTCGGGCTCTGTCGGGCTCTCTCGGGCTCTACTGGGCCCTGTCGGGCCCTGTCGGGCTCTGTCGGGCTCTGTCGGGCTCTGTCGGGCCCTGTCGGGCCCTGTCGGGCTCTGTCGGGCCCTGTCGGGCTCTGTCGGGCTCTGTCGGGCTCTGTCGGGCTCTACTGGGCTCTGTCGGGCTCTGTCGGGCCCTGTCGGGCTCTGTCGGGCTCTGTCGGGCTCTACTGGGCCCTGTCGGGCTCTGTCGGGCCCTGTCGGGCTCTGTCGGGCTCTGTCGGGCTCTACTGGGCTCTACTGTTCCCTGTCGGGCCCTGTCGGGCTCTGTCGGGCCCTGTCGGGCTCTGTCGGGCTCTGTCGGGCTCTACTGGGCTCTACTGTTCCCTGTCGGGCCCTGTCGGGCCCTGTCGGGCTCTGTCGGGCTCTGTCGGGCCCTCTCGGGCTCTGTCGGGCTCTGTCGGGCCCTGTCGGGCTCTGTCGGGCCCTGTCGGGCCCTGTCGGGCTCTGTCGGGCTCTGTCGGGCTCTACTTGGCCCTGTCGGGCCCTGACGGGCCCTGTCGGGCTCTGTCGGGCTCTACTGGGCCCTGTCGGGCTCTGTCGAGCCCTGTCGGGCTCTGTCGGGCTCTGTCGGGCTCTGTCGGGCTCTACTGGGCTCTACTGTTCCCTGTCGGGCTCTGTCGGGCCCTGTCGGGCTCTGTCGGGCTCTGTCGGGCTCTACTGGGCTCTACTGTTCCCTGTCGGGCCCTGTCGGGCTCTGTCGGGCTCTGTCGGGCTCTGTCGGGCTCTACTGAGCCCTGTCGGGCTCTGTCGGGCTCTGTCGGGCTCTGTCGGGCCCTGTCGGGCCCTGTCGGGCTCTGTCGGGTTCTGTCGGGCTCTGTCGGGCTCTGTCGGGCCCTGTCGGGCTCTGTCGGGCTCTGTCGGGCTCTGTCGGGCTCTACTGGGCCCTGTCGGGCCCTGTCGGGCCCTGTCGGGCTCTGTCGGGCTCTGTCGGGATCTGTCGGGCTATAGTGGGCTCTACTGTTCCCTGTCGGGCCCTGTCGGGCTCTGTCGGGCCCTGTCGGGCTCTGTCGGGCTCTGTCGGGCCCTGTCGGGCCCTGTCGGGCCCTGTCGGGCTCTACTGGGCTCTGTCGGGCTCTGTCGGGCTCTGTCGGGCCCTGTCGGGCTCTGTCGGGCTCTGTCGGGCTCTGTCGGGCTCTACTGGGCCCTGTCGGGCTCTGTCGGGCCCTGTCGGGCTCTGTCGGGCTCTGTCGGGCTCTGTCGGGCTCTACTGGGCTCTACTGTTCCCTGTCGGGCCCTGTCGGGCTCTGTCGGGCTCTGTCGGGCCCTGTCGGGCCCTGTCGGGCTCTGTCGGGCTCTGTCGGGCTCTACTGGGCTCTGTCGGGCTCTGTCGGGCTCTGTCGGGCCCTGTCGGGCTCTGTCGGGCCCTGTCGGGCCCTGTCGGGCTCTGTCGGGCTCTACTGGTCTCTGTCGGGCTCTGTCGGGCTCTGTCGGGCCCTGTCGGGCTCTGTCGGGTTCTGTCGGGCCCTGTCGGGCTCTGTCGTGCTCTGTCGGGCTCTGTCGGGCTCTGTCGGGCTCTACTGGGCTCTGTCGGGCTCTGTCGGGCTCTGTCGGGCCCTGTCGGGCCCTGTCGGGCCCTGTCGGGCTCTGTCGGGCTCTATCGGGCTTTGTCGGGCTCTGTCGGGCTCTATCGGGCTCTGTCGGGCCCTGTCGGGCCCTGTCGGGCCCTGTCGGGCTCTGTCGGGCTCTGTCGGGCTCTATCGGGCTCTGTCGGGTCTGTCGGGCTCTACTGGGCCCTGTCGGGCTCTGTCGGGCCCTGTCGGGCCCTGTCGGGCTCTGTCGGGCCCTGTCGGGCTCTGTCAGGCTCTGTCGGGCTCTGTCGGGCCCTGTCGGGCTCTACTGGGCTCTACTGGGCTCTGTCGGGCCCTGTCGGGCTCTGTCAGGCTCTGTCGGGCTCTGTCGGGCTCTGTCGGGCTCTGTCGGGCCCTGTCGGGCTCTGTCGGGCTCTGTCGGGCCCTGTCGGGCTCTGTCGGGCTCTGTCGGGCTCTGTCGGGCTCTACTGGGCTCTGCTGGGCCCTGTCGGGCTCTGTCGGGCTCTACTGGGCCCTGTCGGGCCCTGTCGGGCCCTGTCGGGCTCTGTTGGACTCTACTGGGCTCTGTCGGGCTCTGTGGGGCTCTGTCGGGCTCTGTCGGGCTCTACTGGGCTCTGTCGGGCTCTACTGGGCTCTGTCGGGCTCTGACGGGCTCTGTCGGGCTCTGTCGGGCTCTACTGGGCCCTGTCGGGCTCTGTCGGGCCCTGTCGGGCTCTGTCAGGCCCTGTCGGGCCCTGTCGGGCTCTGTCGGGCCCTGTCGGGCTCTGTCGGGCTCTGTCGGGCTCTGTCGGGCTCTACTGGGCTCTGTCGGGCTCTACTGGGCTATACTGGGCCCTGTCGGGCTCTGTCGGGCTCTGTCGGGCTCTGTCGGGCTCTACTGGGCTCTGTCGGGCCCTGTCGGGCCCTGTCGGGCTCTGTCGGGCTCTGTCGGGCCCTGTCGGGCTCTGTCGGGCTCTGTCGGGCTCTGTCGGGCTCTACTGGGCCCTGTCGGGCTCTGTCGGGCTCTGTCGGGCTCTGTCGGGCCCGGTCGGGCTCTGTCGTGCTCTACTGGGCCCTGTCGGGCCCTGTCGGGCCCTGTCGGGCTCTACTGGGCTCTACTGGGCTCTGTCGGGCTCTGTCGGGCTCTACTGGGCCCTGTCGGGCCCTGTCGGGCCCTGTCGGGCCCTGTCGGGCTCTGTCGGGCTCTGTCGGGCCCTGTCGGGCCCTGTCGGGCTCTGTCGGACTCTACTGGGCTCTGTCGGGCTCTGTGGGGCTCTGTCGGGCTCTGTCGGGCTCTACTGGGCTCTGTCGGGCTCTGTCGGGCTCTCTCGGGCTCTACTGGGCCCTGTCGGGCCCTGTCGGGCTCTGTCGGGCTCTGTCGGGCTCTGTCGGGCCCTGTCGGGCCCTGTCGGGCTCTGTCGGGCCCTGTCGGGCTCTGTCGGGCTCTGTCGGGCTCTGTCGGGCTCTACTGGGCTCTGTCGGGCTCTGTCGGGCCCTGTCGGGCTCTGTCGGGCTCTGTCGGGCTCTACTGGGCCCTGTCGGGCTCTGTCGGGCCCTGTCGGGCTCTGTCGGGCTCTGTCGGGCTCTACTGGGCTCTACTGTTCCCTGTCGGGCCCTGTCGGGCTCTGTCGGGCCCTGTCGGGCTCTGTCGGGCTCTGTCGGGCTCTACTGGGCTCTACTGTTCCCTGTCGGGCCCTGTCGGGCCCTGTCGGGCTCTGTCGGGCTCTGTCGGGCCCTCTCGGGCTCTGTCGGGCTCTGTCGGGCCCTGTCGGGCTCTGTCGGGCCCTGTCGGGCCCTGTCGGGCTCTGTCGGGCTCTGTCGGGCTCTACTTGGCCCTGTCGGGCCCTGACGGGCCCTGTCGGGCTCTGTCGGGCTCTACTGGGCCCTGTCGGGCTCTGTCGAGCCCTGTCGGGCTCTGTCGGGCTCTGTCGGGCTCTGTCGGGCTCTACTGGGCTCTACTGTTCCCTGTCGGGCTCTGTCGGGCCCTGTCGGGCTCTGTCGGGCTCTGTCGGGCTCTACTGGGCTCTACTGTTCCCTGTCGGGCCCTGTCGGGCTCTGTCGGGCTCTGTCGGGCTCTGTCGGGCTCTACTGAGCCCTGTCGGGCTCTGTCGGGCTCTGTCGGGCTCTGTCGGGCCCTGTCGGGCCCTGTCGGGCTCTGTCGGGTTCTGTCGGGCTCTGTCGGGCTCTGTCGGGCCCTGTCGGGCTCTGTCGGGCTCTGTCGGGCTCTGTCGGGATCTACTGGGCCCTGTCGGGCTCTGTCGGGCCCTGTCGGGCCCTGTCGGGCTCTGTCGGGCCCTGTCGGGCTCTGTCGGGCTCTGTCGGGCTCTGTCGGGCTCTACTGGGACCTGTCGGGCCCTGTCGGGCCCTGTCGGGCTCTACTGGGCTCTACTGGGCTCTGTCGGGCTCTGTCGGGCTCTACTGGGCCCTGTCGGGCCCTGTCGGGCCCTGTCGGGCTCTGTCGGGCCCTGTCGGGCCCTGTCGGGCTCTACTGGGCTCTACTGGGCTCTGTCGGGCTCTGTCGGGCTCTACTGGGCCCTGTCGGGCTCTGTCGGGCCCTGTCGGGCCCTGTCGGGCTCTGTCGGGCTCTGTCGGGCCCTGTCGGGCTCTGTCGGGCTCTGTCGGGCTCTGTCGGGCTCTACTGGGCTCTGCTGGGCCCTGTCGGGCTCTGTCGGGCTCTACTGGGCCCTGTCGGGCCCTGTCGGGCCCTGTCGGGCTCTGTTGAACTCTACTGGGCTCTGTCGGGCTCTGTGGGGCTCTGTCGGGCTCTGTCGGGCTCTACTGGGCTCTGTCGGGCTCTACTGGGCTCTGTCGGGCTCTGTCGGGCTCTGTCGGGCTCTGTCGGGATCTACTGGGCCCTGTCGGGCTCTGTCGGGCCCTGTCGGGCTCTGTCGGGCCCTGTCGGGCCCTGTCGGGCTCTGTCGGGCCCTGTCGGGCTCTGTCGGGCTCTGTCGGGCTCTGTCGGGCTCTACTGGGCTCTGTCGGGCTCTACTGGGCTATACTGGGCCCTGTCGGGCTCTGTCGGGCTCTGTCGGGCTCTGTCGGGCTCTACTGGGCTCTGTCGGGCTCTGTCGGGCCCTGTCGGGCCCTGTCGGGCTCTGTCGGGCTCTGTCGGGCCCTGTCGGGCTCTGTTGGGCTCTGTCGGGCTCTGTCGGGCTCTACTGGGCCCTGTCGGGCTCTATCGGGCTCTGTCGGGCTCTGTCGGGCCCGGTCGGGCTCTGTCGTGCTCTACTGGGCCCTGTCGGGCCCTGTCGGGCCCTGTCGGGCTCTACTGGGCTCTACTGGGCTCTGTCGGGCTCTGTCGGGCTCTACTGGGCCCTGTCGGGCCCTGTCGGGCCCTGTCGGGCTCTGTCGGGCCCTGTCGGGCCCTGTCGGGCTCTGTCGGGCTCTGTCGGGCCCTGTCGGGCCCTGTCGGGCTCTGTCGGGCTCTACTGGGCTCTGTCGGGCTCTGTGGGGCTCTGTCGGGCTCTGTCGGGCTCTACTGGGCTCTGTCGGGCTCTGTCGGGCTCTCTCGGGCTCTACTGGGCCCTGTCGGGCCCTGTCGGGCTCTGTCGGGCTCTGTCGGGCTCTGTCGGGCCCTGTCGGGCCCTGTCGGGCTCTGTCGGGCCCTGTCGGGCTCTGTCGGGCTCTGTCGGGCTCTGTCGGGCTCTACTGGGCTCTGTCGGGCTCTGTCGGGCCCTGTCGGGCTCTGTCGGGCTCTGTCGGGCTCTACTGGGCCCTGTCGGGCTCTGTCGGGCCCTGTCGGGCTCTGTCGGGCTCTGTCGGGCTCTACTGGGCTCTACTGTTCCCTGTCGGGCCCTGTCGGGCTCTGTCGGGCCCTGTCGGGCTCTGTCGGGCTCTGTCGGGCTCTACTGGGCTCTACTGTTCCCTGTCGGGCCCTGTCGGGCCCTGTCGGGCTCTGTCGGGCTCTGTCGGGCCCTCTCGGGCTCTGTCGGGCTCTGTCGGGCCCTGTCGGGCTCTGTCGGGCCCTGTCGGGCCCTGTCGGGCTCTGTCGGGCTCTGTCGGGCTCTACTTGGCCCTGTCGGGCCCTGACGGGCCCTGTCGGGCTCTGTCGGGCTCTACTGGGCCCTGTCGGGCTCTGTCGAGCCCTGTCGGGCTCTGTCGGGCTCTGTCGGGCTCTGTCGGGCTCTACTGGGCTCTACTGTTCCCTGTCGGGCTCTGTCGGGCCCTGTCGGGCTCTGTCGGGCTCTGTCGGGCTCTACTGGGCTCTACTGTTCCCTGTCGGGCCCTGTCGGGCTCTGTCGGGCTCTGTCGGGCTCTGTCGGGCTCTACTGAGCCCTGTCGGGCTCTGTCGGGCTCTGTCGGGCTCTGTCGGGCCCTGTCGGGCCCTGTCGGGCTCTGTCGGGTTCTGTCGGGCTCTGTCGGGCTCTGTCGGGCCCTGTCGGGCTCTGTCGGGCTCTGTCGGGCTCTGTCGGGCTCTACTGGGCCCTGTCGGGCCCTGTCGGGCCCTGTCGGGCTCTGTCGGGCTCTGTCGGGATCTGTCGGGCTATAGTGGGCTCTACTGTTCCCTGTCGGGCCCTGTCGGGCTCTGTCGGGCCCTGTCGGGCTCTGTCGGGCTCTGTCGGGCCCTGTCGGGCCCTGTCGGGCCCTGTCGGGCTCTACTGGGCTCTGTCGGGCTCTGTCGGGCTCTGTCGGGCCCTGTCGGGCTCTGTCGGGCTCTGTCGGGCTCTGTCGGGCTCTACTGGGCCCTGTCGGGCTCTGTCGGGCCCTGTCGGGCTCTGTCGGGCTCTGTCGGGCTCTGTCGGGCTCTACTGGGCTCTACTGTTCCCTGTCGGGCCCTGTCGGGCTCTGTCGGGCTCTGTCGGGCCCTGTCGGGCCCTGTCGGGCTCTGTCGGGCTCTGTCGGGCTCTACTGGGCTCTGTCGGGCTCTGTCGGGCTCTGTCGGGCCCTGTCGGGCTCTGTCGGGCCCTGTCGGGCCCTGTCGGGCTCTGTCGGGCTCTACTGGTCTCTGTCGGGCTCTGTCGGGCTCTGTCGGGCCCTGTCGGGCTCTGTCGGGTTCTGTCGGGCCCTGTCGGGCTCTGTCGTGCTCTGTCGGGCTCTGTCGGGCTCTGTCGGGCTCTACTGGGCTCTGTCGGGCTCTGTCGGGCTCTGTCGGGCCCTGTCGGGCCCTGTCGGGCACTGTCGGGCCCTGTCGGGCTCTGTCGGGCTCTATCGGGCTTTGTCGGGCTCTGTCGGGCTCTATCGGGCTCTGTCGGGCCCTGTCGGGCCCTGTCGGGCTCTGTCGGGCTCTGTCGGGCTCTATCGGGCTCTGTCGGGCTCTGTCGGGATCTACTGGGCCCTGTCGGGCTCTGTCGGGCCCTGTCGGGCCCTGTCGGGCTCTGTCGGGCCCTGTCGGGCTCTGTCGGGCTCTGTCGGGCTCTGTCGGGCTCTACTGGGACCTGTCGGGCCCTGTCGGGCCCTGTCGGGCTCTACTGGGCTCTACTGGGCTCTGTCGGGCTCTGTCGGGCTCTACTGGGCCCTGTCGGGCCCTGTCGGGCCCTGTCGGGCTCTGTCGGGCCCTGTCGGGCCCTGTCGGGCTCTGTCGGGCTCTGTCGGGCCCTGTCGGGCTCTGTCGGGCTCTGTCGGGCTCTGTCGGGCTCTACTGGGCTCTACTGGGCCGTGTCGGGCCCTGTCGGGCTCTGTTGGACTCTACTGGGCTCTGTCGGGCCCTGTCGGGCCGTGTCGGGCTCTGGCGGGCTCTGTCGGGGTCTGTCGGGCCCTGTCGGGCCCTGTCGGGCTCTGTCGGGCTCCGTCGGGCTCTGTCGGGCTCTACTGGGCCCTGTCGGGCTCTGTCGGGCCCTGTCGGGCTCTGTCGGGCTCTGTCGGGCTCTGTCGGGCTCTACTGGGCTCTGTCGGGCTCTACTGGGCTATACTGGGCCCTGTCGGGCTCTGTCGGGCTCTACTGGGCTCTGTCGGGCTCTGTCGGGCTCTACTGGGCTCTGTCGGGCTCTGTCGGGCTCTGTCGGGCCCTGTCGGGCTCTGTCGGGCTCTGTCGGGCTCTGTCGGGCCCTGTCGGGCTCTGTCAGGCTCTGTCGGGCTCTGTCGGGCTCTACTGGGCCCTGTCGGGCTCTGTCGGGCTCTGTCGGGCTCTGTCGGGCCCTGTCGGGCTCTGTCGTGCTCTACTGGGCCCTGTCGGGCCCTGTCGGGCCCTGTCGGGCTCTACTGGGCTCTACTGGGCTCTGTCGGGCTCTGTCGGGCTCTACTGGGCCCTGTCGGGCCCTGTCGGGCCCTGTCGGGCTCTGTCGGGCCCTGTCGGGCCCTGTCGGGCTCTGTCGGGCTCTGTCGGGCCCTGTCGGGCCCTGTCGGGCTCTGTCGGACTCTACTGGGCTCTGTCGGGCTCTGTGGGGCTCTGTCGGGCTCTGTCGGGCTCTACTGGGCTCTGTCGGGCTCTACTGGGCTCTGTCGGGCTCTGTCGGGCTCTGTCGGGCTCTACTGGGCCCTGTCGGGCCCTGTCGGGCTCTGTCGGGCTCTGTCGGGCCCTGTCGGGCCCTGTCGGGCTCTGTCGGGCCCTGTCGGGCTCTGTCGGGCTCTGTCGGGCTCTGTCGGGCTCTACTGGGCCCTGTCGGGCCCTGTCGGGCTCTGTCGGGCTCTGTCGGGCCCTGTCGGGCTCTGTCGGGCCCTGTCGGGCTCTGTCGTGCTCTGTCGGGCTCTGTCGGGCTCTGTCGGGCTCTACTGGGCTCTGTCGGGCTCTGTCGGGCTCTGTCGGGCCCTGTCGGGCCCTGTTGGGCACTGTCGGGCCCTGTCGGGCTCTGTTGGGCTCTATCGGGCTCTGTCGGGCTCTGTCGGGCTCTATCGGGCTCTGTCGGGCCCTGTCGGGCCCTGTCGGGCTCTGTCGGGCTCTGTCGGGCTCTATCGGGCTCTGTCGGGCTCTGTCGGGATCTACTGGGCCCTGTCGGGCCCTGTCGGGCCCTGTCGGGCCCTGTCGGGCTCTGTCGGGCCCTGTCGGGCTCTGTCGGGCTCTGTCGGGCTCTGTCGGGCCCTGTCGGGCTCTGTCGGGCTCTACTGGGCCCTGTCGGGCCCTGTCGGGCCCTGTCGGGCTCTACTGGGCTCTACTGGGCTCTGTCGGGCTCTGTCGGGCTCTACTGGGCCCTGTCGGGCCCTGTCGGGCCCTGTCGGGCTCTGTCGGGCCCTGTCGGGCCCTGTCGGGCTCTGTCGGGCTCTGTCGGGCCCTGTCGGGCTCTGTCGGGCTCTGTCGGGCTCTGTCGGGCTCTACTGGGCTCTACTGGGCCGTGTCGGGCTCTGTCGGGCTCTACTGGGCCCTGTCGGGCCCTGTCGGGCCCTGTCGGGCTCTGTTGGACTCTACTGGGCTCTGTCGGGCTCTGTGGGGCTCTGTCGGGCTCTGTCGGGCTCTACTGGGCTCTGTCGGGCTCTACTGGGCTCTGTCGGGCTCTGTCGGGCTCTGTCGGGCTCTGTCGGGCTCTACTGGGCCCTGTCGGGCTCTGTCGGGCCCTATCGGGCTCTGTCGGGCCCTGTCGGGCTCTGTCGGGCTCTGTCGGGCTCTGTCGGGCTCTACTGGGCTCTGTCGGGCTCTACTGGGCTATACTGGGCCCTGTCGGGCTCTGTCGGGCTCTGTCGGGCTCTGTCGGGCTCTGTCGGGCCCTGTCGGGCTCTGTCAGGCTCTGTCGGGCTCTGTCGGGCTCTACTGGGCCCTGTCGGGCTCTGTCGGGCTCTGTCGGGCTCTGTCGGGCCCTGTCGGGCTCTATCGTGCTCTACTGGGCCCTGTCGGGCCATGTCGGGCCCTGTCGGGCTCTACTGGGCTCTACTGGGCTCTGTCGGGCTCTGTCGGGCTCTACTGGGCCCTGTCGGGCCCTGTCGGGCCCTGTCGGGCTCTGTCGGGCCCTGTCGGGCCCTGTCGGGCTCTGTCGGGCTCTGTCGGGCCCTGTCGGGCCCTGTCGGGCCCTGTCGGGCTCTGTCGGACTCTACTGGGCTCTGTCGGGCTCTGTGGGGCTCTGTCGGGCTCTGTCGGGCTCTACTGGGCTCTGTCGGGCTCTACTGGGCTCTGTCGGGCTCTGTCGGGCTCTGTCGGGCTCTACTGGGCCCTGTCGGGCCCTGTCGGGCTCTGTCGGGCTCTGTCGGGCCCTGTCGGGCCCTGTCGGGCTCTGTCGGGCCCTGTCGGGCTCTGTCGGGCTCTGTCGGGCTCTGTCGGGCTCTACTGGGCTCTGTCGGGCTCTGTCGGGCCCTGTCGGGCTCTGTTGGGCTCTGTCGGGCTCTACTGGGCCCTGTCGGGCTCTGTCGGGCCCTGTCGGGCCCTGTCGGGCTCTGTCAGGCTCTGTCGGGCTCTGTCGGGCCCTGTCGGGCTCTGTCGGGCCCTGTCGGGCCCTGTTCGGGCTCTGTCGGGCTCTGTCGGGCTCTACTGGGCCCTGTCGGGTTCTGTCGGGCTCTGTCGGGCTCTGTCGGGCTCTGTCGGGCCCTGTCGGGCTCTGTCGGGCCCTGTCGGGCTCTGTCGGGCTCTGTCCGGGCTCTACTGGTCTCTGTCGGGCTCTGTCGGGCTCTGTCGGGCTCTGTCGGGCCCTGTCGGGCCCTGTCGGGCTCTGTCGGGCTCTGTCGGGCTCTACTGGGCCCTGTCGGGCCCTGACGGGCCCTGTCGGGCTCTGTCGGGCTCTACTGGGCCCTGTCGGGCTCTGTCGGGCCCTCTCGGGCTCTGTCGGGCTATGTCGGGCTCTGTCGGGCTCTACTGGGCTCTACTGTTCCCTGTCGGGCCCTGTCGGGCTCTGTCGGGCCCTGTCGGGCTCTGTCGGGCTCTGTCGGGCTCTACTGGGCTCTACTGTTCCCTGTCGGGCCCTGTCGGGCTCTGTCGGGCTCTGTCGGGCTCTGTCGGGCTCTACTGAGCCCTGTCGGGCTCTGTCGGGCTCTGTCGGGCCCTGTCGCGCCCTGTCGGGCTCTGTCGGGTTCTGTCGGGCTCTGTCGGGCTCTGTCGGGCCCTGTCGGGCTCTGTCGGGCTCTGTCGGGCTCTGTCGGGCTCTACTGGGCCCTGTCGGGCCCTGTCGGGCCCTGTCGGGCTCTGTCGGGCTCTGTCGGGATCTGTCGGGCTCTACTGGGCTCTACTGTTCCCTGTCGGGCCCTGTCGGGCTCTGTCGGGCCCTGTCGGGCTCTGTCGGGCTCTGTCGGGCTCTGTCGGGCCCTGTCGGGCCCTGTCGGGCTCTGTCGGGCTCTACTGGGCTCTGTCGGGCTCTGTCGGGCTCTGTCGGGCCCTGTCGGGCTCTGTCGGGCTCTGTCGGGCCCTGTCGGGCTCTGTCGGGCCCTGTCGGGCTCTGTTGGACTCTACTGGGCTCTGTCGGGCCCTGTCGGGCCGTGTCGGGCTCTGGCGGGCTCTGTCGGGGTCTGTCGGGCCCTGTCGGGCCCTGTCGGGCTCTGTCGGGCTCCGTCGGGCTCTGTCGGGCTCTACTGGGCCCTGTCGGGCTCTGTCGGGCCCTGTCGGGCTCTGTCGGGCTCTGTCGGGCTCTGTCGGGCTCTACTGGGCTCTGTCGGGCTCTACTGGGCTATACTGGGCCCTGTCGGGCTCTGTCGGGCTCTACTGGGCTCTGTCGGGCTCTGTCGGGCTCTACTGGGCTCTGTCGGGCTCTGTCGGGCTCTGTCGGGCCCTGTCGGGCTCTGTCGGGCTCTGTCGGGCTCTGTCGGGCCCTGTCGGGCTCTGTCAGGCTCTGTCGGGCTCTGTCGGGCTCTACTGGGCCCTGTCGGGCTCTGTCGGGCTCTGTCGGGCTCTGTCGGGCCCTGTCGGGCTCTGTCGTGCTCTACTGGGCCCTGTCGGGCCCTGTCGGGCCCTGTCGGGCTCTACTGGGCTCTACTGGGCTCTGTCGGGCTCTGTCGGGCTCTACTGGGCCCTGTCGGGCCCTGTCGGGCCCTGTCGGGCTCTGTCGGGCCCTGTCGGGCCCTGTCGGGCTCTGTCGGGCTCTGTCGGGCCCTGTCGGGCCCTGTCGGGCTCTGTCGGACTCTACTGGGCTCTGTCGGGCTCTGTGGGGCTCTGTCGGGCTCTGTCGGGCTCTACTGGGCTCTGTCGGGCTCTACTGGGCTCTGTCGGGCTCTGTCGGGCTCTGTCGGGCTCTACTGGGCCCTGTCGGGCCCTGTCGGGCTCTGTCGGGCTCTGTCGGGCCCTGTCGGGCCCTGTCGGGCTCTGTCGGGCCCTGTCGGGCTCTGTCGGGCTCTGTCGGGCTCTGTCGGGCTCTACTGGGCCCTGTCGGGCCCTGTCGGGCTCTGTCGGGCTCTGTCGGGCCCTGTCGGGCTCTGTCGGGCCCTGTCGGGCTCTGTCGTGCTCTGTCGGGCTCTGTCGGGCTCTGTCGGGCTCTACTGGGCTCTGTCGGGCTCTGTCGGGCTCTGTCGGGCCCCTGTCGGGCCCTGTTGGGCACTGTCGGGCCCTGTCGGGCTCTGTTGGGCTCTATCGGGCTCTGTCGGGCTCTGTCGGGCTCTATCGGGCTCTGTCGGGCCCTGTCGGGCCCTGTCGGGCTCTGTCGGGCTCTGTCGGGCTCTATCGGGCTCTGTCGGGCTCTGTCGGGATCTACTGGGCCCTGTCGGGCCCTGTCGGGCCCTGTCGGGCCCTGTCGGGCTCTGTCGGGCCCTGTCGGGCTCTGTCGGGCTCTGTCGGGCTCTGTCGGGCCCTGTCGGGCTCTGTCGGGCTCTACTGGGCCCTGTCGGGCCCTGTCGGGCCCTGTCGGGCTCTACTGGGCTCTACTGGGCTCTGTCGGGCTCTGTCGGGCTCTACTGGGCCCTGTCGGGCCCCCTGTCGGGCTCTGTCGGGCCCTGTCGGGCCCTGTCGGGCTCTGTCGGGCTCTGTCGGGCCCTGTCGGGCTCTGTCGGGCTCTGTCGGGCTCTGTCGGGCTCTACTGGGCTCTACTGGGCCGTGTCGGGCTCTGTCGGGCTCTACTGGGCCCTGTCGGGCCCTGTCGGGCCCTGTCGGGCTCTGTTGGACTCTACTGGGCTCTGTCGGGCTCTGTGGGGCTCTGTCGGGCTCTGTCGGGCTCTACTGGGCTCTGTCGGGCTCTACTGGGCTCTGTCGGGCTCTGTCGGGCTCTGTCGGGCTCTGTCGGGCTCTACTGGGCCCTGTCGGGCTCTGTCGGGCCCTATCGGGCTCTGTCGGGCCCTGTCGGGCTCTGTCGGGCTCTGTCGGGCTCTGTCGGGCTCTACTGGGCTCTGTCGGGCTCTACTGGGCTATACTGGGCCCTGTCGGGCTCTGTCGGGCTCTGTCGGGCTCTGTCGGGCTCTGTCGGGCCCTGTCGGGCTCTGTCAGGCTCTGTCGGGCTCTGTCGGGCTCTACTGGGCCCTGTCGGGCTCTGTCGGGCTCTGTCGGGCTCTGTCGGGCCCTGTCGGGCTCTATCGTGCTCTACTGGGCCCTGTCGGGCCATGTCGGGCCCTGTCGGGCTCTACTGGGCTCTACTGGGCTCTGTCGGGCTCTGTCGGGCCTCTACTGGGCCCTGTCGGGCCCTGTCGGGCCCTGTCGGGCTCTGTCGGGCCCTGTCGGGCCCTGTCGGGCTCTGTCGGGCTCTGTCGGGCCCTGTCGGGCCCTGTCGGGCCCTGTCGGGCTCTGTCGGACTCTACTGGGCTCTGTCGGGCTCTGTGGGGCTCTGTCGGGCTCTGTCGGGCTCTACTGGGCTCTGTCGGGCTCTACTGGGCTCTGTCGGGCTCTGTCGGGCTCTGTCGGGCTCTACTGGGCCCTGTCGGGCCCTGTCGGGCTCTGTCGGGCTCTGTCGGGCCCTGTCGGGCCCTGTCGGGCTCTGTCGGGCCCTGTCGGGCTCTGTCGGGCTCTGTCGGGCTCTGTCGGGCTCTACTGGGCTCTGTCGGGCTCTGTCGGGCCCTGTCGGGCTCTGTTGGGCTCTGTCGGGCTCTACTGGGCCCTGTCGGGCTCTGTCGGGCCCTGTCGGGCCCTGTCGGGCTCTGTCAGGCTCTGTCGGGCTCTGTCGGGCCCTGTCGGGCTCTGTCGGGCCCTGTCGGGCCCTGTCGGGCTCTGTCGGGCTCTGTCGGGCTCTACTGGGCCCTGTCGGGTTCTGTCGGGCTCTGTCGGGCTCTGTCGGGCTCTGTCGGGCCCTGTCGGGCTCTGTCGGGCCCTGTCGGGCTCTGTCGGGCTCTGTCGGGCTCTACTGGTCTCTGTCGGGCTCTGTCGGGCTCTGTCGGGCTCTGTCGGGCTCTGTCGGGCCCTGTCGGGCCCTGTCGGGCTCTGTCGGGCTCTGTCGGGCTCTACTGGGCCCTGTCGGGCCCTGACGGGCCCTGTCGGGCTCTGTCGGGCTCTACTGGGCCCTGTCGGGCTCTGTCGGGCCCTCTCGGGCTCTGTCGGGCTATGTCGGGCTCTGTCGGGCTCTACTGGGCTCTACTGTTCCCTGTCGGGCCCTGTCGGGCTCTGTCGGGCCCTGTCGGGCTCTGTCGGGCTCTGTCGGGCTCTACTGGGCTCTACTGTTCCCTGTCGGGCCCTGTCGGGCTCTGTCGGGCTCTGTCGGGCTCTGTCGGGCTCTACTGAGCCCTGTCGGGCTCTGTCGGGCTCTGTCGGGCCCTGTCGCGCCCTGTCGGGCTCTGTCGGGTTCTGTCGGGCTCTGTCGGGCTCTGTCGGGCCCTGTCGGGCTCTGTCGGGCTCTGTCGGGCTCTGTCGGGCTCTACTGGGCCCTGTCGGGCCCTGTCGGGCCCTGTCGGGCTCTGTCGGGCTCTGTCGGGATCTGTCGGGCTCTACTGGGCTCTACTGTTCCCTGTCGGGCCCTGTCGGGCTCTGTCGGGCCCTGTCGGGCTCTGTCGGGCTCTGTCGGGCTCTGTCGGGCCCTGTCGGGCCCTGTCGGGCTCTGTCGGGCTCTACTGGGCTCTGTCGGGCTCTGTCGGGCTCTGTCGGGCCCTGTCGGGCTCTGTCGGGCTCTGTCGGGCCCTGTCGGGCTCTGTCGGGCTCTGTCGGGCTCTGTCGGGCTCTACTGGGCCCTGTCGGGCTCTGTCGGGCCCTGTCGGGCTCTGTCGGGCTCTGTCGGGCTCTGTCGGGCTCTACTGGGCTCTACTGTTCCCTGTCGGGCCCTGTCGGGCTCTATCGGGCTCTGTCGGGCCCTGTCGGGCCCTGTCGGGCTCTGTCGGGCTCTACTGGGCTCTGTCGGGCCCTGTCGGGCTCTGTCGGGCCCTGTCGGGCTCTGTCGGGCCCTGTCGGGCCCTGTCGGGCTCTGTCGGACTCTACTGGGCTCTGTCGGGCTCTGTGGGGCTCTGTCGGGCTCTGTCGGGCTCTACTGGGCTCTGTCGGGCTCTACTGGGCTCTGTCGGGCTCTGTCGGGCTCTGTCGGGCTCTACTGGGCCCTGTCGGGCCCTGTCGGGCTCTGTCGGGCTCTGTCGGGCCCTGTCGGGCCCTGTCGGGCTCTGTCGGGCCCTGTCGGGCTCTGTCGGGCTCTGTCGGGCTCTGTCGGGCTCTACTGGGCTCTGTCGGGCTCTGTCGGGCCCTGTCGGGCTCTGTTGGGCTCTGTCGGGCTCTACTGGGCCCTGTCGGGCTCTGTCGGGCCCTGTCGGGCCCTGTCGGGCTCTGTCAGGCTCTGTCGGGCTCTGTCGGGCCCTGTCGGGCTCTGTCGGGCCCTGTCGGGCCCTGTCGGGCTCTGTCGGGCTCTGTCGGGCTCTACTGGGCCCTGTCGGGTTCTGTCGGGCTCTGTCGGGCTCTGTCGGGCTCTGTCGGGCCCTGTCGGGCTCTGTCGGGCCCTGTCGGGCTCTGTCGGGCTCTGTCGGGCTCTACTGGTCTCTGTCGGGCTCTGTCGGGCTCTGTCGGGCTCTGTCGGGCTCTGTCGGGCCCTGTCGGGCCCTGTCGGGCTCTGTCGGGCTCTGTCGGGCTCTACTGGGCCCTGTCGGGCCCTGACGGGCCCTGTCGGGCTCTGTCGGGCTCTACTGGGCCCTGTCGGGCTCTGTCGGGCCCTCTCGGGCTCTGTCGGGCTATGTCGGGCTCTGTCGGGCTCTACTGGGCTCTACTGTTCCCTGTCGGGCCCTGTCGGGCTCTGTCGGGCCCTGTCGGGCTCTGTCGGGCTCTGTCGGGCTCTACTGGGCTCTACTGTTCCCTGTCGGGCCCTGTCGGGCTCTGTCGGGCTCTGTCGGGCTCTGTCGGGCTCTACTGAGCCCTGTCGGGCTCTGTCGGGCTCTGTCGGGCCCTGTCGCGCCCTGTCGGGCTCTGTCGGGTTCTGTCGGGCTCTGTCGGGCTCTGTCGGGCCCTGTCGGGCTCTGTCGGGCTCTGTCGGGCTCTGTCGGGCTCTACTGGGCCCTGTCGGGCCCTGTCGGGCCCTGTCGGGCTCTGTCGGGCTCTGTCGGGATCTGTCGGGCTCTACTGGGCTCTACTGTTCCCTGTCGGGCCCTGTCGGGCTCTGTCGGGCCCTGTCGGGCTCTGTCGGGCTCTGTCGGGCTCTGTCGGGCCCTGTCGGGCCCTGTCGGGCTCTGTCGGGCTCTACTGGGCTCTGTCGGGCTCTGTCGGGCTCTGTCGGGCCCTGTCGGGCTCTGTCGGGCTCTGTCGGGCCCTGTCGGGCTCTGTCGGGCTCTGTCGGGCTCTGTCGGGCTCTACTGGGCCCTGTCGGGCTCTGTCGGGCCCTGTCGGGCTCTGTCGGGCTCTGTCGGGCTCTGTCGGGCTCTACTGGGCTCTACTGTTCCCTGTCGGGCCCTGTCGGGCTCTATCGGGCTCTGTCGGGCCCTGTCGGGCCCTGTCGGGCTCTGTCGGGCTCTACTGGGCTCTGTCGGGCCCTGTCGGGCTCTGTCGGGCCCTGTCGGGCTCTGTCGGGCCCTGTCGGGCCCTGTCGGGCTCTGTCGGGCTCTACTGGTCTCTGTCGGGCTCTGTCGGGCTCTGTCGGGCCCTATCGGGCTCTGTCGGGTTCTGTCGGGCCCTGTCGGGCTCTGTCGTGCTCTGTTGGGCTCTGTCGGGCTCTGTCGGGCTCTACTGGGCTCTGTCGGGCTCTGTCGGGCTCTGTCGGGCCCTGTCGGGCCCTGTCGGGCACTGTCGGGCCCTGTCGGGCTCTGTCGGGCTCTATCGGGCTCTGTCGGGCTCTGTCGGGCTCTATCGGGCTCTGTCGGGCCCTGTCGGGCCCTGTCGGGCTCTGTCGGGCTCTGTCGGGCTCTATCGGGCTCTGTCGGGCTCTGTCGGGCTCTACTGGGCCCTGTCGGGCTCTGTCGGGCCCTGTCGGGCCCTGTCGGGCTCTGTCAGGCCCTGTCGGGCTCTGTCGGGCTCTGTCGGGCTCTGTCGGGCCCTGTCGGGCTCTGTCGGGCTCTACTGGGCCATGTCGGGCCCTGTCGGGCCCTGTCGGGCTCTACTGGGCTCTACTGGGCTCTGTCGGGCTCTGTCGGGCTCTACTGGGCCCTGTCGGGCCCTGTCGGGCCCTGTCGGGCTCTGTCGGGCTCTGTCGGGCTCTGTCGGGCTCTACTGGGCTCTACTGGGCCCTGTCGGGCTCTGTCGGGCTCTACTGGGCCCTGTCGGGCCCTGTCGGGCCCTGTCGGGCTCTGTTGGACTCTACTGGGCTCTGTCGGGCTCTGTGGGGCTCTGTCAGGCTCTGTCGGGCTCTACTGGGCTCTGTCGGGCTCTACTGGGCTCTGTCGGGATCTGTCGGTCTCTGTCGGTCTCTGTCGGGCTCTACTGGGCCCTGTCGGGCTCTGTCGGGCCCTGTCGGGCTCTGTCGGGCCCTGTCGGGCCTGTCGGGCTCTGTCGGGCCCTGACGGGCTCTGTCGGGCTCTGTCGGGCTTTGTCGGGCTCTACTGGGCTCTGTCGGGCTCTACTGGGCTATACTGGGCCCTGTCGGGCTCTGTCGGGCTCTGTCGGGCTCTGTCGGGCTCTACTGGGCTCTGTCGGGCTCTGTCGGGCCCTGTCGGGCCCTGTCGGGCTCTGTCGGGCTCTGTCGGGCCCTGTCGGGCTCTGTCGGGCTCTGTCGGCTCTGTCGGGCTCTACTGGGCCCTGTCGGGCTCTGTCGGGCTCTGTCGGGCTCTGTCGGCCCTGTCGGGCTCTGTCGTGCTCTACTGGGCCCTGTCGGGCCCTGTCGGGCCCTGTCGGGCTCTACTGGGCTCTACTGGGCTCTGTCGGGCCCTGTCGGGCTCTACTGGGCTCTACTGGGCTCTGTCGGGCTCTGTCGGACTCTACTGGGCTCTGTGGGGCTCTGTGGGGCTCTGTCGGGCTCTGTCGGGCTCTACTGGGCTCTGTCGGGCTCTACTGGGCTCTGTCGGGGCTCTGTCGGGCTCTGTCGGGCTCTACTGGGCCCTGTCGGGCCCTGTCGGGCTCTGTCGGGCTCTGTCGGGCCCTGTCGGGCCCTGTCGGGCTCTGTCGGGCCCTGTCGGGCTCTGTCGGGCTCTGTCGGGCTCTGTCGGGCTCTACTGGGCTCTGTCGGGCTCTGTCGGGCCCTGTCGGGCTCTGTCGGGCTCTGTCGGGCTCTACTGGGCCCTGTCGGGCTCTGTCGGGCCCTGTCGGGCCCTGTCGGGCTCTGTCAGGCTCTGTCGGGCTCTGTCGGGCCCTGTCGGGCTCTGTCGGGCTCTGTCGGGCCCTGTCGGGCTCTGTCGGGCTCTGTCGGGCTCTGTCGGGCTCTACTGGGCCCTGTCGGGCTCTGTCGGGCTCTGTCGGGCTCTGTCGGGCTCTGTCGGGCCCTGTCGGGCTCTGTCGGGCTCCACTGGGCCCTGTCGGGCCCTGTCGGGCTCTGTCGGGCTCTGTCGGGCTCTACTGGGCCCTGTCGGGCTCTGTCGGGCTCTGTCGGGCTCTGTCGGGCCCTGTCGGGCTCTGTCGGGCTCTGTCGGCCTCTGTCGGGCTCTACTGGGCCCTGTCGGGTTCTGTCGGGCTCTGTCAGGCTCTGTCGGGCTCTACTGGGCCCTGTCGGGCTCTGTCGGGCCCTGTCGGGCTCTGTCGGGCTCTGTCGGGCCCTGTCGGGCTCTGTCGGCTCTGTCGGGCTCTGTCGGGCCCTCTCGGGCTCTGTCGGGCTCTACTGGGCCCTGTCGGGCTCTGTCGGGCTCTGTCGGGCTCTGTCGGGCTCTGTCGGGCCCTGTCGGGCTCTGTTGGGCTCTGTCGGGCTCTGTCGGGCCCTGTCGGGCCCTGTCGGGCTCTGTCGGGCTCTACTGGTCTCTGTCGGGCTCTGTCGGGCTCTGTCGGGCCCTGTCGGGCTCTGTCGGGTTTTGTCGGGCCCTGTCGGGCTCTGTCGTGCTCTGTCGGGCTCTGTCGGGCTCTGTCGGGCTCTACTGGGCTCTGTCGGGCTCTGTCGAGCTCTGTCGGGCCCTGTCGGGCCCTGTCGGGCACTGTCGGGCCCTGTCGGGCTCTGTCGGGCTCTGTCGGGCTCTGTCGGGCTCTACTGGGCTCTACTGGGCCGTGTCGGGCCCTGTCGGGCTCTGTTGGACTCTACTGGGCTCTGTCGGGCTCTGTGGGGCTCTGTCGGGCTCTGTCGGGCTCTACTGGGCTCTGTCGGGCTCTAACTGGGCTCTGTCGGGCTCTGTCGGCTCTGTCGGGCTCTGTCGGGCTCTACTGGGCCCTGTCGGGCTCTGTCGGGCCCTGTCGGGCTCTGTCGGGCTCTGTCGGGCTCTGTCGGGCTCTACTGGGCTCTGTGGGCTCTACTGGGCTATACTGGGCCCTGTCGGGCTCTGTCGGGCTCTACTGGGCTCTGTCGGGCTCTGTCGGGCTCTACTGGGCTCTGTCGGGCTCTGTCGGGCTCTGTCGGGCTCTGTCGGGCCCTGTCGGGCCCTGTCGGGCTCTGTCGGGCTCTGTCGGGCTCTGTCGGGCCCTGTCGGGCTCTGTCAGGCTCTGTCGGGCTCTGTCGGGCTCTACTGGGGCCTGTCGGGCTCTGTCGGGCTCTGTCGGGCTCTGTCGGGCCCTGTCGGGCTCTGTCGTGCTCTACTGGGCCCTGTCGGGCCCTGTCGGGCCCTGTCGGGCTCTACTGGGCTCTACTGGGCTCTGTCGGGCTCTGTCGGGCTCTACTGGGCCCTGTCGGGCCCTGTCGGGCCCTGTCGGGCTCTGTCGGGCCCTGTCGGGCCCTGTCGGGCTCTGTCGGGCTCTGTCGGGCCCTGTCGGGCCCTGTCGGGCTCTGTCGGACTCTACTGGGCTCTGTCGGGCTCTGTGGGGCTCTGTCGGGCTCTGTCGGGCTCTACTGGGCTCTGTCGGGCTCTACTGGGCTCTGCCGGGCTCTGTCGGGCTCTGTCGGGCTCTACTGGGCCCCTGTCGGGCCCTGTCGGGCTCTGTCGGGCTCTGTCGGGCCCTGTCGGGCCCTGTCGGGCTCTGTCGGGCCCTGTCGGGCTCTGTCGGGCTCTGTCGGGCTCTGTCGGGCTCTACTGGGCCCTGTCGGGCCCTGTCGGGCTCTGTCGGGCTCTGTCGGGCCCTGTCGGGCCCTGTCGGGCTCTGTCGGGCCCTGTCGGGCTCTGTCGGGCTCTGTCGGGCCCTGTCGGGCTCTGTCGGGCTCTACTGGGCTCTGTCGGGCTCTGTCGGGCTCTGTCGGGCCCTGTCGGGCCCTGTTGGGCACTGTCGGGCCCTGTCGGGCTCTGTTGGGCTCCTATCGGGCTCTGTCGGGCTCTGTCGGGCTCTATCGGGCTCTGTCGGGCCCTGTCGGGCCCTGTCGGGCTCTGTCGGGCTCTGTCGGGCTCTATCGGGCTCTGTCGGGCTCTGTCGGGATCTACTGGGCCCTGTCGGGCTCTGTCGGGGCCCTGTCGGGCCCTGTCGGGCTCTGTCGGGCCCTGTCGGGCTCTGTCGGGCTCTGTCGGGCTCTGTCGGGCCCTGTCGGGCTCTGTCGGGCTCTACTGGGCCCTGTCGGGCCCTGTCGGGCCCTGTCGGGCTCTACTGGGCTCTACTGGGCTCTGTCGGGCTCTGTCGGGCTCTACTGGGCCCTGTCGGGCCCTGTCGGGCCCTGTCGGGCTCTGTCGGGCCCTGTCGGGCCCTGTCGGGCTCTGTCGGGCTCTGTCGGGCCCTGTCGGGCTCTGTCGGGCTCTGTCGGGCTCTGTCGGGCTCTACTGGGCTCTACTGGGCCGTGTCGGGCTCTGTCGGGCTCTACTGGGCCCTGTCGGGCCCTGTCGGGCCCTGTCGGGCTCTCTTGGACTCTACTGGGCTCTGTCGGGCTCTGTGGGGCTCTGTCGGGCTCTGTCGGGCTCTACTGGGCTCTGTCGGGCTCTACTGGGCTCTGTCGGGCTCTGTCGGGCTCTGTCGGGCTCTACTGGGCCCTGTCGGGCTCTGTCGGGCCCTATCGGGCTCTGTCGGGCCCTGTCGGGCTCTGTCGGGCTCTGTCGGGCTCTGTCGGGCTCTACTGGGCTCTGTCGGGCTCTACTGGGCTATACTGGGCCCTGTCGGGCTCTGTCGGGCTCTGTCGGGGCCCTGTCGGGCCCTGTCGGGCTCTGTCGGGCTCTGTCGGGCTCTGTCGGGCCCTGTCGGGCTCTGTCAGGCTCTGTCTGCTCTGTCGGGCTCTGTCGGGCTCTGTCGGGCCCTGTCGGGCCCTGTCGGGCCCTGTCGGGCTCTGTCAGGCTCTGTCGGGCTCTGTCGGGCCCTGTCGGGCTCTATCGTGCTCTACTGGGCCCTGTCGGGCCATGTCGGGCCCTGTCGGGCTCTACTGGGCTCTACTGGGCTCTGTCGGGCTCTGTCGGGCTCTACTGGGCCCTGTCGGGCCCTGTCGGGCCCTGTCGGGCTCTGTCGGGCCCTGTCGGGCCCTGTCGGGCTCTGTCGGGCTCTGTCGGGCCCTGTCGGGCCCTGTCGGGCTCTGTCGGACTCTACTGGGCTCTGTCGGGCTCTGTGGGGCTCTGTCGGGCTCTGTCGGGCTCTACTGGGCTCTGTCGGGCTCTACTGGGCTCTGTCGGGCTCTGTCGGGCTCTGTCGGGCTCTACTGGGCCCTGTCGGGCCCTGTCGGGCTCTGTCGGGCTCTGTCGGGCCTGTCGGGCCCTGTCGGGCTCTGTCGGGCCCTGTCGGGCCCTGTCCGGGCTCTGTCGGGCTCTGTCGGGCTCTACTGGGCTCTGTCGGGCTCTGTCGGGCCCTGTCGGGCTCTGTTGGGCTCTGTCGGGCTCTACTGGGCCCTGTCGGGCTCTGTCGGGCCCTGTCGCGCCCTGTCGGGCTCTGTCAGGCTCTGTCGGGCCTCTGTCGGGCCCTGTCGGGCTCTGTCGGGCCCTGTCGGGCCCTGTCGGGCTCTGTCGGGCTCTGTCGGGCTCTACTGGGCCCTGTCGGGTTCTGTCGGGCTCTGTCGGGCTCTGTCGGGCTCTGTCGGGCCCTGTCGGGCTCTGTCGGGCCCTGTCGGGCTCTGTCGGGCTCTGTCGGGCTCTACTGGTCTCTGTCGGGCTCTGTCGGGCTCTGTCGGGCCCTGTCGGGGCTCTGTCGGGCTCTGTCGGGCCCTGTCGGGCCCTGTCGGGCTCTGTCGGGCTCTGTCGGGCTCTACTGGGCCCTGTCGGGCCCTGACGGGCCCTGTCGGGCTCTGTCGGGCTCTACTGGGCCCTGTCGGGCTCTGTCGGGCCCTCTCGGGCTCTGTCGGGCTATGTCGGGCTCTGTCGGGCTCTACTGGGCTCTACTGTTCCCTGTCGGGCCCTGTCGGGCTCTGTCGGGCCCTGTCGGGCTCTGTCGGGCTCTGTCGGGCTCTACTGGGCTCTACTGTTCCCTGTCGGGCCCTGTCGGGCTCTGTCGGGCTCTGTCGGGCTCTGTCGGGCTCTACTGAGCCCTGTCGGGCTCTGTCGGGCTCTGTCGGGCCCTGTCGGGCCCTGTCGGGCTCTGTCGGGTTCTGTCGGGCTCTGTCGGGCTCTGTCGGGCCCTGTCGGGCTCTGTCGGGCTCTGTCGGGATCTGTCGGGCTCTACTGGGCTCTACTGTTCCCTGTCGGGCCCTGTCGGGCTCTGTCGGGCCCTGTCGGGCTCTGTCGGGCTCTGTCGGGCCCTGTCGGGCCCTGTCGGGCTCTGTCGGGCTCTACTGGGCTCTGTCGGGCTCTGTCGGCTTCTGTCGGGCCCTGTCGGGCTCTGTCGGGCTCTGTCGGGCCCTGTCGGGCTGTGTCGGGCTCTGTCGGGCTCTGTCGGGCTCTACTGGGCCCTGTCGGGCTCTGTCGGGCCCTGTCGGGCTCTGTCGGGCTCTGTCGGGCTCTGTCGGGCTCTACTGGGCTCTACTGTTCCCTGTCGGGCCCTGTCGGGCTCTGTCGGGCTCTGTCGGGCCCTGTCGGGCCCTGTCGGGCTCTGTCGGGCTCTACTGGGCTCTGTCGGGCTCTGTCGGGCTCTGTCGGGCCCTGTCGGGCTCTGTCGGGCCCTGTCGGGCCCTGTCGGGCTCTGTCGGGCTCTACTGGTCTCTGTCGGGCTCTGTCGGGCTCTGTCGGGCCCTATCGGGCTCTGTCGGGTTCTGTCGGGCCCTGTCGGGCTCTGTCGTGCTCTGTTGGGCTCTGTCGGGCTCTGTCGGGCTCTACTGGGCTCTGTCGGGCTCTGTCGGGCTCTGTCGGGCCCTGTCGGGCCCTGTCGGGCACTGTCGGGCCCTGTCGGGCTCTGTCGGGCTCTATCGGGCTCTGTCGGGCTCTGTCGGGCTCTATCGGGCCCTGTCGGGCCCTGTCGGGCCCTGTCGGGCTCTGTCGGGCTCTGTCGGGCTCTATCAGGCTCTGTCGGGCTCTGTCGGGCTCTACTGGGCCCTGTCGGGCTCTGTCGGGCCCTGTCGGGCCCTGTCGGGCTCTGTCAGGCCCTGTCGGGCTCTGTCGGGCTCTGTCGGGCTCTGTCGGGCCCTGTCGGGCTCTGTCGGGCTCTACTGGGCCATGTCGGGCCCTGTCGGGCCCTGTCGGGCTCTTCTGGGCTCTACTGGGCTCTGTCGGGCTCTGTCGGGCTCTACTGGGCCCTGTCGGGCCCTGTCGGGCCCTGTCGGGCCCTGTCGGGCCTGTCGGGCCCTGTCGGGCTCTGTCGGGCTCTGTCGGGCTCTGTCGGACTCTACTGGGCTCTACTGGGCCCTGTCGGGCTCTGTCGGGCTCTACTGGGCCCTGTCGGGCCCTGTCGGGCCCTGTCTGGCTCTGTTGGACTCTACTGGGCTCTGTCGGGCTCTGTGGGGCTCTGTCGGGCTCTGTCGGGCTCTACTGGGCTCTGTCGGGCTCTACTGGGCTCTGTCGGGCTCTGTCGGTCTCTGTCGGTCTCTGTCGGGCTCTACTGGGCCCTGTCGGGCTCTGTCGGGCCCTGTCGGGCTCTGTCGGGCCCTGTCGGGCCCTGTCGGGCTCTGTCGGGCCCTGACGGGCTCTGTCGGGCTCTGTCGGGCTTTGTCGGGCTCTACTGGGCTCTGTCGGGCTCTACTGGGCTATACTGGGCCCTGTCGGGCTCTGTCGGGCTCTGTCGGGCTCTGTCGGGCTCTACTGGGCTCTGTCAGGCCCTGTTGGCCCTTGTCGGGCTCTGTCGGGCTCGAGTCGGGCCTGTCGGGCCCTGTCGGGCTCTGTCGGGCTCTGTCGGGCTCTATCAGGCTCTGTCGGGCTCTGTCGGGCTCTACTGGCCCTGTCGGCTCTGTCGGGCCCTGTCGGGCCCTGTCGGGCTCTGTCAGGCCCTGTCGGGCTCTGTCGGGCTCTGTCGGGCCCTGTCGGGCTCTGTCGTGCTCTACTGGGCCCTGTCGGGCCTGTCGGGCCCTGTCGGGCTCTACTGGGCTCTACTGGGCTCTGTCGGGCTCTGTGGGGCTCTGTGGGGCTCTGTCGGGCTCTGTCGGGCTCTACTGGGCTCTGTCGGGCTCTACTGGGCTCTGTCGGGCTCTGTCGGGCTCTGTCGGGCTCTACTGGGCCCTGTCGGGCCCTGTCGGGCTCTGTCGGGCTCTGTCGGGCTCTACTGGGCTCTGTCGGGCTCTACTGGGCTCTGTCGGGCTCTTTCGGGCCCTGTCGGGCCCTGTCGGGCTCTGTCGGGCTCTGTCGGGCCCTGTCGGGCCCTGTCGGGCTCTGTCGGACTCTACTGGGCTCTGTGGGGCTCTGTGGGGCTCTGTCGGGCTCTGTCGGGCTCTACTGGGCTCTGTCGGGCTCTACTGGGCTCTGTCGGGCTCTGTCGGGCTCTGTCGGGCTCTACTGGGCCCTGTCGGGCCCTGTCGGGCTCTGTCGGGCTCTGTCGGGCCCTGTCGGGCCCTGTCGGGCTCTGTCGGGCCCTGTCGGGCTCTGTCGGGCTCTGTCGGGCTCTGTCGGGCTCTACTGGGCTCTGTCGGGCTCTGTCGGGCCCTGTCGGGCTCTGTCGGGCTCTGTCGGCTCTACTGGGCCCTGTCGGGCTCTGTCGGGCCCTGTCGGGCCCTGTCGGGCTCTGTCAGGCTCTGTCGGGCTCTGTCGGGCCCTGTCGGGCTCTGTCGGGCTCTGTCGGGCCCTGTCGGGCTCTGTCGGGCTCTGTCGGGCTCTGTCGGGCTCTACTGGGCCCTGTCGGGCTCTGTCGGGCTCTGTCGGGCTCTGTCGGGCTCTGTCGGGCCCTGTCGGGCTCTGTCGGGCTCCACTGGGCCCTGTCGGGCCCTGTCGGGCTCTGTCGGGCTCTGTCGGGCTCTACTGGGCCCTGTCGGGCTCTGTCGGGCTCTGTCGGGCTCTGTCGGGCCCTGTCGGGCTCTGTCGGGCTCTGTCGGCCTCTGTCGGGCTCTACTGGGCCCTGTCGGGTTCTGTCGGGCTCTGTCAGGCTCTGTCGGGTTCTACTGGGCCTGTCGGGCTCTGTCGGGCCCTGTCGGGCTCTGTCGGGCTCTGTCGGGCTCTGTCGGGCCCTCTCGGGCTCTGTCGGGCTCTACTGGGCCCTGTCGGGCTCTGTCGGGCTCTGTCGGGCCCTGTCGGGCTCTGTTGGGCTCTGTCGGGCTCTGTCGGGCCCTGTCGGGCCCTGTCGGGCTCTGTCGGGCTCTACTGGTCTCTGTCGGGCTCTGTCGGGCTCTGTCGGGCCCTGTCGGGCTCTGTCGGGTTCTGTCGGGCCCTGTCGGGCTCTGTCGTGCTCTGTCGGGCTCTGTCGGGCTCTGTCGGGCTCTACTGGGCTCTGTCGGGCTCTGTCGGGCTCTGTCGGGCCCTGTCGGGCCCTGTCGGGCACTGTCGGGCCCTGTCGGGCTCTGTCGGGCTCTATCGGGCTCTGTCGGGCTCTGTCGGGCTCTATCGGGCTCTGTCGGGCCCTGTCGGGCCCTGTCGGGCTCTGTCGGGCTCTGTCGGGCTCTATCGGGCTCTGTCGGGCTCTGTCGGGCTCTACTGGGCCCTGTCGGGCTCTGTCGGGCCCTGTCGGGCCCTGTCGGGCTCTGTCGGGCCCTGTCGGGCTCTGTCGGGCTCTGTCGGGCTCTGTCGGGCCTGTCGGGCTCTGTCGGGCTCTACTGGGCCCTGTCGGGCCCTGTCGGGCCCTTTCGGGCTCTACTGGGCTCTACTGGGCTCTGTCGGGCTCTGTCGGGCTCTACTGGGCCCTGTCGGGCCCTGTCGGGCCCTGTCGGGCTCTGTCGGGCCCTGTCGGGCCCTGTCGGGCTCTGTCGGGCTCTGTCGGGCCCTGTCGGGCTCTGTCGGGCTCTGTCGGGCTCTACTGGGCTCTACTGGGCCCTGTCGGGCTCTGTCGGGCTCTACTGGGCCCTGTCGGGCCCTGTCGGGCCCTGTCGGGCTCTGTTGGACTCTACTGGGCTCTGTCGGGCTCTGTGGGGCTCTGTCGGGCTCTGTCGGGCTCTACTGGGCTCTGTCGGGCTCTACTGGGCTCTGTCGGGCTCTGTCGGGCTCTGTCGAGCTCTGTCGGGCTCTACTGGGCCCTGTCGGGCTCTGTCGGGCCCTGTCGGGCTCTGTCGGGCTCTGTCGGGCTCTACTGGGCTCTGTCGGGCTCTACTGGGCTATCCTGGGACCTGTCGGGCTCTGTCGGGCTCTGTCGGGCTCTGTCGGGCTCTACTGGGCTCTGTCGGGCTCTGTCGGGCCCTGTCGGGCTCTGTCGGGCTCTGTCGGGCCCTGTCGGGCTCTGTCGGGCTCTGTCGGGCTCTGTCGGGCTCTACTGGGCCCTGTCGGGCTCTGTCGGGCTCTGTCGGGCTCTGTCGGGCCCTGTCAAGCTCTGTCGTGCTCTACTGGGCCCTGTCGGGCCCTGTCGGGCCCTGTCGGGCTCTACTGGGCTCTACTGGGCTCTGTCGGGCTCTGTCGGGCTCTACTGGGCCCTGTCGGGCCCTGTCGGGCCCTGTCGGGCCCTGTCGGGCTCTGTCGGGCCCTGTCGGGCCCTGTCGGGCCCTGTCGGGCTCTGTCGGACTCTACTGGGCTCTGTCGGGCTCTGTGGGGCTCTGTGGGGCTCTGTCGGGGCTCTACTGGGCTCTGTCGGGCTCTACTGGGCTCTGTCGGGCTCTGTCGGGCTCTGTCGGGCTCTACTGGGCCCTGTCGGGCCCTGTCGGGCTCTGTCGGGCTCTGTCGGGCCCTGTCGGGCCCTGTCGGGCTCTGTCGGGCCCTGTCGGGCTCTGTCGGGCTCTGTCGGGCTCTGTCGGGCTCTACTGGGCTCTGTCGGGCTCTGTCGGGCCCTGTCGGGCTCTGTCGGGCTCTGTCGGGCTCTACTGGGCCCTGTCGGGCTCTGTCGGGCCCTGTCGGGCCCTGTCGGGGCTCTGTCAGGCTCTGTCGGGCTCTGTCGGGCCCTGTCGGGCTCTGTCGGGCTCCACTGGGCCCTGTCGGGCCCTGTCGGGCTCTGTCGGGCTCTGTCGGGCTCTACTGGGCCCTGTCGGGCTCTGTCGGGCTCTGTCGGGCTCTACTGGGCTCTGTCGGGCTCTGTCGGGCTCTGTCGGGCTCTGTCGGGCTCTACTGGGACCTGTCGGGCTCTGTCGGGCTCTGTCGGGCTCTGTCGGGCCCTGTCGGGCTCTGTCGGGCTCCACTGGGCCCTGTCGGGCCCTGTCGGGCTCTGTCGGGCTCTGTCGGGCTCTACTGGGCCCTGTCGGGCTCTGTCGGGCTCTGTCGGGCTCTGTCGGGCTCTACTGGGCCCTGTCGGGTTCTGTCGGGCTCTGTCGGGCTCTGTCGGGCTCTGTCGGGCCCTGTCGGGCTCTGTCGGGCTCTACTGGGCCCTGTCGGGCCCTGTCGGGCCCTGTCGGGCTCTACTGGCTCTACTGGGCTCTGTCGGGCTCTGTCGGGCTCTACTGGGCCCTGTCGGACCCTGTCGCGCCCTGTCGGGCTCTGTCGGGCCCTGTCGGGCCCTGTCGGGCTCTGTCGGGCTCTGTCGGGCTCTGTCGGGCTCTGTCGGGCCCTGTCGGGCTCTGTCGGGCTCTGTCGGGCTCTGTCGGGCTCTACTGGGCTCTACTGGGCCGTGTCGGGCTCTGTCGGGCTCTACTGGGCCCTGTCGGGCCCTGTCGGGCCCTGTCGGGCTCTGTTGGACTCTACTGGGCTCTGTCGGGCTCTGTGGGGCTCTGTCGGGCTCTGTCGGGCTCTACTGGGCTCTGTCGGGCTCTACTGGGCTCTGTCGGGCTCTGTCGGGCTCTGTCGGGCTCTGTCGGGCTCTACTGGGCCCTGTCGGGCTCTGTCGGGCCCTGTCGGGCTCTGTCGGGCTCTGTCGGGCTCTGTCGGGCTCTACTGGGCTCTGTCGGGCTCTACTGGGCTATACTGGGCCCTGTCGGGCTCTGTCGGGCTCTGTCGGGCTCTGTCGGGCTCTACTGGGCTCTGTCGGGCTCTGTCGGGCCCTGTCGGGCCCTGTCGGGCTCTGTCGGGCTCTGTCGGGCTCTGTCGGGCCCTGTCGGGCTCTGTCAGGCTCTGTCGGGCTCTGTCGGGCTCTACTGGGCCCTGTCGGGCTCTGTCGGGCTCTGTCGGGCTCTGTCGGGCCCTGTCGGGCTCTGTCGTGCTCTACTGGGCCCTGTCGGGCCCTTTCGGGCCCTGTCGGGCTCTACTGGGCTCTACTGGGCTCTGTCGGGCTCTGTCGGGCTCTACTGGGCCCTGTCGGGCCCTGTCGGGCCCTGTCGGGCTCTGTCGGGCCCTGTCGGGCCCTGTCGGGCTCTGTCGGGCTCTGTCGGGCCCTGTCGGGCCCTGTCGGGCTCTGTCGGACTCTACTGGGCTCTGTCGGGCTCTGTGGGGCTCTGTCGGGCTCTGTCGGGCTCTAATGGGCTCTGTCGGGCTCTACTGGGCTCTGTCGGGCTCTGTCGGGCTCTGTCGGGCTCTACTGGGCCCTGTCGGGGCCTGTCGGGCTCTGTCGGGCTCTGTCGGGCCCTGTCGGGCCCTGTCGGGCTCTGTCGGGCCCTGTCGGGCTCTGTCGGGCTCTGTCGGGCTCTGTCGGGCTCTACTGGGCTCTGTCGGGCCCTGTCGGGCTCTGTCGGGCTCTGTCGGGCCCTGTCGGGCCCTGTCGGGCTCTGTCGGGCCCTGTCGGGCTCTGTCGGGCTCTGTCGGGCTCTGTCGGGCTCTACTGGGCTCTGTCGGGCCCTGTCGGGCCCTGTCGGGCCCTGTCGGGCTCTGTCGGGCCCTGTCGGGCTCTGTCGGGCTCTGTCGGGCTCTACTGGGCCCTGTCGGGCTCTGTCGGGCCCTGTCGGGCCCTGTCGGGCTCTGTCCAGGCTCTGTCGGGCTCTGTCGGGCTCTGTCGGGCTCTACTGGGCCCTGTCGGGCTCTGTCGGGCTCTACTGGGCCCTGTCGGGCCCTGTCGGGCCCTGTCGGGCTCTGTCGGGCTCTGTCGGGCCCTGTCGGGCCCTGTCGGGCTCTGTCGGACTCTACTGGGCTCTGTCGGGCTCTGTGGGGCTCTGTCGGGCTCTGTCGGGCTCTACTGGGCTCTGTCGGGCTCTACTGGGCTCTGTCGGGCTCTGTCGGGCTCTGTCGGGCTCTACTGGGCCCTGTCGGGCCCTGTCGGGCTCTGTCGGGCTCTGTCGGGCCCTGTCGGGCCCTGTCGGGCTCTGTCGGGCCCTGTCGGGCTCTGTCGGGCTCTGTCGGGCTCTGTCGGGCTCTACTGGGCTCTGTCGGGCTCTGTCGGGCCCTGTCGGGCTCTGTCGGGCTCTGTCGGGCTCTACTGGGCCCTGTCGGGCTCTGTCGGGCCCTGTCGGGCCCTGTCGGGCTCTGTCGGGCCCTGTCGGGCCCTGTCGGGCTCTGTCGGGCTCTGTCGGGCTCTACTGGGCCCTGTCGGGCTCTGTCGGGCTCTGTCGGGCTCTGTCGGGCTCTGTCGGGCCCTGTCGGGCTCTGTCGGGCTCCACTGGGCCCTGTCGGGCCCTGTCGGGCTCTGTCGGGCTCTGTCGGGCTCTACTGGGCCCTGTCGGGCTCTGTCGGGCTCTGTCGGGCTCTGTCGGGCTCTGTCGGGCCCTGTCGGGCTCTGTCGGGCCCTGTCGGGTCCTGTCGGGCTCTGTCGGGCTCTACTGGTCTCTGTCGGGCTCTGTCGGGCTCTGTCGGGCCCTGTCGGGCTCTGTCGGGCTCTGTCGGGCTCTGTCGGGCCCTGTCGGGCCCTGTCGGGCTCTGTCGGGCTCTGTCGGGCTCTACTGGGCCCTGTCGGGCCCTGACGGGCCCTGTCGGGCTCTGTCGGGCTCTACTGGGCCCTGTCGGGCTCTGTCGGGCCCTCTCGGGCTCTGTCGGGCTATGTCGGGCTCTGTCGGGCTCTACTGGGCTCTACTGTTCCCTGTCGGGCCCTGTCGGGCTCTGTCGGGCCCTGTCGGGCTCTGTCGGGCTCTGTCGGGCTCTGTCGGGCTCTACTGAGCCCTGTCGGGCTCTGTCGGGCTCTGTCGGGCCCTGTCGGGCCCTGTCGGGCTCTGTCGGGTTCTGTCGGGCTCTGTCGGGCTCTGTCGGGCCCTGTCGGGCTCTGTCGGGCTCTGTCGGGCTCTGTCGGGCTCTACTGGGCCCTGTCGGGCCCTGTCGGGCCCTGTCGGGCTCTGTCGGGCTCTGTCGGGATCTGTCGGGCTCTACTGGGCTCTACTGTTCCCTGTCGGGCCCTGTCGGGCTCTGTCGGGCCCTGTCGGGCTCTGTCGGGCTCTGTCGGGCCCTGTCGGGCCCTGTCGGGCTCTGTCGGGCTCTACTGGGCTCTGTCGGGCTCTGCTGGGCTCTGTCGGGCTCTGTCGGGCTCTGTCGGGCCCTGTCGGGCTCTGTCGGGCTCTGTCGGGCCCTGTCGGGCTCTGTCGGGCTCTGTCGGGCTCTGTCGGGCTCTACTGGGCCCTGTCGGGCTCTGTCGGGCCCTGTCGGGCTCTGTCGGGCTCTGTCGGGCTCTGTCGGGCTCTACTGGGCTCTACTGTTCCCTGTCGGGCCCTGTCGGGCTCTGTCGGGCTCTGTCGGGACCTGTCGGGCCCTGTCGGGCTCTGTCGGGCTCTACTGGGCTCTGTCGGGCTCTGTCGGGCTCTGTCGGGCCCTGTCGGGCTCTGTCGGGCCCTGTCGGGCCCTGTCGGGCTCTGTCGGGCTCTACTGGTCTCTGTCGGGCTCTGTCGGGCTCTGTCGGGCCCTGTCGGGCTCTGTCGGGTTGTGTCGGGCCCTGTCGGGCTCTACTGGGCTCTGTCGGGCTCTACTGGGCTCTGTCGGCTCTGTCGGGCTCTGTCGGGCCCTGTCGGGCCCTGTCGGGCACTGTCGGGCCCTGTCGGGCTCTGTCGGGCTCTATCGGGCTCTGTCGGGCTCTGTCGGGCTCTATCGGGCTCTGTCGGGCCCTGTCGGGCCCTGTCGGGCTCTGTCGGGCTCTGTCGGGCTCTATCGGGCTCTGTCGGGCTCTGTCGGGCTCTACTGGGCCCTGTCGGGCTCTGTCGGGCCCTGTCGGGCCCTGTCGGGCTCTGTCGGGCTCTGTCGGGCCCTGTCGGGCTCTGTCGGGCTCTACTGGGCCATGTCGGGCCCTGTCGGGCCCTGTCGGGCTCTACTGGGCTCTACTGGGCTCTGTCGGGCTCTGTCGGGCTCTACTGGGCCCTGTCGGGCTCTGTCGGGCCCTGTCGGGCCCTGTCGGGCTCTGTCGGGCTCTGTCGGGCCCTGTCGGGCTCTGTCGGGCTCTGTCGGGCTCTGTCGGGCTCTACTGGGCTCTACTGGGCCCTGTCGGGCTCTGTCGGGCTCTACTGGGCCCTGTCGGGCCCTGTCGGGCCCTGTCGGGCTCTGTTGGACTCTACTGGGCTCTGTCGCGCTCTGTAGGGCTCTGTCGGGCTCTGTCGGGCTCTACTGGGCTCTGTCGGGCTCTACTGGGCTATGTCGGGCTCTGTCGGGCTCTGTCGGGCTCTGTCGGGCTCTACTGGGCCCTGTCGGGCTCTGTCGGGCCCTGTCGGGCCCTGTCGGGCTCTGTCGGGCCCTGTCGGGCTCTGTCGGGCTCTGTCGGGCTCTGTCGGGCTCTACTGGGCTCTGTCGGGCTCTACTGGGCTATACTGGGCCCTGTCGGGCTCTGTCGGGCTCTGTCGGGCTCTGTCGGGCTCTACTGGGCTCTGTCGGGCTCTGTCGGGCCCTGTCGGGCCCTGTCGGGCTCTGTCGGACTCTGTCGGGCCCTGTCGGGCTCTGTCGGGCTCTGTCGGGCTCTGTCGGGCTCTACTGGGCCCTGTCGGGCTCTGTCGGGCTCTGTCGGGCTCTGTCGGGCCCTGTCGGGCTCTGTCGTGCTCTACTGGGCCCTGTCGGGCCCTGTCGGGCCCTGTCGGGCTCTACTGGGCTCTACTGGGCTCTGTCGGGCTCTGTCGGGCTCTACTGGGCCCTGTCGGGCCCTGTCGGGCCCTGTCGGGCTCTGTCGGGCCCTGTCGGGCCCTGTCGGGCTCTGTCGGGCTCTGTCGGGCCCTGTCGGGCCCTGTCGGGCTCTGTCGGACTCTACTGGGCTCTGTCGGGCTCTGTGGGGCTCTGTCGGGCTCTGTCGGGCTCTACTGGGCTCTGTCGGGCTCTACTGGGCTCTGTCGGGCTCTGTCGGGCTCTGTCGGGCTCTACTGGGCCCTGTCGGGCCCTGTCGGGCTCTGTCGGGCTCTGTCGGGCCCTGTCGGGCCCTGTCGGGCTCTGTCGGGCCCTGTCGGGCTCTGTCGGGCTCTGTCGGGCTCTGTCGGGCTCTACTGGGCTCTGTCGGGCTCTGTCGGGCCCTGTCGGGCTCTGTCGGGCTCTGTCGGGCTCTACTGGGCCCTGTCGGGCTCTGTCGGGCCCTGTCGGGCCCTGTCGGGCTCTGTCAGGCTCTGTCGGGCTCTGTCGGGCCCTGTCGGGCTCTGTCGGGCCCTGTCGGGCCCTGTCGGGCTCTGTCGGGCTCTGTCGGGCTCTGTCGGGCTCTACTGGGCCCTGTCGGGCTCTGTCGGGCTCTGTCGGGCTCTGTCGGGCTCTGTCGGGCCCTGTCGGGCCCTGTCGGGCTCTGTCGGGCCCTGTCGGGCTCTGTCGGGCTCTGTCGGGCTCTGTCGGGCTCTACTGGGCTCTACTGGGCCGTGTCGGGCTCTGTCGGGCTCTACTGGGCTCTGTCGGGCCCTGTCGGGCCCTGTCGGGCTCTGTTGGACTCTACTGGGCTCTGTCGGGCTCTGTGGGGCTCTGTCGGGCTCTGTCGGGCTCTACTGGGCTCTGTCGGGCTCTACTGGGCTCTGTCGGGCTCTGTCGGGCTCTGTCGGGCTCTACTGGGCCCTGTCGGGCTCTGTCGGGCCCTGTCGGGCTCTGTCGGGCTCTGTCGGGCTCTGTCGGGCTCTACTGGGCTCTGTCGGGCTCTACTGGGCTATACTGGGCCCTGTCGGGCTCTGTCGGGCTGTGTCGGGCTCTGTCGGGCTCTACTGGGCTCTGTCGGGCTCTGTCGGGCCCTGTCGGGCCCTGTCGGGCTCTGTCGGGCTCTGTCGGGCTCTGTCGGGCCCTGTCGGGCTCTGTCGGGCCCTGTCGGGCTCTGTCAGGCTCTGTCGGGCTCTGTCGGGCTCTGTCGGGCTCTGTCGGGCCCTGTCGGGCTCTATCGTGCTCTACTGGGCCCTGTCGGGCCCTGTCGGGCCCTGTCGGGCTCTACTGGGCTCTACTGGGCTCTGTCGGGCTCTGTCGGGCTCTACTGGGCCCTGTCGGGCCCTGTCGGGCCCTGTCGGGCTCTGTCGGGCCCTGTCGGGCCCTGTCGGGCTCTGTCGGGCTCTGTCGGGCCCTGTCGGGCCCTGTCGGGCTCTGTCGGACTCTACTGGGCTCTGTCGGGCTCTGTGGGGCTCTGTCGGGCTCTGTCGGGCTCTACTGGGCTCTGTCGGGCTCTACTGGGCTCTGTCGGGCTCTGTCGGGCTCTGTCGGGCTCTACTGGGCCCTGTCGGGCCCTGTCGGGCTCTGTCGGGCTCTGTCGGGCCCTGTCGGGCCCTGTCGGGCTCTGTCGGGCCCTGTCGGGCTCTGTCGGGCTCTGTCGGGCTCTGTCGGGCTCTACTGGGCTCTGTCGGGCTCTGTCGGGCCCTGTCGGGCTCTGTCGGGCTCTGTCGGGCTCTACTGGGCCCTGTCGGGCTCTGTCGGGCCCTGTCGGGCCCTGTCGGGCTCTGTCAGGCTCTGTCGGGCTCTGTCGGGCCCTGTCGGGCTCTGTCGGGCCCTGTCGGGCCCTGTCGGGCTCTGTCGGGCTCTGTCGGGCTCTACTGGGCCCTGTCGGGTTCTGTCGGGCTCTGTCGGGCTCTGTCGGGCTCTGTCGGGCCCTGTCGGGCTCTGTCGGGCCCTGTCGGGCTCTGTCGGGCTCTGTCGGGCTCTACTGGTCTCTGTCGGGCTCTGTCGGGCTCTGTCGGGCCCTGTCGGGCTCTGTCGGGCTCTGTCGGGCCCTGTCGGGCCCTGTCGGGCTCTGTCGGGCTCTGTCGGGCTCTACTGGGCCCTGTCGGGCCCTGACGGGCCCTGTCGGGCTCTGTCGGGCTCTACTGGGTCCTGTCGGGCTCTGTCGGGCCCTCTCGGGCTCTGTCGGGCTATGTCGGGCTCTGTCGGGCTCTACTGGGCTCTACTGTTCCCTGTCGGGCCCTGTTGGGCTCTGTCGGGCCCTGTCGGGCTCTGTCGGGCTCTGTCGGGCTCTACTGGGCTCTACTGTTCCCTGTCGGGCCCTGTCGGGCTCTGTCGGGCTCTGTCGGGCTCTGTCGGGCTCTACTGAGCCCTGTCGGGCTCTGTCGGGCTCTGTCGGGCCCTGTCGGGCCCTGTTGGGCTCTGTCGGGTTCTGTCGGGCTCTGTCGGGCTCTGTCGGGCCCTGTCGGGCTCTGTCGGGCTCTGTAGGGCTCTGTCGGGCTCTACTGGGCCCTGTCGGGCCCTGTCGGGCCCTGTCGGGCTCTGTCGGGCTCTGTCGGGATCTGTCGGGCTCTACTGGGCTCTACTGTTCCCTGTCGGGCCCTGTCAGGCTCTGTCGGGCCCTGTCGGGCTCTGTCGGGCTCTGTCGGGCCCTGTCGGGCCCTGTCGGGCTCTGTCGGGCTCTACTGGGCTCTGTCGGGCTCTGTCGGGCCCTGTCGGGCCCTGTCGGGCTCTGTCGGGCTCTGTCGGGCCCTGTCGGGCTCTGTCGGGCTCTGTCGGGCTCTGTCGGGCTCTACTGGGCCCTGTCGGGCTCTGTCGGGCCCTGTCGGGCTCTGTCGGGCTCTGTCGGGCTCTGTCGGGCTCTGTCGGGCTCTACTGGGCTCTACTGTTCCCTGTCGGGCCCTGTCGGGCTCTGTCGGGCTCTGTCGGGCCCTGTCGGGCCCTGTCGGGCTCTGTCGGGCTCTACTGGGCTCTGTCGGGCTCTGTCGGGCTCTGTCGGGCCCTGTCGGGCTCTGTCGGGCCCTGTCGGGCCCTGTCGGGCTCTGTCGGGTTCTGTCGGGCCCTGTCGGGCTCTGTCGTGCTCTGTTGGGCTCTGTCGGGCTCTGTCGGGCTCTACTGGGCTCTGTCGGGCTCTGTCGGGCTCTGTCGGGCCCTGTCGGGCCCTGTCGGGCACTGTCGGGCCCTGTCGGGCTCTGTCGGGCTCTATCGGGATCTGTCGGGCTCTGTCGGGCTCTATCGGGCTCTGTCGGGCCCTGTCGGGCCCTGTCGGGCTCTGTCGGGCTCTGTCGGGCTCTATCGGGCTCTGTCGGGCTCTGTCGGGCTCTACTGGGCCATGTCGGGCCCTGTCGGGCTCTGTCAGGCCCTGTCGGGCTCTGTCGGGCTCTGTCGGGCTCTGTCGGGCCCTGTCGGGCTCTGTCGGGCTCTACTGGGCCATGTCGGGCCCTGTCGGGCCCTGTCGGGCTCTACTGGGCTCTACTGGGCTCTGTCGGGCTCTGTCGGGCTCTACTGGGCCCTGTCGGGCTCTGTCGGGCCCTGTCGGGCCCTGTCGGGCTCTGTCGGGCTCTGTCGGGCCCTGTCGGGCTCTGTCGGGCTCTGTCGGGCTCTGTAGGGCTCTACTGGGCTCTACTGGGCCCTGTCGGGCTCTGTCGGGCTCTACTGGGCCCTGTCGGGCCCTGTCGGGCCCTGTCGGGCTCTGTTGGACTCTACTGGGCTCTGTCGGGCTCTGTGGGGCTCTGTCGGGCTCTGTCGGGCTCTACTGGGCTCTGTCGGGCTCTACTGGGCTCTGTCGGGCTCTGTCGGTCTCTGTCGGTCTCTGTCGGGCTCTACTGGGCCCTGTCGGGCTCTGTCGGGCCCTGTCGGGCCCTGTCGGGCTCTGTCGGGCCCTGACGGGCTCTGTCGGGCTCTGTCGGGCTTTGTCGGGCTCTACTGGGCTCTGTCGGGCTCTACTGGGCTATACTGGGCCCTGTCGGGCTCTGTCGGGCTCTGTCGGGCTCTGTCGGGCTCTACTGGGCTCTGTCGGGCCCTGTCGGGCCCTGTCGGGCTCTGTCGGGCTCTGTCGGGCCCTGTCGGGCTCTGTCGGGCTCTGTCGGGCTCTGTCGGGCTCTACTGGGCCCTGTCGGGCTCTGTCGGGCTCTGTCGGGCTCTGTCGGGCCCTGTCGGGCTCTGTCGTGCTCTACTGGGCCCTGTCGGGCCCTGTCGGGCCCTGTCGGGCTCTACTGGGCTCTACTGGGCTCTGTCGGGCTCTGTCGGGCTCTACTGGGCCCTGTCGGGCCCTGTCGGGCCCTGTCGGGCTCTGTCGGGCCCTGTCGGGCCCTGTCGGGCTCTGTCGTGCTCTGTCGGGCCCTGTCGGGCCCTGTCGGGCTCTGTCGGACTCTACTGGGCTCTGTCGGGCTCTGTGGGGCTCTGTCGGGCTCTGTCGGGCTCTACTGGGCTCTGTCGGGCTCTACTGGGCTCTGTCGGGCTCTGTCGGGCTCTGTCGGGCTCTGTCGGGCTCTGTCGGGCCCTGTCGGGCTCTGTCGGGCTCTGTCGGGCTCTGTCGGGCCCTGTCGGGCTCTGTCGGGCTCTGTCGGGCTCTGTCGGGCTCTACTGGGCTCTGTCGGGCTCTGTCGGGCCCTGTCGGGCTCTGTCGGGCTCTGTCGGGCTCTACTGGGCCCTGTCGGGCTCTGTCGGGCCCTGTCGGGCCCTGTCGGGCTCTGTCAGGCTCTGTCGGGCTCTGTCGGGCCCTGTCGGGCTCTGTCGGGCTCTGTCGGGCCCTGTCGGGCTCTGTCGGGCTCTGTCGGGCTCTGTCGGGCCCTCTCGGGCTCTGTCGGGCTCTACTGGGCCCTGTCGGGCCCTGTCGGGCTCTGTCGGGCTCTGTCGGGCTCTGTCGGGCCCTGTCGGGCTCTGTCGGGCTCTGTCGGGCTCTGTCGGGCTCTACTGGGCCCTGTCGGGCCCTGTCGGGCTCTGTCGGGCTCTGTCGGGCCCTGTCGGGCCCTGTCGGGTTCTGTCGGGCCCTGTCGGGCTCTGTCGTGCTCTGTTGGGCTCTGTCGGGCTCTGTCGGGCTCTGTCGGGCCCTGTCGGGCCCTGTCGGGCTCTGTCGGGCTCTACTGGTCTCTGTCGGGCTCTGTCGGGCTCTGTCGGGCCCTGTCGGGCTCTGTCGGGTTCTGTCGGGCCCTGTCGGGCTCTGTCGTGCTCTGTCGGGCTCTGTCGGGCTCTGTCGGGCTCTACTGGGCTCTGTCAGGCTCTGTCGGGCTCTGTCGGGCCCTGTCGGGCCCTGTCGGGCACTGTCGGGCCCTGTCGGGCTCTGTCGGGCTCTATCGGGCTCTGTCGGGCTCTGTCGGGCTCTATCGGGCTCTGTCGGGCCCTGTCGGGCCCTGTCGGGCTCTGTCGGGCTCTGTCGGGCTCTATCGGGCTCTGTCGGGCTCTGTCGGGCTCTACTGGGTCCTGTCGGGCTCTGTCGGGCCCTGTCGGGCTCTGTCGGGCTCTGTCGGGCTCTGTCGGGCCCTGTCGGGCTCTGTCGGGCTCTACTGGGCCCTGTCGGGCCCTGTCGGGCCCTGTCGGGCTCTACTGGGCTCTACTGGGCTCTGTCGGGCTCTGTCGGGCTCTACTGGGCCCTGTCGGGCCCTGTCGGGCCCTGTCGGGCTCTGTCGGGCCCTGTCGGGCCCTGTCGGGCTCTGTCGGGCTCTGTCGGGCCCTGTCGGGCTCTGTCGGGCTCTGTCGGGCTCTACTGGGCTCTACTGGGCCCTGTCGGGCTCTGTCGGGCTCTACTGGGCCCTGTCGGGCCCTGTCGGGCCCTGTCGGGCTCTGTTGGACTCTACTGGGCTCTGTCGGGCTCTGTGGGGCTCTGTCGGGCTCTGTCGGGCTCTACTGGGCTCTGTCGGGCTCTACTGGGCTCTGTCGGGCTCTGTCGGGCTCTGTCGGGCTCTACTGGGCCCTATCGGGCTCTGTCGGGCTCTGTCGGGCCCTGTCGGGCTCTGTCGGGCTCTGTCGTGCTCTACTGGGCTCTGTCGGGCTCTACTGGGCTATCCTCGGACCTGTCGGGCTCTGTCGGGCTCTGTCGGGCTCTGTCGGGCTCTACTGGGCCCTGTCGGGCTCTGTCGGGCCCTGTCGGGCTCTGTCGGGCTCTGTCGGGCTCTGTCGGGCTCTACTGGGCTCTGTCGGGCTCTGTCGGGCCCTGTCGGGCTCTGTCGGGCTCTGTCGGGCTCTACTGGGCCCTGTCGGGCTCTGTCGGGCCCTGTCGGGCCCTGTCGGGCTCTGTCAGGCTCTGTCGGGCTCTGTCGGGCCCTGTCGGGCTCTGTCGGGCTCCACTGGGCCCTGTCGGGCCCTGTCGGGCTCTGTCGGGCTCTGTCGGGCTCTACTGGGCCCTGTCGGGCTCTGTCGGGCTCTGTCGGGCTCTACTGGGCTCTGTCGGGCTCTGTCGGGCTCTGTCGGGCTCTGTCGGGCTCTACTGGGACCTGTCGGGCTCTGTCGGGCTCTGTCGGGCTCTGTCGGGCTCTGTCGGGCCCTGTCGGGCTCTGTCGGGCTCCACTGGGCCCTGTCGGGCCCTGTCGGGCTCTGTCGGGCTCTGTCGGGCTCTACTGGGCCCTGTCGGGCTCTGTCGGGCTCTGTCGGGCTCTGTCGGGCTCTACTGGGCCCTGTCGGGTTCTGTCGGGCTCTGTCGGGCTCTGTCGGGCTCTGTCGGGCCCTGTCGGGCTCTGTCGGGCTCTACTGGGCCCTGTCGGGCCCTGTCGGGCCCTGTCGGGCTCTACTGGGCTCTACTGGGCTCTGTCGGGCTCTGTCGGGCTCTACTGGGCCCTGTCGGGCCCTGTCGCGCCCTGTCGGGCTCTGTCGGGCCCTGTCGGGCCCTGTCGGGCTCTGTCGGGCTCTGTCGGGCCCTGTCGGGCTCTGTCGGGCTCTGTCGGGCTCTGTCGGGCTCTACTGGGCTCTACTGGGCCGTGTCGGGCTCTGTCGGGCTCTACTGGGCCCTGTCGGGCCCTGTCGGGCCCTGTCGGGCTCTGTTGGACTCTACTGGGCTCTGTCGGGCTCTGTGGGGCTCTGTCGGGCTCTGTCGGGCTCTACTGGGCTCTGTCGGGCTCTACTGGGCTCTGTCGGGCTCTGTCGGGCTCTGTCGGGCTCTACTGGGCCCTGTCGGGCTCTGTCGGGCCCTGTCGGGCTCTGTCGGGCCCTGTCGGGCTCTGTCGGGCTCTGTCGGGCTCTGTCGGGCTCTACTGGGCTCTGTCGGGCTCTACTGGGCTATACTGGGCCCTGTCGGGCTCTGTCGGGCTCTGTCGGGCTCTGTCGGGCTCTACTGGGCTCTGTCGGGCTCTGTCGGGCCCTGTCGGGCCCTGTCGGGCTCTGTCGGGCTCTGTCGGGCTCTGTCGGGCCCTGTCGGGCTCTGTCAGGCTCTGTCGGGCTCTGTCGGGCTCTACTGGGCCCTGTCGGGCTCTGTCGGGCTCTGTCGGGCTCTGTCGGGCCCTGTCGGGCTCTGTCGTGCTCTACTGGGCCCTGTCGGGCCCTGTCGGGCCCTGTCGGGCTCTACTGGGCTCTACTGGGCTCTGTCGGGCTCTGTCGGGCTCTACTGGGCCCTGTCGGGCCCTGTCGGGCCCTGTCGGGCTCTGTCGGGCTCTGTCGGGCCCTGTCGGGCCCTGTCGGGCTCTGTCGGACTCTACTGGGCTCTGTCGGGCTCTGTGGGGCTCTGTCGGGCTCTGTCGGGCTCTACTGGGCTCTGTCGGGCTCTACTGGGCTCTGTCGGGCTCTGTCGGGCTCTGTCGGGCTCTACTGGGCCCTGTCGGGCCCTGTCGGGCTCTGTCGGGCTCTGTCGGGCCCTGTCGGGCCCTGTCGGGCTCTGTCGGGCCCTGTCGGGCTCTGTCGGGCTCTGTCGGGCTCTGTCGGGCTCTACTGGGCTCTGTCGGGCTCTGTCGGGCCCTGTCGGGCTCTGTCGGGCTCTGTCGGGCTCTACTGGGCCCTGTCGGGCTCTGTCGGGCCCTGTCGGGCCCTGTCGGGCTCTGTCAGGCTCTGTCGGGCTCTGTCGGGCCCTGTCGGGCTCTGTCGGGCCCTGTCGGGCCCTGTCGGGCTCTGTCGGGCTCTGTCGGGCTCTACTGGGCCCTGTCGGGCTCTGTCGGGCTCTGTCGGGCTCTGTCGGGCTCTGTCGGGCCCTGTCGGGCTCTGTCGGGCTCCACTGGGCCCTGTCGGGCCCTGTCGGGCTCTGTCGGGCTCTGTCGGGCTCTACTGGGCCCTGTCGGGCTCTGTCGGGCTCTGTCGGGCTCTGTCGGGCCCTGTCGGGCTCTGTCGGGCCCTGTCGGGCCCTGTCGGGCTCTGTCGGGCTCTACTGGTCTCTGTCGGGCTCTGTCGGGCTCTGTCGGGCCCTGTCGGGCTCTGTCGGGCTCTGTCGGGCTCTGTCGGGCCCTGTCGGGCCCTGTCGGGCTCTGTCGGGCTCTGTCGGGCTCTACTGGGCCCTGTCGGGCTCTGTCGGGCCCTCTCGGGCTCTGTCGGGCTATGTCGGGCTCTGTCGGGCTCTACTGGGCTCTACTGTTCCCTGTCGGGCCCTGTCGGGCTCTGTCGGGCCCTGTCGGGCTCTGTCGGGCTCTGTCGGGCTCTACTGGGCTCTACTGTTCCCTGTCGGGCCCTGTCGGGCTCTGTCGGGCTCTGTCGGGCCCTGTCGGGCCCTGTCGGGCTCTGTCGGGTTCTGTCGGGCTCTGTCGGGCTCTGTCGGGCCCTGTCGGGCTCTGTCGGGCTCTGTCGGGCTCTGTCGGGCTCTACTGGGCCCTGTCGGGCCCTGTCGGGCCCTGTCGGGCTCTGTCGGGCTCTGTCGGGATCTGTCGGGCTCTACTGGGCTCTACTGTTCCCTGTCGGGCCCTGTCGGGCTCTGTCGGGCCCTGTCGGGCTCTGTCGGGCTCTGTCGGACCCTGTCGGGCCCTGTCGGGCTCTGTCGGGCTCTACTGGGCTCTGTCGGGCTCTGTCGGGCTCTGTCGGGCCCTGTCGGGCTCTGTCGGGCTCTGTCGGGCTCTGTCGGGCTCTACTGGGCCCTGTCGGGCTCTGTCGGGCCCTGTCGGGCTCTGTCGGGCTCTGTCGGGCTCTGTCGGGCTCTACTGGGCTCTACTGTTCCCTGTCGGGCCCTGTCGGGCTCTGTCGGGCTCTGTCGGGCCCTGTCGGGCCCTGTCGGGCTCTGTCGGGCTCTACTGGGCTCTGTCGGGCTCTGTCGGGCTCTGTCGGGCCCTGTCGGGCTCTGTCGGGCCCTGTCGGGCCCTGTCGGGCTCTGTCGGGCTCTACTGGTCTCTGTCGGGCTCTGTCGGGCTCTGTCGGGCCCTGTCGGGCTCTGTCGGGTTCTGTCGGGCCCTGTCGGGCCCTGTCGTGCTCTGTTGGGCTCTGTCGGGCTCTGTCGGGCTCTACTGGGCTCTGTCGGGCTCTGTCGGGCTCTGTCGGGCCCTGTCGGGCCCTGTCGGGCACTGTCGGGCCCTGTCGGGCTCTGTCGGGCTCTATCGGGCTATGTCGGGCTCTGTCGGGCTCTATCGGGCTCTGTCGGGCCCTGTCGGGCCCTGTCGGGCTCTGTCGGGCTCTGTCGGGCTCTATCGGGCTCTGTCGGGCTCTGTCGGGCTCTACTGGGCCCTGTCGGGCTCTGTCGGGCCCTGTCGGGCCCTGTCGGGCTCTGTCGGGCCCTGTCGGGCTCTGTCGGGCTCTGTCGGGCTCTGTCGGGCCCTGTCGGGCTCTGTCGGGCTCTACTGGGCCATGTCGGGCCCTGTCGGGCCCTGTCGGGCTCTACTGGGCTCTACTGGGCTCTGTCGGGCTCTGTCGGGCTCTACTGGGCCCTGTCGGGCTCTGTCGGGCCCTGTCGGGCCCTGTCGGGCTCTGTCGGGCTCTGTCGGGCCCTGTCGGGCTCTGTCGGGCTCTGTCGGGCTCTGTCGGGCTCTACTGGGCTCTACTGGGCCCTGTCGGGCTCTGTCGGGCTCTACTGGGCCCTGTCGGGCCCTGTCGGGCCCTGTCGGGCTCTGTTGGACTCTACTGGGCTCTGTCGGGCTCTGTCGGGCTCTACTGGGCTCTGTCGGGCTCTACTGGGCTCTGTCGGGCTCTGTCGGGCTCTGTCGGGCTCTGTCGGGCTCTACTGGGCCCTGTCGGGCTCTGTCGGGCCCTGTCGGGCTCTGTCGGGCCCTGTCGGGCCCTGTCGGGCTCTGTCGGGCCCTGTCGGGCTCTGTCGGGCTCTGTCGGGCTCTGTCGGGCTCTACTGGGCTCTGTCGGGCTCTACTGGGCTATACTGGGCCCTGTCGGGCTCTGTCGGGCTCTGTCGGGCTCTGTCGGGCTCTACTGGGCTCTGTCGGGCTCTGTCGGGCCCTGTCGGGCCCTGTCGGGCTCTGTCGGACTCTGTCGGGCCCTGTCGGGCTCTGTCGGGCTCTGTCGGGCTCTGTCGGGCTCTACTGGGCCCTGTCGGGCTCTGTCGGGCTCTGTCGGGCTCTGTCGGGCCCTGTCGGGCTCTGTCGGGCTCTACTGGGCTCTGTCGGGCTCTGTCGGGCCCTGTCGGGCTCTGTCGGGCTCTGTCGGGCTCTACTGGGCCCTGTCGGGCTCTGTCGGGCCCTGTCGGGCCCTGTCGGGCTCTGTCAGGCTCTGTCGGGCTCTGTCGGGCCCTGTCGGGCTCTGTCGGGCCCTGTCGGGCCCTGTCGGGCTCTGTCGGGCTCTGTCGGGCTCTGTCGGGCTCTGTCGGGCTCTGTCGGGCCCTGTCGGGCTCTGTCGGGCTCCACTGGGCCCTGTCGGGCCCTATCGGGCTCTGTCGGGCTCTGTCGGGCTCTACTGGGCTCTGTCGGGCTCTGTCGGGCCCTGTCGGGCTCTGTCGGGCTCTGTCGGGCTCTGTCGGGCCCTGTCGGGCCCTGTCGGGCCCTGTCGGGCTCTGTCGGGCTCTACTGGTCTCTGTCGGGCTCTGTCGGGCTCTGTCGGGCCCTGTCGGGCTCTGTCGGGTTCTGTCGGGCCCTGTCGGGCTCTGTCGTGCTCTGTCGGGCTCTGTCGGGCTCTGTCGGGCTCTACTGGGCTCTGTCGGGCTCTGTCGGGCTCTGTCGGGCCCTGTCGGGCCCTGTCGGGCACTGTCGGGCCCTGTCGGGCTCTGTCGGGCTCTATCGGGCTCTGTCGGGCTCTGTCGGGCTCTATCGGGCTCTGTCGGGCCCTGTCGGGCCCTGTCGGGCTCTGTCGGCCTCTGTCGGGCTCTATCGGGCTCTGTCGGGCTCTGTCGGGCTCTACTGGGCCCTGTCGGGCTCTGTCGGGCCCTGTCGGGCCCTGTCGGGCTCTGTCGGGCCCTGTCGGGCTCTGTCGGGCTCTGTCGGGCCCTGTCGGGCTCTGTCGGGCTCTGTCGGGCTCTACTGGGCTCTACTGGGCCCTGTCGGGCTCTGTCGGGCTCTACTGGGCCCTGTCGGGCCCTGTCGGGCCCTGTCGGGCTCTGTTGGACTCTACTGGGCTCTGTCGGGCTCTGTGGGGCTCTGTCGGGCTCTGTCGGGCTCTACTGGGCTCTGTCGGGCTCTACTGGGCTCTGTCGGGCTCTGTCGGGCTCTGTCGGGCTCTGGCGGGCTCTACTGGGCCCTGTCGGGCTCTGTCGGGCCCTGTCGGGCTCTGTCGGGCCCTGTCGGGCTCTGTCGGGCTCTGTCGGGCTCTACTGGGCTCTGTCGGGCTCTACTGGGCTATCCTGGGCCCTGTCGGGCTCTGTCGGGCTCTGTCGGGCTCTGTCGGGCTCTACTGGGCTCTGTCGGGCTCTGTCGGGCCCTGTCGGGCTCTGTCGGGCTCTGTCGGGCCCTGTCGGGCTCTGTCGGGCTCTGTCGGGCTCTGTCGGGCTCTACTGGGCCCTGTCGGGCTCTGTCGGGCCCTGTCGGGCTCTGTCGTGCTCTACTGGGCCCTGTCGGGCCCTGTCGGGCCCTGTCGGGCTCTACTGGGCTCTACTGGGCTCTGTCGGGCTCTGTCGGGCTCTACTGGGCCCTGTCGGGCGCTGTCGGGCCCTGTCGGGCTCTGTCGGGCCCTGTCGGGCCCTGTCGGGCTCTGTCGGGCTCTGTCGGGCCCTGTCGGGCCCTGTCGGGCTCTGTCGGACTCTACTGGGCTCTGTCGGGCTCTGTGGGGCTCTGTCGGGCTCTGTCGGGCTCTACTGGGCTCTGTCGGGCTCTACTGGGACCTGTCGGGCTCTGTCGGGCTCTGTCGGGCTCTACTGGGCCCTGTCGGGCCCTGTCGGGCTCTGTCGGGCTCTGTCGGGCCCTGTCGGGCCCTGTCGGGCTCTGTCGGGCCCTGTCGGGCTCTGTCGGGCTCTGTCGGGCCCTGTCGGGCTCTGTCGGGCTCTGTCGGGCTCTACTGGGCCCTGTCGGGCTCTGTCGGGCTCTGTCGGGCTCTGTCGGGCTCTGTCGGGCCCTGTCGGGCTCTGTCGGGCTCCACTGGGCCCTGTCGGGCCCTGTCGGGCTCTGTCGGGCTCTGTCGGGCTCTACTGGGCCCTGTCGGGCTCTGTCGGGCTCTGTCGGGCTCTGTCGGGCCCTGTCGGGCTCTGTCGGGCCCTGTCGGGCCCTGTCGGGCTCTGTCGGGCTCTACTGGTCTCTGTCGGGCTCTGTCGGGCTCTGTCGGGCCCTGTCGGGCTCTGTCGGGCTCTGTCGGGCTCTGTCGGGCCCTGTCGGGCCCTGTCGGGCTCTGTCGGGCTCTGTCGGGCTCTACTGGGCCCTGTCGGGCCCTGACGGGCCCTGTTGGGCTCTGTCGGGCTCTACTGGGCCCTGTCGGGCTCTGTCGGGCCCTCTCGGGCTCTGTCGGGCTATGTCGGGCTCTGTCGGGCTCTACTGGGCTCTACTGTTCCCTGTCGGGCCCTGTCGGGCTCTGTCGGGCCCTGTCGGGCTCTGTCGGGCTCTGTCGGGCTCTACTGGGCTCTATTGTTCCCTGTCGGGCCCTGTCGGGCTCTGTCGGGCTCTGTCGGGCTCTGTCGGGCTCTACTGAGCCCTGTCGGGCTCTGTCGGGCTCTGTCGGGCCCTGTCGGGCCCTGTCGGGCTCTGTCGGGTTCTGTCGGGCTCTGTCGGGCTCTGTCGGGCCCTGTCGGGCTCTGTCGGGCTCTGTCGGGCTCTGTCGGGCTCTACTGGGCCCTGTCGGGCTCTGTCGGGCTCTACTGGGCCCTGTCGGGCCCTGTCGGGCCCTGTCGGGCTCTGTTGGACTCTACTGGGCTCTGTCGGGCTCTGTGGGGCTCTGTCGGGCTCTGTCGGGCTCTACTGGGCTCTGTCGGGCTCTACTGGGCTCTGTCGGGCTCTGTCGGGCTCTGTCGGGCTCTGTCGGGCCCTGTCGGGCTCTGTCGGGCTCTGTCGGGCTCTACTGGGCCCTGTCGGGCTCTGTCGGGCCCTGTCGGGCTCTGTCGGGCCCTGTCGGGCTCTGTCGGGCTCTGTCGGGCTCTACTGGGCTCTGTCGGGCTCTACTGGGCTATCCTGGGCCCTGTCGGGCTCTGTCGGGCTCTGTCGGGCTCTGTCGGGCTCTACTGGGCTCTGTCGGGCTCTGTCGGGCCCTGTCGGGCTCTGTCGGGCTCTGTCGGGCCCTGTCGGGCTCTGTCGGGCTCTGTCGGGCACTGTCGGGCTCTACTGGGCCCTGTCGGGCTCTGTCGGGCCCTGTCGGGCTCTGTCGTGCTCTACTGGGCCCTGTCGGGCCCTGTCGGGCCCTGTCGGGCTCTACTGGGCTCTACTGGGCTCTGTCGGGCTCTGTCGGGCTCTACTGGGCCCTGTCGGGCCCTGTCGGGCCCTGTCGGGCTCTGTCGGGCCCTGTCGGGCCCTGTCGGGCTCTGTCGGGCTCTGTCGGGCCCTGTCGGGCCCTGTCGGGCTCTGTCGGACTCTACTGGGCTCTGTCGGGCTCTGTGGGGCTCTGTCGGGCTCTGTCGGGCTCTACTGGGCTCTGTCGGGCTCTACTGGGACCTGTCGGGCTCTGTCGGGCTCTGTCGGGCTCTACTGGGCCCTGTCGGGCCCTGTCGGGCTCTGTCGGGCTCTGTCGGGCCCTGTCGGGCCCTGTCGGGCTCTGTCGGGCCCTGTCGGGCTCTGTCGGGCTCTGTCGGGCCCTGTCGGGCTCTGTCGGGCTCTGTCGGGCTCTACTGGGCCCTGTCGGGCTCTGTCGGGCTCTGTCGGGCTCTGTCGGGCTCTGTCGGGCCCTGTCGGGCTCTGTCGGGCTCCACTGGGCCCTGTCGGGCCCTGTCGGGCTCTGTCGGGCTCTGTCGGGCTCTACTGGGCCCTGTCGGGCTCTGTCGGGCTCTGTCGGGCTCTGTCGGGCCCTGTCGGGCTCTGTCGGGCCCTGTCGGGCCCTGTCGGGCTCTGTCGGGCTCTACTGGTCTCTGTCGGGCTCTGTCGGGCTCTGTCGGGCCCTGTCGGGCTCTGTCGGGCTCTGTCGGGCTCTGTCGGGCCCTGTCGGGCCCTGTCGGGCTCTGTCGGGCTCTGTCGGGCTCTACTGGGCCCTGTCGGGCCCTGACGGGCCCTGTTGGGCTCTGTCGGGCTCTACTGGGCCCTGTCGGGCTCTGTCGGGCCCTCTCGGGCTCTGTCGGGCTATGTCGGGCTCTGTCGGGCTCTACTGGGCTCTACTGTTCCCTGTCGGGCCCTGTCGGGCTCTGTCGGGCCCTGTCGGGCTCTGTCGGGCTCTGTCGGGCTCTACTGGGCTCTACTGTTCCCTGTCGGGCCCTGTCGGGCTCTGTCGGGCTCTGTCGGGCTCTGTCGGGCTCTACTGAGCCCTGTCGGGCTCTGTCGGGCTCTGTCGGGCCCTGTCGGGCCCTGTCGGGCTCTGTCGGGTTCTGTCGGGCTCTGTCGGGCTCTGTCGGGCCCTGTCGGGCTCTGTCGGGCTCTGTCGGGCTCTGTCGGGCTCTACTGGGCCCTGTCGGGCCCTGTCGGGCCCTGTCGGGCTCTGTCGGGCTCTGTCGGGATCTGTCGGGCTCTACTGGGCTCTACTGTTCCCTGTCGGGCCCTGTCGGGCTCTGTCGGGCCCTGTCGGGCTCTGTCGGGCTCTGTCGGGCCCTGTCGGGCCCTGTCGGGCTCTGTCGGGCTCTACTGGGCTCTGTCGGGCTCTGTCGGGCTCTGTCGGGCCCTGTCGGGCTCTGTCGGGCTCTGTCGGGCTCTGTCGGGCTCTACTGGGCCCTGTCGGGCTCTGTCGGGCCCTGTCGGGCTCTGTCGGGCTCTGTCGGGCTCTACTGGGCTCTACTGTTCCCTGTCGGGCCCTGTCGGGCTCTGTCGGGCTCTGTCGGGCCCTGTCGGGCCCTGTCGGGCTCTGTCGGGCTCTACTGGGCTCTGTCGGGCTCTGTCGGGCTCTGTCGGGCCCTGTCGGGCTCTGTCGGGCCCTGTCGGGCCCTGTCGGGCTCTGTCGGGCTCTACTGGTCTCTGTCGGGCTCTGTCGGGCTCTGTCGGGCCCTGTCGGGCTCTGTCGGGTTCTGTCGGGCCCTGTCGGGCCCTGTCGTGCTCTGTTGGGCTCTGTCGGGCTCTGTCGGGCTCTACTGGGCTCTGTCGGGCTCTGTCGGGCTCTGTCGGGCCCTGTCGGGCCCTGTCGGGCACTGTCGGGCCCTGTCGGGCTCTGTCGGGCTCTATCGGGCTCTGTCGGGCTCTGTCGGGCTCTATCGGGCTCTGTCGGGCCCTGTCGGGCCCTGTCGGGCTCTGTCGGGCTCTGTCGGGCTCTATCGGGCTCTGTCGGGCTCTGTCGGGCTCTACTGGGCCCTGTCGGGCTCTGTCGGGCCCTGTCGGGCCCTGTCGGGCTCTGTCGGGCTCTGTCGGGCCCTGTCGGGCTCTGTCGGGCTCTGTCGGGCTCTGTCGGGCCCTGTCGGGCTCTGTCGGGCTCTACTGGGCCATGTCGGGCCCTGTCGGGCCCTGTCGGGCTCTACTGGGCTCTACTGGGCTCTGTCGGGCTCTGTCGGGCTCTACTGGGCCCTGTCGGGCTCTGTCGGGCCCTGTCGGGCCCTGTCGGGCTCTGTCGGGCTCTGTCGGGCCCTGTCGGGCTCTGTCGGGCTCTGTCGGGCTCTGTCGGGCTCTACTGGGCTCTACTGGGCCCTGTCGGGCTCTGTCGGGCTCTACTGGGCCCTGTCGGGCCCTGTCGGGCCCTGTCGGGCTCTGTTGGACTCTACTGGGCTCTGTGGGGCTCTGTGGGGCTCTGTCGGGCTCTGTCGGGCTCTACTGGGCTCTGTCGGGCTCTACTGGGCTCTGTCGGGCTCTGTCGGGCTCTGTCGGGCTCTGTCGGGCTCTACTGGGCCCTGTCGGGCTCTGTCGGGCCCTGTCGGGCTCTGTCGGGCCCTGTCGGGCCCTGTCGGGCTCTGTCGGGCCCTGTCGGGCTCTGTCGGGCTCTGTCGGGCTCTGTCGGGCTCTACTGGGCTCTGTCGGGCTCTACTGGGCTATACTGGGCCCTGTCGGGCTCTGTCGGGCTCTGTCGGGCTCTGTCGGGCTCTACTGGGCTCTGTCGGGCTCTGTCGGGCCCTGTCGGGCCCTGTCGGGCTCTGTCGGACTCTGTCGGGCCCTGTCGGGCTCTGTCGGGCTCTGTCGGGCTCTGTCGGGCTCTACTGGGCCCTGTCGGGCTCTGTCGGGCTCTGTCGGGCTCTGTCGGGCCCTGTCGGGCTCTGTCGGGCTCTACTGGGCTCTGTCGGGCCCTGTCGGGCTCTGTCGGGCTCTGTCAGGCTCTGTCGGGCGCTGTCGGGCCCTGTCGGGCTCTGTCGGGCCCTGTCGGGCCCTGTCGGGCTCTGTCGGGCTCTGTCGGGCCCTGTCGGGCCCTGTCGGGCTCTGTCGGACTCTACTGGGCTCTGTCGGGCTCTGTGGGGCTCTGTCGGGCTCTGTCGGGCTCTACTGGGCTCTGTCGGGCTCTACTGGGACCTGTCGGGCTCTGTCGGGCTCTGTCGGGCTCTACTGGGCCCTGTCGGGCCCTGTCGGGCTCTGTCGGGCTCTGTCGGGCCCTGTCGGGCCCTGTCGGGCTCTGTCGGGCCCTGTCGGGCTCTGTCGGGCTCTGTCGGGCCCTGTCGGGCTCTGTCGGGCTCTGTCGGGCTCTACTGGGCCCTGTCGGGCTCTGTCGGGCTCTGTCGGGCTCTGTCGGGCCCTGTCGGGCTCTGTCGGGCTCCACTGGGCCCTGTCGGGCCCTGTCGGGCTCTGTCGGGCTCTGTCGGGCTCTACTGGGCCCTGTCGGGCTCTGTCGGGCTCTGTCGGGCTCTGTCGGGCCCTGTCGGGCTCTGTCGGGCCCTGTCGGGCCCTGTCGGGCTCTGTCGGGCTCTACTGGTCTCTGTCGGGCTCTGTCGGGCTCTGTCGGGCCCTGTCGGGCTCTGTCGGGCTCTGTCGGGCTCTGTCGGGCCCTGTCGGGCCCTGTCGGGCTCTGTCGGGCTCTGTCGGGCTCTACTGGGCCCTGTCGGGCCCTGACGGGCCCTGTTGGGCTCTGTCGGGCTCTACTGGGCCCTGTCGGGCTCTGTCGGGCCCTCTCGGGCTCTGTCGGGCTATGTCGGGCTCTGTCGGGCTCTACTGGGCTCTACTGTTCCCTGTCGGGCCCTGTCGGGCTCTGTCGGGCCCTGTCGGGCTCTGTCGGGCTCTGTCGGGCTCTACTGGGCTCTATTGTTCCCTGTCGGGCCCTGTCGGGCTCTGTCGGGCTCTGTCGGGCTCTGTCGGGCTCTACTGAGCCCTGTCGGGCTCTGTCGGGCTCTGTCGGGCCCTGTCGGGCCCTGTCGGGCTCTGTCGGGTTCTGTCGGGCTCTGTCGGGCTCTGTCGGGCCCTGTCGGGCTCTGTCGGGCTCTGTCGGGCTCTGTCGGGCTCTACTGGGCCCTGTCGGGCTCTGTCGGGCTCTACTGGGCCCTGTCGGGCCCTGTCGGGCCCTGTCGGGCTCTGTTGGACTCTACTGGGCTCTGTCGGGCTCTGTGGGGCTCTGTCGGGCTCTGTCGGGCTCTACTGGGCTCTGTCGGGCTCTACTGGGCTCTGTCGGGCTCTGTCGGGCTCTGTCGGGCTCTGGCGGGCTCTACTGGGCCCTGTCGGGCTCTGTCGGGCCCTGTCGGGCTCTGTCGGGCCCTGTCGGGCTCTGTCGGGCTCTGTCGGGCTCTACTGGGCTCTGTCGGGCTCTACTGGGCTATCCTGGGCCCTGTCGGGCTCTGTCGGGCTCTGTCGGGCTCTGTCGGGCTCTACTGGGCTCTGTCGGGCTCTGTCGGGCCCTGTCGGGCTCTGTCGGGCTCTGTCGGGCCCTGTCGGGCTCTGTCGGGCTCTGTCGGGCTCTGTCGGGCTCTACTGGGCCCTGTCGGGCTCTGTCGGGCCCTGTCGGGCTCTGTCGTGCTCTACTGGGCCCTGTCGGGCCCTGTCGGGCCCTGTCGGGCTCTACTGGGCTCTACTGGGCTCTGTCGGGCTCTGTCGGGCTCTACTGGGCCCTGTCGGGCCCTGTCGGGCCCTGTCGGGCTCTGTCGGGCCCTGTCGGGCCCTGTCGGGCTCTGTCGGGCTCTGTCGGGCCCTGTCGGGCCCTGTCGGGCTCTGTCGGACTCTACTGGGCTCTGTCGGGCTCTGTGGGGCTCTGTCGGGCTCTGTCGGGCTCTACTGGGCTCTGTCTGGCTCTACTGGGACCTGTCGGGCTCTGTCGGGCTCTGTCGGGCTCTACTGGGCCCTGTCGGGCCCTGTCGGGCCCTGTCGGGCTCTGTCGGGCCCTGTCGGGCCCTGTCGGGCTCTGTCGGGCCCTGTCGGGCTCTGTCGGGCTCTGTCGGGCCCTGTCGGGCTCTGTCGGGCTCTGTCGGGCTCTACTGGGCCCTGTCGGGCTCTGTCGGGCTCTGTCGGGCTCTGTCGGGCTCTGTCGGGCCCTGTCGGGCTCTGTCGGGCTCCACTGGGCCCTGTCGGGCCCTGTCGGGCTCTGTCGGGCTCTGTCGGGCTCTACTGGGCCCTGTCGGGCTCTGTCGGGCTCTGTCGGGCTCTGTCGGGCCCTGTCGGGCTCTGTCGGGCCCTGTCGGGCCCTGTCGGGCTCTGTCGGGCTCTACTGGTCTCTGTCGGGCTCTGTCGGGCTCTGTCGGGCCCTGTCGGGCTCTGTCGGGCTCTGTCGGGCTCTGTCGGGCCCTGTCGGGCCCTGTCGGGCTCTGTCGGGCTCTGTCGGGCTCTACTGGGCCCTGTCGGGCCCTGACGGGCCCTGTTGGGCTCTGTCGGGCTCTACTGGGCCCTGTCGGGCTCTGTCGGGCCCTCTCGGGCTCTGTCGGGCTATGTCGGGCTCTGTCGGGCTCTACTGGGCTCTACTGTTCCCTGTCGGGCCCTGTCGGGCTCTGTCGGGCCCTGTCGGGCTCTGTCGGGCTCTGTCGGGCTCTACTGGGCTCTACTGTTCCCTGTCGGGCCCTGTCGGGCTCTGTCGGGCTCTGTCGGGCTCTGTCGGGCTCTACTGAGCCCTGTCGGGCTCTGTCGGGCTCTGTCGGGCCCTGTCGGGCCCTGTCGGGCTCTGTCGGGTTCTGTCGGGCTCTGTCGGGCTCTGTCGGGCCCTGTCGGGCTCTGTCGGGCTCTGTCGGGCTCTGTCGGGCTCTACTGGGCCCTGTCGGGCCCTGTCGGGCCCTGTCGGGCTCTGTCGGGCTCTGTCGGGATCTGTCGGGCTCTACTGGGCTCTACTGTTCCCTGTCGGGCCCTGTCGGGCTCTGTCGGGCCCTGTCGGGCTCTGTCGGGCTCTGTCGGGCCCTGTCGGGCCCTGTCGGGTTCTGTCGGGCTCTACTGGGCTCTGTCGGGCTCTGTCGGGCTCTGTCGGGCCCTGTCGGGCTCTGTCGGGCTCTGTCGGGCTCTGTCGGGCTCTACTGGGCCCTGTCGGGCTCTGTCGGGCCCTGTCGGGCTCTGTCGGGCTCTGTCGGGCTCTACTGGGCTCTACTGTTCCCTGTCGGGCCCTGTCGGGCTCTGTCGGGCTCTGTCGGGCCCTGTCGGGCCCTGTCGGGCTCTGTCGGGCTCTACTGGGCTCTGTCGGGCTCTGTCGGGCTCTGTCGGGCCCTGTCGGGCTCTGTCGGGCCCTGTCGGGCCCTGTCGGGCTCTGTCGGGCTCTACTGGTCTCTGTCGGGCTCTGTCGGGCTCTGTCGGGCCCTGTCGGGCTCTGTCGGGTTCTGTCGGGCCCTGTCGGGCCCTGTCGTGCTCTGTTGGGCTCTGTCGGGCTCTGTCGGGCTCTACTGGGCTCTGTCGGGCTCTGTCGGGCTCTGTCGGGCCCTGTCGGGCCCTGTCGGGCACTGTCGGGCCCTGTCGGGCTCTGTCGGGCTCTATCGGGCTCTGTCGGGCTCTGTCGGGCTCTATCGGGCTCTGTCGGGCCCTGTCGGGCCCTGTCGGGCTCTGTCGGGCTCTGTCGGGCTCTATCGGGCTCTGTCGGGCTCTGTCGGGCTCTACTGGGCCCTGTCGGGCTCTGTCGGGCCCTGTCGGGCCCTGTCGGGCTCTGTCGGGCTCTGTCGGGCCCTGTCGGGCTCTGTCGGGCTCTGTCGGGCTCTGTCGGGCCCTGTCGGGCTCTGTCGGGCTCTACTGGGCCATGTCGGGCCCTGTCGGGCCCTGTCGGGCTCTACTGGGCTCTACTGGGCTCTGTCGGGCTCTGTCGGGCTCTACTGGGCCCTGTCGGGCTCTGTCGGGCCCTGTCGGGCCCTGTCGGGCTCTGTCGGGCTCTGTCGGGCCCTGTTGGGCTCTGTCGGGCTCTGTCGGGCTCTGTCGGGCTCTACTGGGCTCTACTGGGCCCTGTCGGGCTCTGTCGGGCTCTACTGGGCCCTGTCGGGCCCTGTCGGGCCCTGTCGGGCTCTGTTGGACTCTACTGGGCTCTGTGGGGCTCTGTGGGGCTCTGTCGGGCTCTGTCGGGCTCTACTGGGCTCTGTCGGGCTCTACTGGGCTCTGTCGGGCTCTGTCGGGCTCTGTCGGGCTCTGTCGGGCTCTACTGGGCCCTGTCGGGCTCTGTCGGGCCCTGTCGGGCTCTGTCGGGCCCTGTCGGGCCCTGTCGGGCTCTGTCGGGCCCTGTCGGGCTCTGTCGGGCTCTGTCGGGCTCTGTCGGGCTCTACTGGGCTCTGTCGGGCTCTACTGGGCTATACTGGGCCCTGTCGGGCTCTGTCGGGCTCTGTCGGGCTCTGTCGGGCTCTACTGGGCTCTGTCGGGCTCTGTCGGGCCCTGTCGGGCCCTGTCGGGCTCTGTCGGACTCTGTCGGGCCCTGTCGGGCTCTGTCGGGCTCTGTCGGGCTCTGTCGGGCTCTACTGGGCCCTGTCGGGCTCTGTCGGGCTCTGTCGGGCTCTGTCGGGCCCTGTCGGGCTCTGTCGGGCTCTACTGGGCTCTGTCGGGCTCTGTCGGGCCCTGTCGGGCTCTGTCGGGCTCTGTCAGGCTCTGTCGGGCCCTGTCGGGCCCTGTCGGGCTCTGTCGGGCCCTGTCGGGCCCTGTCGGGCCCTGTCGGGCTCTGTCGGGCTCTGTCGGGCTCTGTCGGGCTCTACTGGGCCCTGTCGGGCTCTGTCGGGCTCTGTCGGGCTCTGTCGGGCCCTGTCGGGCTCTGTCGGGCTCCACTGGGCCCTGTCGGGCCCTGTCGGGCTCTGTCGGGCTCTGTCGGGCTCTACTGGGCTCTGTCGGGCTCTGTCGGGCCCTGTCGGGCTCTGTCGGGCTCTGTCGGGCTCTGTCGGGCTCTGTCGGGCCCTGTCGGGCCCTGTCGGGCTCTGTCGGGCTCTACTGGTCTCTGTCGGGCTCTGTCGGGCTCTGTCGGGCCCTGTCGGGCTCTGTCGGGTTCTGTCGGGCCCTGTCGGGCTCTGTCGTGCTCTGTCGGGCTCTGTCGGGCTCTGTCGGGCTCTACTGGGCTCTGTCGGGCTCTGTCGGGCTCTGTCGGGCCCTGTCGGGCCCTGTCGGGCACTGTCGGGCCCTGTCGGGCTCTGTCGGGCTCTATCGGGCTCTGTCGGGCTCTGTCGGGCTCTATCGGGCTCTGTCGGGCCCTGTCGGGCCCTGTCGGGCTCTGTCGGGCTCTGTCGGGCTCTATCGGGCTCTGTCGGGCTCTGTCGGGCTCTACTGGGCCCTGTCGGGCTCTGTCGGGCCCTGTCGGGCCCTGTCGGGCTCTGTCGGGCCCTGTCGGGCTCTGTCGGGCTCTGTCGGGCTCTGTCGGGCCCTGTCGGGCTCTGTCGGGCTCTACTGGGCCCTGTCGGGCCCTGTCGGGCCCTGTCGGGCTCTACTGGGCTCTACTGGGCTCTGTCGGGCTCTGTCGGGCTCTACTGGGCCCTGTCGGGCCCTGTCGCGCCCTGTCGGGCTCTGTCGGGCCCTGTCGGGCCCTGTCGGGCTCTGTCGGGCTCTGTCGGGCCCTGTCGGGCTCTGTCGGGCTCTGTCGGGCTCTACTGGGCTCTACTGGGCCCTGTCGGGCTCTGTCGGGCTCTACTGGGCCCTGTCGGGCCCTGTCGGGCCCTGTCGGGCTCTGTTGGACTCTACTGGGCTCTGTCGGGCTCTGTGGGGCTCTGTCGGGCTCTGTCGGGCTCTACTGGGCTCTGTCGGGCTCTACTGGGCTCTGTCGGGCTCTGTCGGGCTCTGTCGGGCTCTGTCGGGCTCTACTGGGCCCTGTCGGGCTCTGTCGGGCCCTGTCGGGCTCTGTCGGGCCCTGTCGGGCTCTGTCGGGCTCTGTCGGGCTCTACTGGGCTCTGTCGGGCTCTACTGGGCTATCCTGGGCCCTGTCGGGCTCTGTCGGGCTCTGTCGGGCTCTGTCGGGCTCTACTGGGCTCTGTCGGGCTCTGTCGGGCCCTGTCGGGCTCTGTCGGGCCCTGTCGGGCTCTGTCGGGCTCTGTCGGGCTCTACTGGGCTCTGTCGGGCTCTGTCGGGCCCTGTCGGGCTCTGTCGGGCCCTGTCGGGCTCTGTCGGGCCCTGTCGGGCTCTGTCGGGCTCTGTCGGGCCCTGTCGGGCTCTGTCGGGCTCTGTCGGGCTCTGTCGGGCTCTACTGGGCCCTGTCGGGCTCTGTCGGGCCCTGTCGGGCTCTGTCGTGCTCTACTGGGCCCTGTCGGGCCCTGTCGGGCCCTGTCGGGCTCTACTGGGCTCTACTGGGCTCTGTCGGGCTCTGTCGGGCTCTACTGGGCCCTGTCGGGCCCTGTCGGGCCCTGTCGGGCTCTGTCGGGCCCTGTCGGGCCCTGTCGGGCTCTGTCGGGCTCTGTCGGGCCCTGTCGGGCCCTGTCGGGCTCTGTCGGACTCTACTGGGCTCTGTCGGGCTCTGTGGGGCTCTGTCGGGCTCTGTCGGGCTCCACTGGGCTCTGTCGGGCTCTACTGGGCTCTGTCGGGCTCTGTCGGGCTCTGTCGGGCTCTACTGGGCCCTGTCGGGCCCTGTCGGGCTCTGTCGGGCTCTGTCGGGCCCTGTCGGGCCCTGTCGGGCTCTGTCGGGCCCTAACGGCTCTGTCGGGCTCTGTCGGGCTCTGTCGGGCTCTACTGGGCTCTGTCGGGCTCTGTCGGGCCCTGTCGGGCTCTGTCGGGCTCTGTCGGGCTCTACTGGGCCCTGTCGGGCTCTGTCGGGCCCTGTCGGGCCCTGTCGGGCTCTGTCGGGCTCTGTCGGGCTCTGTCGGGCTCTACTGGGCCCTGTCGGGCTCTGTCGGGCCCTGTCGGGCCCTGTCGGGTTCTGTCGGGCTCTGTCGGGCTCTGTCGGGCTCTGTCGGGCTCTGTCGGGCCCTGTCGGGCTCTGTCGGGCTCCACTGGGCCCTGTCGGGCCCTGTCGGGCTCTGTCGGACTCTGTCGGGCCCTGTCGGGCTCTGTCGGGCTCTGTCGGGCTCTGTCGGGCTCTACTGGGCCCTGTCGGGCTCTGTCGGGCTCTGTCGGGCTCTGTCGGGCCCTGTCGGGCTCTGTCGGGCTCTACTGGGCTCTGTCGGGCTCTGTCGGGCCCTGTCGGGCTCTGTCGGGCTCTGTCGGGCTCTACTGGGCCCTGTCGGGCTCTGTCGGGCCCTGTCGGGCCCTGTCGGGCTCTGTCAGGCTCTGTCGGGCTCTGTCGGGCCCTGTCGGGCTCTGTCGGGCCCTGTCGGGCCCTGTCGGGCTCTGTCGGGCTCTGTCGGGCTCTGTCGGGCTCTACTGGGCCCTGTCGGGCTCTGTCGGGCTCTGTCGGGCTCTGTCGGGCCCTGTCGGGCTCTGTCGGGCTCCACTGGGCCCTGTCGGGCCCTGTCGGGCTCTGTCGGGCTCTGTCGGGCTCTACTGGGCTCTGTCGGGCTCTGTCGGGCCCTGTCGGGCTCTGTCGGGCTCTGTCGGGCTCTGTCGGGCTCTGTCGGGCCCTGTCGGGCCCTGTCGGGCTCTGTCGGGCTCTACTGGTCTCTGTCGGGCTCTGTCGGGCTCTGTCGGGCCCTGTCGGGCTCTGTCGGGTTCTGTCGGGCCCTGTCGGGCTCTGTCGTGCTCTGTCGGGCTCTGTCGGGCTGTCGGGCTCTACTGGGCTCTGTCGGGCTCTGTCGGGCTCTGTCGGGCCCTGTCGGGCCCTGTCGGGCACTGTCGGGCCCTGTCGGGCTCTGTCGGGCTCTATCGGGCTCTGTCGGGCCCTGTCGGGCCCTGTCGGGCTCTGTCGGGCTCTGTCGGGCTCTATCGGGCTCTGTCGGGCTCTACTGGGCCCTGTCGGGCCCTGTCGGGCCCTGTCGGGCTCTACTGGGCTCTACTGGGCTCTGTCGGGCTCTGTCGGGCTCTACTGGTCTCTGTCGGGCTCTGTCGGGCTCTGTCGGGCCCTGTCGGGCTCTGTCGGGCTCTGTCGGGCTCTGTCGGGCCCTGTCGGGCCCTGTCGGGCTCTGTCGGGCTCTGTCGGGCTCTACTGGGCCCTGTCGGGCCCTGACGGGCCCTGTTGGGCTCTGTCGGGCTCTACTGGGCCCTGTCGGGCTCTGTCGGGCCCTCTCGGGCTCTGTCGGGCTATGTCGGGCTCTGTCGGGCTCTACTGGGCTCTACTGTTCCCTGTCGGGCCCTGTCGGGCTCTGTCGGGCCCTGTCGGGCTCTGTCGGGCTCTGTCGGGCTCTACTGGGCTCTATTGTTCCCTGTCGGGCCCTGTCGGGCTCTGTCGGGCTCTGTCGGGCTCTGTCGGGCTCTACTGAGCCCTGTCGGGCTCTGTCGGGCTCTGTCGGGCCCTGTCGGGCCCTGTCGGGCTCTGTCGGGTTCTGTCGGGCTCTGTCGGGCTCTGTCGGGCCCTGTCGGGCTCTGTCGGGCTCTGTCGGGCTCTGTCGGGCTCTACTGGGCCCTGTCGGGCTCTGTCGGGCTCTACTGGGCCCTGTCGGGCCCTGTCGGGCCCTGTCGGGCTCTGTTGGACTCTACTGGGCTCTGTCGGGCTCTGTGGGGCTCTGTCGGGCTCTGTCGGGCTCTACTGGGCTCTGTCGGGCTCTACTGGGCTCTGTCGGGCTCTGTCGGGCTCTGTCGGGCTCTGGCGGGCTCTACTGGGCCCTGTCGGGCTCTGTCGGGCCCTGTCGGGCTCTGTCGGGCCCTGTCGGGCTCTGTCGGGCTCTGTCGGGCTCTACTGGGCTCTGTCGGGCTCTACTGGGCTATCCTGGGCCCTGTCGGGCTCTGTCGGGCTCTGTCGGGCTCTGTCGGGCTCTACTGGGCTCTGTCGGGCTCTGTCGGGCCCTGTCGGGCTCTGTCGGGCTCTGTCGGGCCCTGTCGGGCTCTGTCGGGCTCTGTCGGGCTCTGTCGGGCTCTACTGGGCCCTGTCGGGCTCTGTCGGGCCCTGTCGGGCTCTGTCGTGCTCTACTGGGCCCTGTCGGGCCCTGTCGGGCCCTGTCGGGCTCTACTGGGCTCTACTGGGCTCTGTCGGGCTCTGTCGGGCTCTACTGGGCCCTGTCGGGCCCTGTCGGGCCCTGTCGGGCTCTGTCGGGCCCTGTCGGGCCCTGTCGGGCTCTGTCGGGCTCTGTCGGGCCCTGTCGGGCCCTGTCGGGCTCTGTCGGACTCTACTGGGCTCTGTCGGGCTCTGTGGGGCTCTGTCGGGCTCTGTCGGGCTCTACTGGGCTCTGTCGGGCTCTACTGGGACCTGTCGGGCTCTGTCGGGCTCTGTCGGGCTCTACTGGGCCCTGTCGGGCCCTGTCGGGCTCTGTCGGGCTCTGTCGGGCCCTGTCGGGCCCTGTCGGGCTCTGTCGGGCCCTGTCGGGCTCTGTCGGGCTCTGTCGGGCCCTGTCGGGCTCTGTCGGGCTCTGTCGGGCTCTACTGGGCCCTGTCGGGCTCTGTCGGGCTCTGTCGGGCTCTGTCGGGCTCTGTCGGGCCCTGTCGGGCTCTGTCGGGCTCCACTGGGCCCTGTCGGGCCCTGTCGGGCTCTGTCGGGCTCTGTCGGGCTCTACTGGGCCCTGTCGGGCTCTGTCGGGCTCTGTCGGGCTCTGTCGGGCCCTGTCGGGCTCTGTCGGGCCCTGTCGGGCCCTGTCGGGCTCTGTCGGGCTCTACTGGTCTCTGTCGGGCTCTGTCGGGCTCTGTCGGGCCCTGTCGGGCTCTGTCGGGCTCTGTCGGGCTCTGTCGGGCCCTGTCGGGCCCTGTCGGGCTCTGTCGGGCTCTGTCGGGCTCTACTGGGCCCTGTCGGGCCCTGACGGGCCCTGTTGGGCTCTGTCGGGCTCTACTGGGCCCTGTCGGGCTCTGTCGGGCCCTCTCGGGCTCTGTCGGGCTATGTCGGGCTCTGTCGGGCTCTACTGGGCTCTACTGTTCCCTGTCGGGCCCTGTCGGGCTCTGTCGGGCCCTGTCGGGCTCTGTCGGGCTCTGTCGGGCTCTACTGGGCTCTACTGTTCCCTGTCGGGCCCTGTCGGGCTCTGTCGGGCTCTGTCGGGCTCTGTCGGGCTCTACTGAGCCCTGTCGGGCTCTGTCGGGCTCTGTCGGGCCCTGTCGGGCCCTGTCGGGCTCTGTCGGGTTCTGTCGGGCTCTGTCGGGCTCTGTCGGGCCCTGTCGGGCTCTGTCGGGCTCTGTCGGGCTCTGTCGGGCTCTACTGGGCCCTATCGGGCCCTGTCGGGCTCTGTCGGGCTCTGTCGGGCTCTGTCGGGATCTGTCGGGCTCTACTGGGCTCTACTGTTCCCTGTCGGGCCCTGTCGGGCTCTGTCGGGCCCTGTCGGGCTCTGTCGGGCTCTGTCGGGCCCTGTCGGGCCCTGTCGGGCTCTGTCGGGCTCTACTGGGCTCTGTCGGGCTCTGTCGGGCTCTGTCGGGCCCTGTCGGGCTCTGTCGGGCTCTGTCGGGCTCTGTCGGGCTCTACTGGGCCCTGTCGGGCTCTGTCGGGCCCTGTCGGGCTCTGTCGGGCTCTGTCGGGCTCTACTGGGCTCTACTGTTCCCTGTCGGGCCCTGTCGGGCTCTGTCGGGCTCTGTCGGGCCCTGTCGGGCCCTGTCGGGCTCTGTCGGGCTCTACTGGGCTCTGTCGGGCTCTGTCGGGCTCTGTCGGGCCCTGTCGGGCTCTGTCGGGCCCTGTCGGGCCCTGTCGGGCTCTGTCGGGCTCTACTGGTCTCTGTCGGGCTCTGTCGGGCTCTGTCGGGCCCTGTCGGGCTCTGTCGGGTTCTGTCGGGCCCTGTCGGGCCCTGTCGTGCTCTGTTGGGCTCTGTCGGGCTCTGTCGGGCTCTACTGGGCTCTGTCGGGCTCTGTCGGGCTCTGTCGGGCCCTGTCGGGCCCTGTCGGGCACTGTCGGGCCCTGTCGGGCTCTGTCGGGCTCTATCGGGCTCTGTCGGGCTCTGTCGGGCTCTATCGGGCTCTGTCGGGCCCTGTCGGGCCCTGTCGGGCTCTGTCGGGCTCTGTCGGGCTCTATCGGGCTCTGTCGGGCTCTGTCGGGCTCTACTGGGCCCTGTCGGGCTCTGTCGGGCCCTGTCGGGCCCTGTCGGGCTCTGTCGGGCTCTGTCGGGCCCTGTCGGGCTCTGTCGGGCTCTGTCGGGCTCTGTCGGGCCCTGTCGGGCTCTGTCGGGCTCTACTGGGCCATGTCGGGCCCTGTCGGGCCCTGTCGGGCTCTACTGGGCTCTACTGGGCTCTGTCGGGCTCTGTCGGGCTCTACTGGGCCCTGTCGGGCTCTGTCGGGCCCTGTCGGGCCCTGTCGGGCTCTGTCGGGCTCTGTCGGGCCCTGTCGGGCTCTGTCGGGCTCTGTCGGGCTCTGTCGGGCTCTACTGGGCTCTACTGGGCCCTGTCGGGCTCTGTCGGGCTCTACTGGGCCCTGTCGGGCCCTGTCGGGCCCTGTCGGGCTCTGTTGGACTCTACTGGGCTCTGTGGGGCTCTGTGGGGCTCTGTCGGGCTCTGTCGGGCTCTACTGGGCTCTGTCGGGCTCTACTGGGCTCTGTCGGGCTCTGTCGGGCTCTGTCGGGCTCTGTCGGGCTCTACTGGGCCCTGTCGGGCTCTGTCGGGCCCTGTCGGGCTCTGTCGGGCCCTGTCGGGCCCTGTCGGGCTCTGTCGGGCCCTGTCGGGCTCTGTCGGGCTCTGTCGGGCTCTGTCGGGCTCTACTGGGCTCTGTCGGGCTCTACTGGGCTATACTGGGCCCTGTCGGGCTCTGTCGGGCTCTGTCGGGCTCTGTCGGGCTCTACTGGGCTCTGTCGGGCTCTGTCGGGCCCTGTCGGGCCCTGTCGGGCTCTGTCGGACTCTGTCGGGCCCTGTCGGGCTCTGTCGGGCTCTGTCGGGCTCTGTCGGGCTCTACTGGGCCCTGTCGGGCTCTGTCGGGCTCTGTCGGGCTCTGTCGGGCCCTGTCGGGCTCTGTCGGGCTCTACTGGGCTCTGTCGGGCTCTGTCGGGCCCTGTCGGGCTCTGTCGGGCTCTGTCAGGCTCTGTCGGGCCCTGTCGGGCCCTGTCGGGCTCTGTCGGGCCCTGTCGGGCCCTGTCGGGCCCTGTCGGGCTCTGTCGGGCTCTGTCGGGCTCTGTCGGGCTCTACTGGGCCCTGTCGGGCTCTGTCGGGCTCTGTCGGGCTCTGTCGGGCCCTGTCGGGCTCTGTCGGGCTCCACTGGGCCCTGTCGGGCCCTGTCGGGCTCTGTCGGGCTCTGTCGGGCTCTACTGGGCTCTGTCGGGCTCTGTCGGGCCCTGTCGGGCTCTGTCGGGCTCTGTCGGGCTCTGTCGGGCTCTGTCGGGCCCTGTCGGGCCCTGTCGGGCTCTGTCGGGCTCTACTGGTCTCTGTCGGGCTCTGTCGGGCTCTGTCGGGCCCTGTCGGGCTCTGTCGGGTTCTGTCGGGCCCTGTCGGGCTCTGTCGTGCTCTGTCGGGCTCTGTCGGGCTCTGTCGGGCTCTACTGGGCTCTGTCGGGCTCTGTCGGGCTCTGTCGGGCCCTGTCGGGCCCTGTCGGGCACTGTCGGGCCCTGTCGGGCTCTGTCGGGCTCTATCGGGCTCTGTCGGGCTCTGTCGGGCTCTATCGGGCTCTGTCGGGCCCTGTCGGGCCCTGTCGGGCTCTGTCGGGCTCTGTCGGGCTCTATCGGGCTCTGTCGGGCTCTGTCGGGCTCTACTGGGCCCTGTCGGGCTCTGTCGGGCCCTGTCGGGCCCTGTCGGGCTCTGTCGGGCCCTGTCGGGCTCTGTCGGGCTCTGTCGGGCTCTGTCGGGCCCTGTCGGGCTCTGTCGGGCTCTACTGGGCCCTGTCGGGCCCTGTCGGGCCCTGTCGGGCTCTACTGGGCTCTACTGGGCTCTGTCGGGCTCTGTCGGGCTCTACTGGGCCCTGTCGGGCCCTGTCGCGCCCTGTCGGGCTCTGTCGGGCCCTGTCGGGCCCTGTCGGGCTCTGTCGGGCTCTGTCGGGCCCTGTCGGGCTCTGTCGGGCTCTGTCGGGCTCTACTGGGCTCTACTGGGCCCTGTCGGGCTCTGTCGGGCTCTACTGGGCCCTGTCGGGCCCTGTCGGGCCCTGTCGGGCTCTGTTGGACTCTACTGGGCTCTGTCGGGCTCTGTGGGGCTCTGTCGGGCTCTGTCGGGCTCTACTGGGCTCTGTCGGGCTCTACTGGGCTCTGTCGGGCTCTGTCGGGCTCTGTCGGGCTCTGTCGGGCTCTACTGGGCCCTGTCGGGCTCTGTCGGGCCCTGTCGGGCTCTGTCGGGCCCTGTCGGGCTCTGTCGGGCTCTGTCGGGCTCTACTGGGCTCTGTCGGGCTCTACTGGGCTATCCTGGGCCCTGTCGGGCTCTGTCGGGCTCTGTCGGGCTCTGTCGGGCTCTACTGGGCTCTGTCGGGCTCTGTCGGGCCCTGTCGGGCTCTGTCGGGCTCTGTCGGGCCCTGTCGGGCTCTGTCGGGCTCTGTCGGGCTCTGTCGGGCTCTACTGGGCCCTGTCGGGCTCTGTCGGGCCCTGTCGGGCTCTGTCGTGCTCTACTGGGCCCTGTCGGGCCCTGTCGGGCCCTGTCGGGCTCTACTGGGCTCTACTGGGCTCTGTCGGGCTCTGTCGGGCTCTACTGGGCCCTGTCGGGCCCTGTCGGGCCCTGTCGGGCTCTGTCGGGCCCTGTCGGGCCCTGTCGGGCTCTGTTGGGCTCTGTCGGGCCCTGTCGGGCCCTGTCGGGCTCTGTCGGACTCTACTGGGCTCTGTCGGGCTCTGTGGGGCTCTGTCGGGCTCTGTCGGGCTCCACTGGGCTCTGTCGGGCTCTACTGGGCTCTGTCGGGCTCTGTCGGGCTCTGTCGGGCTCTACTGGGCCCTGTCGGGCCCTGTCGGGCTCTGTCGGGCCCTGTCGGGCCCTGTCGGGCCCTGTCGGGCTCTGTCGGGCTCTGTCGGGCTCTGTCGGGCTCTACTGGGCCCTGTCGGGCTCTGTCGGGCTCTGTCGGGCTCTGTCGGGCCCTGTCGGGCTCTGTCGGGCTCTGTCGGGCTCTGTCGGGCTCTACTGGGCCCTGTCGGGCTCTGTCGGGCTCTGTCGGGCTCTGTCGGGCCCTGTCGGGCTCTGTCGGGCTCTACTGGGCTCTGTCGGGCTCTGTCGGGCCCTGTCGGGCTCTGTCGGGCTCTGTCAGGCTCTGTCGGGCCCTGTCGGGCCCTGTCGGGCTCTGTCGGGCCCTGTCGGGCCCTGTCGGGCCCTGTCGGGCTCTGTCGGGCTCTGTCGGGCTCTGTCGGGCTCTACTGGGCTCTGTCGGGCTCTGTCGGGCCCTGTCGGGCCCTGTCGGGCTCTGTCGGACTCTGTCGGGCCCTGTCGGGCTCTGTCGGGCTCTGTCGGGCTCTGTCGGGCTCTACTGGGCCCTGTCGGGCTCTGTCGGGCTCTGTCGGGCTCTGTCGGGCCCTGTCGGGCTCTGTCGGGCTCTACTGGGCTCTGTCGGGCTCTGTCGGGCCCTGTCGGGCTCTGTCGGGCTCTGTCAGGCTCTGTCGGGCCCTGTCGGGCCCTGTCGGGCTCTGTCGGGCCCTGTCGGGCCCTGTCGGGCCCTGTCGGGCTCTGTCGGGCTCTGTCGGGCTCTGTCGGGCTCTACTGGGCCCTGTCGGGCTCTGTCGGGCTCTGTCGGGCTCTGTCGGGCCCTGTCGGGCTCTGTCGGGCTCCACTGGGCCCTGTCGGGCCCTGTCGGGCTCTGTCGGGCTCTGTCGGGCTCTACTGGGCTCTGTCGGGCTCTGTCGGGCCCTGTCGGGCTCTGTCGGGCTCTGTCGGGCTCTGTCGGGCTCTGTCGGGCCCTGTCGGGCCCTGTCGGGCTCTGTCGGGCTCTACTGGTCTCTGTCGGGCTCTGTCGGGCTCTGTCGGGCCCTGTCGGGCTCTGTCGGGTTCTGTCGGGCCCTGTCGGGCTCTGTCGTGCTCTGTCGGGCTCTGTCGGGCTCTGTCGGGCTCTACTGGGCTCTGTCGGGCTCTGTCGGGCTCTGTCGGGCCCTGTCGGGCCCTGTCGGGCACTGTCGGGCCCTGTCGGGCTCTGTCGGGCTCTATCGGGCTCTGTCGGGCTCTGTCGGGCTCTATCGGGCTCTGTCGGGCCCTGTCGGGCCCTGTCGGGCTCTGTCGGGCTCTGTCGGGCTCTATCGGGCTCTGTCGGGCTCTGTCGGTCTCTACTGGGCCCTGTCGGGCTCTGTCGGGCCCTGTCGGGCCCTGTCGGGCTCTGTCGGGCCCTGTCGGGCTCTGTCGGGCTCTGTCGGGCTCTGTCGGGCCCTGTCGGGCTCTGTCGGGCTCTACTGGGCCCTGTCGGGCCCTGTCGGGCCCTGTCGGGCTCTACTGGGCTCTACTGGGCTCTGTCGGGCTCTGTCGGGCTCTACTGGGCCCTGTCGGGCCCTGTCGCGCCCTGTCGGGCTCTGTCGGGCCCTGTCGGGCCCTGTCGGGCTCTGTCGGGCTCTGTCGGGCCCTGTCGGGCTCTGTCGGGCTCTGTCGGGCTCTACTGGGCTCTACTGGGCCCTGTCGGGCTCTGTCGGGCTCTACTGGGCCCTGTCGGGCCCTGTCGGGCCCTGTCGGGCTCTGTTGGACTCTACTGGGCTCTGTCGGGCTCTGTGGGGCTCTGTCGGGCTCTGTCGGGCTCTACTGGGCTCTGTCGGGCTCTACTGGGCTCTGTCGGGCTCTGTCGGGCTCTGTCGGGCTCTGTCGGGCTCTACTGGGCCCTGTCGGGCTCTGTCGGGCCCTGTCGGGCTCTGTCGGGCCCTGTCGGGCTCTGTCGGGCTCTGTCGGGCTCTACTGGGCTCTGTCGGGCTCTACTGGGCTATCCTGGGCCCTGTCGGGCTCTGTCGGGCTCTGTCGGGCTCTGTCGGGCTCTACTGGGCTCTGTCGGGCTCTGTCGGGCCCTGTCGGGCTCTGTCGGGCTCTGTCGGGCCCTGTCGGGCTCTGTCGGGCTCTGTCGGGCTCTGTCGGGCTCTACTGGGCCCTGTCGGGCTCTGTCGGGCCCTGTCGGGCTCTGTCGTGCTCTACTGGGCCCTGTCGGGCCCTGTCGGGCCCTGTCGGGCTCTACTGGGCTCTACTGGGCTCTGTCGGGCTCTGTCGGGCTCTACTGGGCCCTGTCGGGCCCTGTCGGGCCCTGTCGGGCTCTGTCGGGCCCTGTCGGGCCCTGTCGGGCTCTGTCGGGCTCTGTCGGGCCCTGTCGGGCCCTGTCGGGCTCTGTCGGACTCTACTGGGCTCTGTCGGGCTCTGTGGGGCTCTGTCGGGCTCTGTCGGGCTCCACTGGGCTCTGTCGGGCTCTACTGGGCTCTGTCGGGCTCTGTCGGGCTCTGTCGGGCTCTACTGGGCCCTGTCGGGCCCTGTCGGGCTCTGTCGGGCTCTGTCGGGCCCTGTCGGGCCCTGTCGGGCTCTGTCGGGCCCTGTCGGGCTCTGTCGGGCTCTGTCGGGCTCTGTCGGGCTCTACTGGGCTCTGTCGGGCTCTGTCGGGCCCTGTCGGGCTCTGTCGGGCTCTGTCGGGCTCTACTGGGCCCTGTCGGGCTCTGTCGGGCCCTGTCGGGCCCTGTCGGGCTCTGTCGGGCTCTGTCGGGCTCTGTCGGGCTCTACTGGGCCCTGTCGGGCTCTGTCGGGCCCTGTCGGGCCCTGTCGGGTTCTGTCGGGCTCTGTCGGGCTCTGTCGGGCTCTGTCGGGCTCTGTCGGGCCCTGTCGGGCTCTGTCGGGCTCCACTGGGCCCTGTCGGGCCCTGTCGGGCTCTGTCGGACTCTGTCGGGCCCTGTCGGGCTCTGTCGGGCTCTGTCGGGCTCTGTCGGGCTCTACTGGGCCCTGTCGGGCTCTGTCGGGCTCTGTCGGGCTCTGTCGGGCCCTGTCGGGCTCTGTCGGGCTCTACTGGGCTCTGTCGGGCTCTGTCGGGCCCTGTCGGGCTCTGTCGGGCTCTGTCGGGCTCTACTGGGCCCTGTCGGGCTCTGTCGGGCCCTGTCGGGCCCTGTCGGGCTCTGTCAGGCTCTGTCGGGCTCTGTCGGGCCCTGTCGGGCTCTGTCGGGTCCTGTCGGGCCCTGTCGGGCTCTGTCGGGCTCTGTCGGGCTCTGTCGGGCTCTACTGGGCCCTGTCGGGCTCTGTCGGGCTCTGTCGGGCTCTGTCGGGCCCTGTCGGGCTCTGTCGGGCTCCACTGGGCCCTGTCGGGCCCTGTCGGGCTCTGTCGGGCTCTGTCGGGCTCTACTGGGCTCTGTCGGGCTCTGTCGGGCCCTGTCGGGCTCTGTCGGGCTCTGTCGGGCTCTGTCGGGCTCTGTCGGGCCCTGTCGGGCCCTGTCGGGCTCTGTCGGGCTCTACTGGTCTCTGTCGGGCTCTGTCGGGCTCTGTCGGGCCCTGTCGGGCTCTGTCGGGTTCTGTCGGGCCCTGTCGGGCTCTGTCGTGCTCTGTCGGGCTCTGTCGGGCTGTCGGGCTCTACTGGGCTCTGTCGGGCTCTGTCGGGCTCTGTCGGGCCCTGTCGGGCCCTGTCGGGCACTGTCGGGCCCTGTCGGGCTCTGTCGGGCTCTATCGGGCTCTGTCGGGCCCTGTCGGGCCCTGTCGGGCTCTGTCGGGCTCTGTCGGGCTCTATCGGGCTCTGTCGGGCTCTGTCGGGCTCTACTGGGCCCTGTCGGGCTCTGTCGGGCCCTGTCGGGCCCTGTCGGGCTCTGTCGGGCTCTGTCGGGCTCTGTCGGGCCCTGTCGGGCTCTGTCGGGCTCTACTGGGCCCTGTCGGGCCCTGTCGGGCCCTGTCGGGCTCTACTGGGCTCTACTGGGCTCTGTCGGGCTCTGTCGGGCTCTACTGGGCCCTGTCGGGCCCTGTCGCGCCCTGTCGGGCTCTGTCGGGCCCTGTCGGGCCCTGTCGGGCTCTGTCGGGCTCTGTCGGGCCCTGTCGGGCTCTGTCGGGCTCTGTCGGGCTCTACTGGGCTCTACTGGGCCCTGTCGGGCTCTGTCGGGCTCTACTGGGCCCTGTCGGGCCCTGTCGGGCCCTGTCGGGCTCTGTTGGACTCTACTGGGCTCTGTCGGGCTCTGTGGGGCTCTGTCGGGCTCTGTCGGGCTCTACTGGGCTCTGTCGGGCTCTACTGGGCTCTGTCGGGCTCTGTCGGGCTCTGTCGGGCTCTACTGGGCCCTGTCGGGCTCTGTCGGGCCCTGTCGGGCTCTGTCGGGCCCTGTCGGGCTCTGTCGGGCTCTGTCGGGCTCTACTGGGCTCTGTCGGGCTCTACTGGGCTATCCTGGGCCCTGTCGGGCTCTGTCGGGCTCTGTCGGGCTCTGTCGGGCTCTACTGGGCTCTGTCGGGCTCTGTCGGGCCCTGTCGGGCTCTGTCGGGCTCTGTCGGGCCCTGTCGGGCTCTGTCGGGCTCTGTCGGGCTCTGTCGGGCTCTACTGGGCCCTGTCGGGCTCTGTCGGGCCCTGTCGGGCTCTGTCGTGCTCTACTGGGCCCTGTCGGGCCCTGTCGGGCCCTGTCGGGCTCTGTCGGGCTCTGTCGGGCTCTGTCGGGCTCTACTGGGCTCTGTCGGGCTCTACTGGGCTCTGTCGGGCTCTGTCGGGCTCTACTGGGCCCTGTCGGGCCCTGTCGGACCCTGTCGGGCTCTGTCGGGCCCTGTCGGGCCCTGTCGGGCTCTGTCGGGCTCTGTCGGGCCCTGTCGGGGCCTGTCGGGCTCTGTCGGACTCTACTGGGCTCTGTCGGGCTCTGTGGGGCTCTGTCGGGCTCTGTCGGGCTCTACTGGGCTCTGTCGGGCTCTACTGGGCTCTGTCGGGCTCTGTCGGGCTCTGTCGGGCTCTGTCGGGCTCTACTGAGCCCTGTCGGGCCCTGTCGGGCCCTGTCGGGCTCTGTCGGGCTCTGTCGGGCTCTGTCGGGCTCTACTGGGCTCTGTCGGGCTCTGTCGGGCCCTGTCGGGCTCTGTCGGGCTCTGTCGGGCTCTACTGGGCCCTGTCGGGCTCTGTCGGGCCCTGTCGGGCTCTGTCGGGCTCTGTCGGGCTCTGTCGGGCTCTGTCGGGCTCTGTCGGGCTCTACTGGGCCCTGTCGGGCCCTGTCGGGCCCTGTCGGGCTCTGTCGGGCTCTGTCGGGCTCTGTCGGGCTCTGTCGGGCTCTACTGGGCTCTGTCGGGCTCTGTCGGGCCCTGTCGGGCTCTGTCGGGCTCTGTCGGGCTCTGTCGGGCTCTGTCGGGCTCTGTCGGGCTCTGTCGGGCTCTACTGGGCCCTGTCGGGCTCTGTCGGGCCCTGTCGGGCCCTGTCGGGTTCTGTCGGGCTCTGTCGGGCTCTGTCGGGCTCTGTCGGGCTCTGTCGGGCCCTGTCGGGCTCTGTCGGGCTCGACTGGGCCCTGTCGGGCCCTGTCGGGCTCTGTCGGGCTCTGTCGGGCTCTACTGGGCCCTGTCGGGCTCTGTCGGGCTCTGTCGGGCTCTACTGGGCTCTGTCGGGCTCTGTCGGGCTCTGTCGGGCTCTACTGGGACCTGTCGGGCTCTGTCGGGCTCTGTCGGGCTCTGTCGGGCCCTGTCGGGCTCTGTCGGGCTCCACTGGGCCCTGTCGGGCCCTGTCGGGCTCTGTCGGGCTCTGTCGGGCTCTACTGGGCCCTGTCGGGCTCTGTCGGGCTCTGTCGGGCTCTGTCGGGCTCTACTGGGCCCTGTCGGGTTCTGTCGGGCTCTGTCGGGCTCTGTCGGGACCTGTCGGGCTCTGTCGGGCTCTACTGGGCCCTGTCGGGCCCTGTCGGGCCCTGTCGGGCTCTACTGGGCTCTACTGGGCTCTGTCGGGCTCTGTCGGGCTCTACTGGGCCCTGTCGGGCCCTGTCGCGCCCTGTCGGGCTCTGTCGGGCCCTGTCGGGCCCTGTCGGGCTCTGTCGGGCTCTGTCGGGCCCTGTCGGGCTCTGTCGGGCTCTGTCGGGCTCTGTCGGGCTCTACTGGGCTCTACTGGGCCGTGTCGGGCACTGTCGGGCTCTACTGGGCCCTGTCGGGCCCTGTCGGGCCCTGTCGGGCTCTGTTGGACTCTACTGGGCTCTGTCGGGCTCTGTGGGGCTGTGTCGGGCTCTGTCGGGCTCTACTGGGCTCTGTCGGGCTCTACTGGGCTCTGTCGGGCTCTGTCGGGCTCTGTCGGGCTCTACTGGGCCCTGTCGGGCTCTGTCGGGCCCTGTCGGGCTCTGTCGGGCCCTGTCGGGCTCTGTCGGGCTCTGTCGGGCTCTGTCGGGCTCTACTGGGCTCTGTCGGGCTCTACTGGGCTATACTGGGCCCTGTCGGGCTCTGTCGGGCTCTGTCGGGCTCTGTCGGGCTCTACTGGGCTCTGTCGGGCTCTACTGGGCTATACTGGGCCCTGTCGGGCTCTGTCGGGCTCTGTCGGGCTCTGTCGGGCTCTACTGGGCTCTGTCGGGCTCTGTCGGGCCCTGTCGGGCCCTGTCGGGCTCTGTCGGGCTCTGTCGGGCTCTACTGGGCCCTGTCGGGCTCTGTCGGGCTCTGTCGGGCTCTGTCGGGCCCTGTCGGGCTCTGTCGTGCTCTACTGGGCCCTGTCGGGCCCTGTCGGGCCCTGTCGGGCTCTACTGGGCTCTACTGGGCTCTGTCGGGCTCTGTCGGGCTCTACTGGGCCCTGTCGGGCCCTGTCGGGCCCTGTCGGGCTCTGTCGGGCCCTGTCGGGCCCTGTCGGGCTCTGTCGGGCTCTGTCGGGCCCTGTCGGGCCCTGTCGGGCTCTGTCGGACTCTACTGGGCTCTGTCGGGCTCTGTGGGGCTCTGTCGGGCTCTGTCGGGCTCTACTGGGCTCTGTCGGGCTCTACTGGGCTCTGTCGGGCTCTGTCGGGCTCTGTCGGGCTCTACTGGGCCCTGTCGGGCCCTGTCGGGCTCTGTCGGGCTCTGTCGGGCCCTGTCGGGCCCTGTCGGGCTCTGTCGGGCCCTGTCGGGCTCTGTCGGGCTCTGTCGGGCTCTGTCGGGCTCTACTGGGCTCTGTCGGGCTCTGTCGGGCCCTGTCGGGCTCTGTCGGGCTCTGTCGGGCTCTACTGGGCCCTGTCAGGCTCTGTCGGGCCCTGTCGGGCCCTGTCGGGCTCTGTCAGGCTCTGTCGGGCTCTGTCGGGCCCTGTCGGGCTCTGTCGGGCCCTGTCGGGCCCTGTCGGGCTCTGTCGGGCTCTGTCGGGCTCTACTGGGCCCTGTCGGGCTCTGTCGGGCTCTGTCGGGCTCTGTCGGGCTGTGTCGGGCCCTGTCGGGCTCTGTCGGGCTCCACTGGGCCCTGTCGGGCCCTGTCGGGCTCTGTCGGGCTCTGTCGGGATCTACTGGGCCCTGTCGGGCTCTGTCGGGCTCTGTCGGGCTCTGTCGGGCTCTGTCGGGCCCTGTCGGGCTCTGTCGGGCCCTGTCGGGCTCTGTCGGGCTCTGTCGGGCTCTGTCGGGCTCTGTCGGGCCCTGTCGGGCTCTGTCGGGACCTGTCGGGCCCTGTCGGGCACTGTCGGTCCCTGTCGGGCTCTGTCGGGCTCTGTCGGGCTCTGTCGGGCCCTGTCGGGCTCTGTCGGGCTCTGTCGGGCTCTGTCGGGCCCTGTCGGGCCCTGTCGGGCTCTGTCGGGCTCTGTCGGGCTCTACTGGGCCCTGTCGGGCCCTGACGGGCCCTGTCGGGCTCTGTCGGGCTCTACTGGGCCCTGTCGGGCTCTGTCGGGCCCTCTCGGGCTCTGTCGGGCTATGTCGGGCTCTGTCGGGCTCTACTGGGCTCTACTGTTCCCTGTCGGGCCCTGTCGGGCTCTGTCGGGCCCTGTCGGGCCCTGTCGGGCTCTGTCGGGCTCTACTGGGCTCAACTGTTCCCTGTCGGGCCCTGTCGGGCTCTGTCGGGCTCTGTCGGGCTCTGTCGGGCTCTACTGAGCCCTGTCGGGCTCTGTCGGGCTCTGTCGGGCCCTGTCGGGCCCTGTCGGGCTCTGTCGGGTTCTGTCGGGCTCTGTCGGGCTCTGTCGGGCCCTGTCGGGCTCTGTCGGGCTCTGTCGGGCTCTGTCGGGCTCTACTGGGCCCTGTCGGGCCCTGTCGGGCCCTGTCGGGCTCTGTCGGGCTCTGTCGGGATCTGTCGGGCTCTACTGGGCTCTACTGTTCCCTGTCGGGCCCTGTCGGGCTCTGTCGGGCCCTGTCGGGCTCTGTCGGGCTCTGTCGGGCCCTGTCGGGCCCTGTCGGGCTCTGTCGGGCTCTACTGGGCTCTGTCGGGCTCTGTCGGGCTCTGTCGGGCCCTGTCGGGCTCTGTCGGGCTCTGTCGGGCCCTGTCGGGCTCTGTCGGGCTCTGTCGGGCTCTACTGGGCCCTGTCGGGCTCTGTCGGGCCCTGTCGGGCTCTGTCGGGCTCTGTCGGGCTCTGTCGGGCTCTACTGGGCTCTACTGTTCCCTGTCGGGCCCTGTCGGGCTCTGTCGGGCTCTGTCGGGCCCTGTCGGGCCCTGTCGGGCTCTGTCGGGCTCTACTGGGCTCTGTCGGGCTCTGTCGGGCTCTGTCGGGCCCTGTCGGGCTCTGTCGGGCCCTGTCGGGCCCTGTCGGGCTCTGTCGGGCTCTACTGGTCTCTGTCGGGCTCTGTCGGGCTCTGTCGGGCCCTGTCGGGCTCTGTCGGGTTCTGTCGGGCCCTGTCGGGCTCTGTCGTGCTCTGTTGGGCTCTGTCGGGCTCTGTCGGGCTCTACTGGGCTCTGTCGGGCTCTGTCGGGCTCTGTCGGGCCCTGTCGGGCCCTGTCGGGCACTGTCGGGCCCTGTCGGGCTCTGTCGGGCTCTATCGGGCTCTGTCGGGCTCTGTCGGGCTCTATCGGGCTCTGTCGGGCCCTGTCGGGCCCTGTCGGGCTCTGTCGGGCTCTGTCGGGCTCTATCGGGCTCTGTCGGGCTCTGTCGGGCTCTACTGGGCCCTGTCGGGCTCTGTCGGGCCCTGTCGGGCCCTGTCGGGCTCTGTCGGGCCCTGTCGGGCTCTGTCGGGCTCTGTCGGGCTCTGTCGGGCCCTGTCGGGCTCTGTCGGGCTCTACTGGGCCATGTCGGACCCTGTCGGGCCCTGTCGGGCTCTACTGGGCTCTACTGGGCTCTGTCGGGCTCTGTCGGGCTCTACTGGGCCCTGTCGGGCTCTGTCGGGCCCTGTCGGGCCCTGTCGGGCTCTGTCGGGCTCTGTCGGGCCCTGTCGGGCTCTGTCGGGCTCTGTCGGGCTCTGTCGGGCTCTACTGGGCTCTACTGGGCCCTGTCGGGCTCTGTCGGGCTCTACTGGGCCCTGTCGGGCCCTGTCGGGCCCTGTCGGGCTCTGTTGGACTCTACTGGGCTCTGTCGGGCTCTGTGGGGCTCTGTCGGGCTCTGTCGGGCTCTACTGGGCTCTGTCGGGCTCTACTGGGCTCTGTCGGGCTCTGTCGGGCTCTGTCGGGCTCTGTCGGGCTCTACTGGGCCCTGTCGGGCTCTGTCGGGCCCTGTCGGGCTCTGTCGGGCCCTGTCGGGCTCTGTCGGGCTCTGTCGGGCTCTGTCGGGCTCTACTGGGCTCTGTCGGGCTCTACTGGGCTATACTGGGCCCTGTCGGGCTCTGTCGGGCTCTGTCGGGCTCTGTCGGGCTCTACTGGGCTCTGTCGGGCTCTGTCGGGCCCTGTCGGGCCCTGTCGGGCTCTGTCGGACTCTGTCGGGCCCTGTCGGGCTCTGTCGGGCTCTGTCGGGCTCTGTCGGGCTCTACTGGGCCCTGTCGGGCTCTGTCGGGCTCTGTCGGGCTCTGTCGGGCCCTGTCGGGCTCTGTCGTGCTCTACTGGGCCCTGTCGGGCCCTGTCGGGCCCTGTCGGGCTCTACTGGGCTCTACTGGGCTCTGTCGGGCTCTGTCGGGCTCTACTGGGCCCTGTCGGGCCCTGTCGGGCCCTGTCGGGCTCTGTCGGGCTCTGTCGGGCTCTACTGGGCTCTGTCGGGCTCTGTCGGGCTCTGTCGGGCCCTGTCGGGCCCTGTCGGGCTCTGTCGGACTCTACTGGGCTCTGTCGGGATCTGTGGGGCTCTGTCGGGCTCTGTCGGGCTCTACTGGGCTCTGTCGGGCTCTACTGGGCTCTGTCGGGCTCTGTCGGGCTCTGTCGGGCTCTACTGGGCTCTGTCGGGCTCTGTCGGGCCCTGTCGGGCTCTGTCGGGCTCTGTCGGGCTCTACTGGGCTCTGTCGGGCCCTGTCGGGCTCTGTCGGGCCCTGTCGGGCTCTGTCGGGCTCTGTCGGCTCTACTGGGCTCTGTCGGGCTCTACTGGGCTATCCTGGGCCCTGTCGGGCTCTGTCGGGCTCTGTCGGGCTCTGTCGGGCTCTACTGGGCTCTGTCGGGCTCTGTCGGGCCCTGTCGGGCTCTGTCGGGCTCTGTCGGGCCCTGTCGGGCTCTGTCGGGCTCTGTCGGGCTCTACTGGGCCCTGTCGGGCTCTGTCGGGCTCTGTCGGGCTCTGTCGGGCCCTGTCGGGCTCTGTCGTGCTCTACTGGGCCCTGTCGGGCCCTGTCGGGCCCTGTCGGGCTCTACTGGGCTCTACTGGGCTCTGTCGGGCTCTGTCGGGCTCTACTGGGCCCTGTCGGGCCCTGTCAGGCCCTGTCGGGCTCTGTCGGGCCCTGTCGGGCCCTGTCGGGCTCTGTCGGGCTCTGTCGGGCCCTGTCGGGCCCTGTCGGGCTCTGTCGGACTCTACTGGGCTCTGTCGGGCTCTGTGGGGCTCTGTCGGGCTCTGTCGGGCTCTACTGGGCTCTGTCGGGCTCTACTGGGCTCTGTCGGGCTCTGTCGGGCTCTGTCGGGCTCTACTGGGCCCTGTCGGGCCCTGTCGGGCTCTGTCGGGCCCTGTCGGGCCCTGTCGGGCCCTGTCGGGCTCTGTCGGGCCCTGTCGGGCTCTGTCGGGCTCTGTCGGGCTCTGTCGGGCTCTACTGGGCTCTGTCGGGCTCTGTCGGGCCCTGTCGGGCTCTGTCGGGCTCTGTCGGGCTCTACTGGGCCCTGTCGGGCCCTGTCGGGCCCTGTCGGGCCCTGTCGGGCTCTGTCGGGCTCTGTCGGGCTCTGTCGGGCTCTACTGGGCCCTGTCGGGCTCTGTCGGGCCCTGTCGGGCCCTGTCGGGTTCTGTCGGGCTCTGTCGGGCTCTGTCGGGCCCTGTCGGGCTCTGTCGGGCTCCACTGGGCCCTGTCGGGCCCTGTCGGGCTCTGTCGGGCTCTGTCGGGCTCTACTGGGCCCTGTCGGGCTCTGTCGGGCTCTGTCGGGCTCTACTGGGCTCTGTCGGGCTCTGTCGGGCTCTGTCGGGCTCTACTGGGACCTGTCGGGCTCTGTCGGGCTCTGTCGGGCTCTGTCGGGCCCTGTCGGGCTCTGTCGGGCTCCACTGGGCCCTGTCGGGCCCTGTCGGGCTCTGTCGGGCTCTGTCGGGCTCTACTGGGCCCTGTCGGGCTCTGTCGGGCTCTGTCGGGCTCTGTCGGGCTCTACTGGGCCCTGTCGGGTTCTGTCGGGCTCTGTCGGGCTCTGTCGGGCCCTGTCGGGCTCTGTCGGGCTCTACTGGGCCCTGTCGGGCCCTGTCGGGCCCTGTCGGGCTCTACTGGGCTCTACTGGGCTCTGTCGGGCTCTGTCGGGCTCTACTGGGCCCTGTCGGGCCCTGTCGCGCCCTGTCGGGCTCTGTCGGGCCCTGTCGGGCCCTGTCGGGCTCTGTCGGGCTCTGTCGGGCCCTGTCGGGCTCTGTCGGGCTCTGTCGGGCTCTGTCGGGCTCTACTGGGCTCTACTGGGCCGTGTCGGGCTCTGTCGGGCTCTACTGGGCCCTGTCGGGCCCTGTCGGGCCCTGTCGGGCTCTGTTGGACTCTACTGGGCTCTGTCGGGCTCTGTGGGGCTCTGTCGGGCTCTGTCGGGCTCTACTGGGCTCTGTCGGGCTCTACTGGGCTCTGTCGGGCTCTGTCGGGCTCTGTCGGGGCTCTGTCGGGCTCTACTGGGCCCTGTCGGGCTCTGTCGGGCCCTGTCGGGCTCTGTCGGGCTCTGTCGGTCTCTGTCGGGCTCTACTGGGCTCTGTCGGGCCTCTACTGGGCTATACTGGGCCCTGTCGGGCTCTGTCGGGCTCTGTCGGGCTCTGTCGGGCTCTACTGGGCTCTGTCGGGCTCTGTCGGGCCCTGTCGGGCCCTGTCGGGCTCTGTCGGGCTCTGTCGGGCTCTGTCGGGCCCTGTCGGGCTCTGTCAGGCTCTGTCGGTCTCTGTCGGGCTCTGTCGGGCTCTGTCGGGCTCTGTCGGGCTCTGTCGGGCTCTGTCGGGCCCTGTCGGGCTCTGTCGTGCTCTACTGGGCCCTGTCGGGCCCTGTCGGGCCCTGTCGGGCTCTACTGGGCTCTACTGGGCTCTGTCGGGCTCTGTCGGGCTCTACTGGGCCCTGTCGGGCCCTGTCGGGCCCTGTCGGGCCCTGTCGGGCTCTGTCGGGCTCTGTCGGGCCCTGTCGGGCCCTGTCGGGCTCTGTCGGACTCTACTGGGCTCTGTCGGGCTCTGTGGGGCTCTGTCGGGCTCTGTCGGGCTCTACTGGGCTCTGTCGGGCTCTACTGGGCTCTGTCGGGCTCTACTGGGCTCTGTCGGGCTCTGTCGGGCTCTGTCGGGCCCTGTCGGGCTCTGTCGGGCTCTGTCGGGCTCTGTCGGGCTCTACTGGGCTCTGTCGGGCTCTGTCGGGCCCTGTCGGGCTCTGTCGGGCTCTGTCGGGCTCTACTGGGCCCTGTCGGGCTCTGTCGGGCCCTGTCGGGCCCTGTCGGCTCTGTCAGGCTCTGTCGGGCTCTGTCGGGCCCTGTCGGGCTCTGTCGGGCCCTGTCGGGCCCTGTCGGGCTCTGTCGGGCTCTACTGGTCCCTGTCGGGCTCTGTCGGGCTCTGTCGGGCTCTGTCGGGCTCTGTCGGGCCCTGTCGGGCTCTGTCGGGCTCCACTGGGCCCTGTCGGGCCCTGTCGGGCTCTGTCGGGCTCTGTCGGGATCTACTGGGCCCTGTCGGGCTCTGTCGGGCTCTGTCGGGCTCTGTCGGGCTCTGTCGGGCCCTGTCGGGCTCTGTCGGGCCCTGTCGGGCCCTGTCGGGCTCTGTCGGGCTCTACTGGTCTCTGTCGGGCTCTGTCGGGCTCTGTCGGGCCCTGTCGGGCTCTGTCGGGCTCTGTCGGGCTCTGTCGGGCCCTGTCGGGCCCTGTCGGGCTCTGTCGGGCTCTGTCGGGCTCTACTGGGCCCTGTCGGGCCCTGACGGGCCCTGTCGGGCTCTGTCGGGCTCTACTGGCCCTGTCGGGCTCTGTCGGGCCCTCTCGGGCTCTGTCGGGCTATGTCGGGCTCTGTCGGGCTCTACTGGGCTCTACTGTTCCCTGTCGGGCCCTGTCGGGCTCTGTCGGGCTCTGTCGGGCTCTGTCGGGCCCTGTCGGGCTCTGTCAGGCTCTGTCGGTCTCTGTCGGGCTCTGTCGGGCTCTGTCGGGCTCTGTCGGGCTCTGTCGGGCTCTGTCGGGCTCTGTCGGGCCCTGTCGGGCTCTGTCGTGCTCTACTGGGCCCTGTCGGGCCCTGTCGGGCCCTGTCGGGCTCTACTGGGGTCTACTGGGCTCTGTCGGGCTCTGTCGGGCTCTACTGGGCCCTGTCGGGCCCTGTCGGGCCCTGTCGGGCCCTGTCGGGCTCTGTCGGGCTCTGTCGGGCCCTGTCGGGCCCTGTCGGGCTCTGTCGGACTCTACTGGGCTCTGTCGGGCTCTGTGGGGCTCTGTCGGGCTCTGTCGGGCTCTACTGGGCTCTGTCGGGCTCTACTGGGCTCTGTCGGGCTCTACTGGGCTCTGTCGGGCTCTGTCGGGCTCTGTCGGGCCCTGTCGGGCTCTGTCGGGCTCTGTCGGGCTCTGTCGGGCTCTACTGGGCTCTGTCGGGCTCTGTCGGGCCCTGTCGGGCTCTGTCGGGCTCTGTCGGGCTCTACTGGGCCCTGTCGGGCTCTGTCGGGCCCTGTCGGGCCCTGTCGGGCTCTGTCAGGCTCTGTCGGGCTCTGTCGGGCCCTGTCGGGCTCTGTCGGGCCCTGTCGGGCCCTGTCGGGCTCTGTCGGGCTCTGTCGGGCTCTACTGGTCCCTGTCGGGCTCTGTCGGGCTCTGTCGGGCTCTGTCGGGCTCTGTCGGGCCCTGTCGGGCTCTGTCGGGCTCCACTGGGCCCTGTCGGGCCCTGTCGGGCTCTGTCGGGCTCTGTCGGGATCTACTGGGCCCTGTCGGGCTCTGTCGGGCTCTGTCGGGCTCTGTCGGGCTCTGTCGGGCCCTGTCGGGCTCTGTCGGGCCCTGTCGGGCCCTGTCGGGCTCTGTCGGGCTCTACTGGTCTCTGTCGGGCTCTGTCGGGCTCTGTCGGGCCCTGTCGGGCTCTGTCGGGCTCTGTCGGGCTCTGTCGGGCCCTGTCGGGCCCTGTCGGGCTCTGTCGGGCTCTGTCGGGCTCTACTGGGCCCTGTCGGGCCCTGACGGGCCCTGTCGGGCTCTGTCGGGCTCTACTGGGCCCTGTCGGGCTCTGTCGGGCCCTCTCGGGCTCTGTCGGGCTATGTCGGGCTCTGTCGGGCTCTACTGGGCTCTACTGTTCCCTGTCGGGCCCTGTCGGGCTCTGTCGGGCCCTGTCGGGCTCTGTCGGGCTCTGTCGGGCTCTACTGGGCTCTACTGTTCCCTGTCGGGCCCTGTCGGGCTCTGTCGGGCTCTGTCGGGCTCTGTCGGGCTCTACTGAGCCCTGTCGGGCTCTGTCGGGCTCTATCGGGCCCTGTCGGGCCCTGTCGGGCTCTGTCGGGTTCTGTCGGGCTCTGTCGGGCTCTGTCGGGCCCTGTCGGGCTCTGTCGGGCTCTGTCGGGCTCTGTCGGGCTCTACTGGGCCCTGTCGGGCCCTGTCGGGCCCTGTCGGGCTCTGTCGGGCTCTGTCGGGATCTGTCGGGCTCTACTGGGATCTACTGTTCCCTGTCGGGCCCTGTCGGGCTCTGTCGGGCCCTGTCGGGCTCTGTCGGGCTCTGTCGGGCCCTGTCGGGCCCTGTCGGGCTCTGTCGGGCTCTACTGGGCTCTGTCGGGCTCTGTCGGGCTCTGTCGGGCCCTGTCGGGCTCTGTCGGGCTCTGTCGGGCCCTGTCGGGCTCTGTCGGGCTCTGTCGGGCTCTGTCGGGCTCTACTGGGCCCTGTCGGGCTCTGTCGGGCCCTGTCGGGCTCTGTCGGGCTCTGTCGGGCTCTGTCGGGCTCTACTGGGCTCTACTGTTCCCTGTCGGGCCCTGTCGGGCTCTGTCGGGCTCTGTCGGGCCCTGTCGGGCCCTGTCGGGCTCTGTCGGGCTCTACTGGGCTCTGTCGGGCTCTGTCGGGCTCTGTCGGGCCCTGTCGGGCTCTGTCGGGCCCTGTCGGGCCCTGTCGGGCTCTGTCGGGCTCTACTGGTCTCTGTCGGGCTCTGTCGGGCTCTGTCGGGCCCTGTCGGGCTCTGTCGGGTTCTGTCGGGCCCTGTCGGGCTCTGTCGTGCTCTGTCGGGCTCTGTTGGGCTCTGTCGGGCTCTGTCGGGCTCTACTGGGCTCTGTCGGGCTCTGTCGGGCTCTGTCGGGCCCTGTCGGGCCCTGTCGGGCACTGTCGGGCCCTGTCGGGCTCTGTCGGGCTCTATCGGGCTCTGTCGGGCTCTGTCGGGCTCTATCGGGCTCTGTCGGGCCCTGTCGGGCCCTGTCGGGCTCTGTCGGGCTCTGTCGGGCTCTATCGGGCTCTGTCGGGCTCTGTCGGGCTCTACTGGGCCCTGTCGGGCTCTGTCGGGCCCTGTCGGGCCCTGTCGGGCTCTGTCGGGCTCTGTCGGGCTCTGTCGGGCCCTGTCGGGCTCTGTCGGGCTCTACTGGGCCATGTCGGGCCCTGTCGGGCCCTGTCGGGCTCTACTGGGCTCTACTGGGCTCTGTCGGGCTCTGTCGGGCTCTACTGGGCCCTGTCGGGCTCTGTCGGGCCCTGTCGGGCCCTGTCGGGATCTGTCGGGCTCTGTCGGGCCCTGTCGGGCTCTGTCGGGCTCTGTCGGGCTCTGTCGGGCTCTACTGGGCTCTACTGGGCCCTGTCGGGCTCTGTCGGGCTCTACTGGGCCCTGTCGGGCCCTGTCGGGCCCTGTCGGGCTCTGTTGGACTCTACTGGGCTCTGTCGGGCTCTGTGGGGCTCTGTCGGGCTCTGTCGGGCTCTAATGGGCTCTGTCGGGCTCTGTCGGGCTCTGTCGGGCTCTGTCGGGCTCTACTGGGCCCTGTCGGGCTCTGTCGGGCCCTGTCGGGCTCTGTCGGGCTCTGTCGGGCCCTGTCGGGCTCTGTCGGGCTCTGTCGGGCTCTGTCGGGCTCTACTGGGCTCTGTCGGGCTCTACTGGGCTATACTGGGCCCTGTCGGGCTCTGTCGGGCTCTGTCGGGCTCTGTCGGGCTCTACTGGGCTCTGTCGGGCTCTGTCGGGCCCTGTCGGGCCCTGTCGGGCTCTGTCGGGCTCTGTCGGGCCCTGTCGGGCTCTGTCGGGCTCTGTCGGGCTCTGTCGGGCTCTACTGGGCCCTGTCGGGCTCTGTCGGGCTCTGTCGGGCTCTGTCGGGCCCTGTCGGGCTCTGTCGTGCTCTACTGGGCCCTGTCGGGCCCTGTCGGGCCCTGTCGGGCTCTACTGGGCTCTACTGGGCTCTGTCGGGCTCTGTCGGGCTCTACTGGGCCCTGTCGGGCCCTGTCGGGCTCTGTCGGGCCCTGTCGGGCCCTGTCGGGCTCTGTCGGGCTCTGTCGGGCCCTGTCGGGCCCTGTCGGGCTCTGTCGGACTCTACTGGGCTCTGTCGGGCTCTGTGGGGCTCTGTCGGGCTCTGTCGGGCTCTACTGGGCTCTGTCGGGCTCTACTGGGCTCTGTCGGGCTCTGTCGGGCTCTGTCGGGCTCTACTGGGCCCTGTCGGGCCCTGTCGGGCTCTGTCGGGCTCTGTCGGGCCCTGTCGGGCCCTGTCGGGCTCTGTCGGGCCCTGTCGGGCTCTGTCGGGCTCTGTCGGGCTCTGTCGGGCTCTACTGGGCTCTGTCGGGCTCTGTCGGGCCCTGTCGGGCTCTGTCGGGCTCTGTCGGGCTCTGTCGGTCTCTGTCGGGCTCTACTGGGCCCTGTCGGGCATGTCGGGCCCTGTCGGGCCCTGTCGGGCCCTGTCGGGCCCTGTCGGGCTCTGTCGGGCTCTATCGGGCTCTGTCGGGCTCTGTCGGGCTCTATCGGGCTCTGTCGGGCCCTGTCGGGCCCTGTCGGGCTCTGTCGGGCTCTGTCGGGCTCTATCGGGCTCTGTCGGGCTCTGTCGGGCTCTACTGGGCCCTGTCGGGCTCTGTCGGGCCCTGTCGGGCCCTGTCGGGCTCTGTCGGGCCCTGTCGGGCTCTGTCGGGCTCTGTCGGGCTCTGTCGGGCCCTGTCGGGCTCTGTCGGGCTCTACTGGGCCCTGTCGGGCCCTGTCGGGCCCTGTCGGGCTCTACTGGGCTCTAGTGGGCTCTGTCGGGCTCTGTCGGGCTCTACTGGGCCCTGTCGGGCCCTGTCGGGCCCTGTCGGGCTCTGTCGGGCCCTGTCGGGCCCTGTCGGGCTCTGTCGGGCTCTGTCGGGCCCTGTCGGGCTCTGTCGGGCTCTGTCGGGCTCTACTGGGCCCTGTCGGGCCCTGTCGGGCCCTGTCGGGCTCTGTTGGACTCTACTGGGCTCTGTCGGGCTCTGTGGGGCTCTGTCGGGCTCTGTCGGGCTCTACTGGGCTCTGTCGGGCTCTACTGGGCTCTGTCGGGCTCTGTCGGGCTCTGTCGGGCTCTGTCGGGCTCTACTGGGCCCTGTCGGGCTCTGTCGGGCCCTGTCGGGCTCTGTCGGGCCCTGTCGGGCTCTGTCGGGCTCTGTCGGGCTCTACTGGGCTCTGTCGGGCTCTACTGGGCTATACTGGGCCCTGTCGGGCTCTGTCGGGCTCTGTCGGGCTCTGTCGGACTCTACTGGGCTCTGTCGGGCTCTGTCGGGCCCTGTCGGGCTCTGTCGGGCTCTGTCGGGCCCTGTCGGGCTCTGTCGGGCTCTGTCGGGCTCTGTCGGGCTCTACTGGGCCCTGTCGGGCTCTGTCGGGCTCTGTCGGGCTCTGTCGGGCCCTGTCGGGCTCTGTCGTGCTCTACTGGGCCCTGTCGGGCCCTGTCGGGCCCTGTCGGGCTCTACTGGGCTCTACTGGGCTCTGTCGGGCTCTGTCGGGCTCTACTGGGCCCTGTCGGGCCCTGTCGGGCCCTGTCGGGCTCTGTCGGGCCCTGTCGGGCCCTGTCGGGCTCTGTCGGGCTCTGTCGGGCCCTGTCGGGCCCTGTCGGGCTCTGTCGGACTCTACTGGGCTCTGTCGGGCTCTGTGGGGCTCTGTCGGGCTCTGTCGGGCTCTACTGGGCTCTGTCGGGCTCTACTGGGCTCTGTCGGGCTCTGTCGGGCTCTGTCGGGCTCTACTGGGCCCTGTCGGGCCCTGTCGGGCTCTGTCGGGTTCTGTCGGGCCCTGTCGGGCTCTGTCGGGCTCTGTCGGGCTCTGTCGGGCTCTGTCGGGCTCTGTCGGGCTCTACTGGGCTCTGTCGGGCTCTGTCGGGCCCTGTCGGGCTCTGTCGGGCTCTGTCGGGCTCTACTGGGCCCTGTCGGGCTCTGTCGGGCCCTGTCGGGCCCTGTCGGGCTCTGTCGGGCTCTGTCGGGCTCTGTCGGGCCCTGTCGGGCTCTGTCGGGCTCCACTGGGCCCTGTCGGGCCCTGTCGGGCTCTGTCGGGCTCTGTCGGGCTCTACTGGGCCCTGTCGGGCTCTGTCGGGCTCTGTCGGGCTCTACTGGGCTCTGTCGGGCTCTGTCGGGCTCTGTCGGGCTCTGTCGGGCTCTACTGGGACCTGTCGGGCTCTGTCGGGCTCTGTCGGGCTCTGTCGGGCCCTGTCGGGCTCTGTCGGGCTCCACTGGGCCCTGTCGGGCCCTGTCGGGCTCTGTCGGGCTCTGTCGGGCTCTACTGGGCCCTGTCGGGCTCTGTCGGGCTCTGTCGGGCTCTGTCGGGCTCTACTGGGCCCTGTCGGGTTCTGTCGGGCTCTGTCAGGCTCTGTCGGGCTCTACTGGGCCCTGTCGGCCTCTATCGGGCCCTGTCGGGCCCTGTCGGGCTCTGTCGGGCCCTGTCGGGCTCTGTCGGGCTCTGTCGGGCTCTGTCGGGCCCTCTCGGGCTCTGTCGGGCTCTACTGGGCCCTGTCGGGCCCTGTCGGGCTCTGTCGGGCTCTGTCGGGCTCTGTCGGGCCCTGTCGGGCTCTGTCGGGCTCTGTCGGGCTCTGTCGGGCTCTACTGGGCCCTGTCGGACTCTGTCGGGCTCTGTCGGGCTCTGTCGGGCTCTGTCGGGCTCTGACGGGTTCTGTCGGGCTCTGTCGTGCTCTGTCGGGCTCTACTGGGCCCTGTCGGGCCCTGTCGGGCTCTGTCGGGCTCTGTCGGGCTCTGTCGGGCCCTGTCGGGCTCTGTCGGGCTCTGTCGGGCTCTGTCGGGCTCTACTGGGCCCTGTCGGGCCCTGTCGGGCTCTGTCGGGCTCTGTCGGGCTCTGTCGGGCTCTACTAGGCTCTGTCGGGCCCTGTCGGGCCCTTGTCGGACTCTGTCGGGCCCTGTCGGGCTCTGTCGGGCTCTGTCGGGCTCTGTCGGGTTCTGTCGGGCTCTGTCAGGCTCTGTCGGGCTCTACTGGGCCCTGTCGGGCTCTGTCGGGCTCTGTCGGGCCCTGTCGGGCTCTGTCGGGCCCTGTCGGGCTCTGTCGGGCTCTGTCGTGCTCTGTCGGGCCCTCTCGGGCTCTGTCGGGCTCTACTGGGCCCTGTCGGGCCCTGTCGGGCTCTGTCGGGCTCTGTCGGGCTCTGTCGGGCCCTGTCAGGCTCTGTCGGGCTCTGTCGGGCTCTGTCGGGCTCTACTGGGCCCTGTCGGACTCTGTCGGGCTCTGTCGGGCTCTGTCGGGCTCTGTCGGGCCCTGTCGGGCTCTGTCGGGCTCTGTCGGGCCCTGTCGGGCTCTGTCGGGCTCTGTCGGGCTCTACTGGGCTCTGTCGGGCTCTGTCGGGCTCTGTCGGGCTCTGTCGGGCTCTACTGGGCCCTGTCGGGCTCTGTCGGGCTCTGTCGGGCTCTGTCGGGCTCTACTGGGCTCTGTCAAGCTCTACTGGGCTCTACTGGGCCCTGTCGGGCTCTGTCGGGCTCTGTCGGGCTCTGTCGGGCTCTACTGGGCTCTGTCGGGCTCTGTCGGGCCCTGTCGGGCCCTGTCGGGCTCTGTCGGGCTCTGTCAGGCCCTGTCGGGCTCTGTCGGGCTCTGTCGGGCTCTGTCGGGCTTTACTGGGCCCTGTCGGGCTCTGTCGGGCCCTGTCGGGCTCTGTCGGGCTCTACTGGGCCCTGTCGGGCCCTGTCGGGCCCTGTCGGGCTCTGTCGGGCTCTACTGGTCTCTGTCGGGCTCTGTCGGGCTCTGTCGGGCCCTGTCGGGCTCTGTCGGGCTCTGTCGGGCTCTGTCGGGCCCTGTCGGGCCCTGTCGGGCTCTGTCGGGCTCTGTCGGGCTCTACTGGGCCCTGTCGGGCCCTGACGGGCCCTGTCGGGCTCTGTCGGGCTCTACTGGGCCCTGTCGGGCTCTGTCGGGCCCTCTCGGGCTCTGTCGGGCTATGTCGGGCTCTGTCGGGCTCTACTGGGCTCTACTGTTCCCTGTCGGGCCCTGTCGGGCTCTGTCGGGCCCTGTCGGGCTCTGTCGGGCTCTGTCGGGCTCTACTGGGCTCTACTGTTCCCTGTCGGGCCCTGTCGGGCTCTGTCGGGCTCTGTCGGGCTCTGTCGGGCTCTACTGAGCCCTGTCGGGCTCTGTCGGGCTCTATCGGGCCCTGTCGGGCCCTGTCGGGCTCTGTCGGGTTCTGTCGGGCTCTGTCGGGCTCTGTCGGGCCCTGTCTGGCTCTGTCGGGCTCTGTCGGGCTCTGTCGGGCTCTACTGGGCCCTGTCGGGCCCTGTCGGGCCCTGTCGGGCTCTGTCGGGCTCTGTCGGGATCTGTCGGGCTCTACTGGGCTCTACTGTTCCCTGTCGGGCCCTGTCGGGCTCTGTCGGGCCCTGTCGGGCTCTGTCGGGCTCTGTCGGGCCCTGTCGGGCCCTGTCGGGCTCTGTCGGGCTCTACTGGGCTCTGTCGGGCTCTGTCGGGCTCTGTCGGGCCCTGTCGGGCTCTGTCGGGCTCTGTCGGGCCCTGTCGGGCTCTGTCGGGCTCTGTCGGGCTCTGTCGGGCTCTACTGGGCCCTGTCGGGCTCTGTCGGGCCCTGTCGGGCTCTGTCGGGCTCTGTCGGGCTCTGTCGGGCTCTACTGGGCTCTACTGTTCCCTGTCGGGCCCTGTCGGGCTCTGTCGGGCTCTGTCGGGCTCTGTCGGGCTCTACTGGGCTCTACTGTTCCCTGTCGGGCCCTGTCGGGCTCTGTCGGGCTCTACTGGGCTCTGTCGGGCTCTGTCGGGCTCTGTCGGGCCCTGTCGGGCTCTGTCGGGCCCTGTCGGGCCCTGTCGGGCTCTGTCGGGCTCTACTGGTCTCTGTCGGGCTCTGTCGGGCTCTGTCGGGCCCTGTCGGGCTCTGTCGGGTTCTGTCGGGCCCTGTCGGGCTCTGTCGTGCTCTGTTGGGCTCTGTCGGGCTCTGTCGGGCTCTACTGGGCTCTGTCGGGCTCTGTCGGGCTCTGTCGGGCCCTGTCGGGCCCTGTCGGGCACTGTCGGGCCCTGTCGGGCTCTGTCGGGCTCTATCGGGCTCTGTCGGGCTCTGTCGGGCTCTATCGGGCTCTGTCGGGCCCTGTCGGGCCCTGTCGGGCTCTGTCGGGCTCTGTCGGGCTCTATCGGGCTCTGTCGGGCTCTGTCGGGCTCTACTGGGCCCTGTCGGGCTCTGTCGGGCCCTGTCGGGCCCTGTCGGGCTCTGTCGGGCTCTGTCGGGCTCTGTCGGGCCCTGTCGGGCTCTGTCGGGCTCTACTGGGCCATGTCGGGCCCTGTCGGGCCCTGTCGGGCTCTACTGGGCTCTACTGGGCTCTGTCGGGCTCTGTCGGGCTCTACTGGGCCCTGTCGGGCTCTGTCGGGCCCTGTCGGGCCCTGTCGGGATCTGTCGGGCTCTGTCGGGCCCTGTCGGGCTCTGTCGGGCTCTGTCGGGCTCTGTCGGGCTCTACTGGGCTCTACTGGGCCCTGTCGGGCTCTGTCGGGCTCTACTGGGCCCTGTCGGGCCCTGTCGGGCCCTGTCGGGCTCTGTTGGACTCTACTGGGCTCTGTCGGGCTCTGTGGGGCTCTGTCGGGCTCTGTCGGGCTCTAATGGGCTCTGTCGGGCTCTGTCGGGCTCTGTCGGGCTCTGTCGGGCTCTACTGGGCCCTGTCGGGCTCTGTCGGGCCCTGTCGGGCTCTGTCGGGCCCTGTCGGGCTCTGTCGGGCTCTGTCGGGCCCTGTCGGGCTCTGTCGGGCTCTGTCGGGCTCTGTCGGGCTCTACTGGGCCCTGTCGGGCCCTGTCGGGCCCTGTCGGGCTCTGTTGGACTCTACTGGGCTCTGTCGGGCTCTGTGGGGCTCTGTCGGGCTCTGTCGGGCTCTAATGGGCTCTGTCGGGCTCTGTCGGGCTCTGTCGGGCTCTGTCGGGCTCTACTGGGCCCTGTCGGGCTCTGTCGGGCCCTGTCGGGCTCTGTCGGGCCCTGTCGGGCTCTGTCGGGCCCTGTCGGGCTCTGTCGGGCTCTGTCGGGCTCTGTCGGGCTCTACTGGGCCCTGTCGGGCTCTGTCGGGCTCTGTCGGGCTCTGTCGGGCCCTGTCGGGCTCTGTCGTGCTCTACTGGGCCCTGTCGGGCCCTGTCGGGCCCTGTCGGGCTCTACTGGGCTCTACTGGGCTCTGTCGGGCTCTGTCGGGCTCTACTGGGCCCTGTCGGGCCCTGTCGGGCTCTGTCGGGCCCTGTCGGGCCCTGTCGGGCTCTGTCGGGCTCTGTCGGGCCCTGTCGGGCCCTGTCGGGCTCTGTCGGACTCTACTGGGCTCTGTCGGGCTCTGTGGGGCTCTGTCGGGCTCTGTCGGGCTCTACTGGGCTCTGTCGGGCTCTACTGGGCTCTGTCGGGCTCTGTCGGGCTCTGTCGGGCTCTACTGGGCCCTGTCGGGCCCTGTCGGGCTCTGTCGGGCTCTGTCGGGCCCTGTCGGGCCCTGTCGGGCTCTGTCGGGCCCTGTCGGGCTCTGTCGGGCTCTGTCGGGCTCTGTCGGGCTCTACTGGGCTCTGTCGGGCTCTGTCGGGCCCTGTCGGGCTCTGTCGGGCTCTGTCGGGCTCTGTCGGTCTCTGTCGGGCTCTACTGGGCCCTGTCGGGCATGTCGGGCCCTGTCGGGCCCTGTCGGGCCCTGTCGGGCCCTGTCGGGCTCTGTCGGGCTCTATCGGGCTCTGTCGGGCTCTGTCGGGCTCTATCGGGCTCTGTCGGGCCCTGTCGGGCCCTGTCGGGCTCTGTCGGGCTCTGTCGGGCTCTATCGGGCTCTGTCGGGCTCTGTCGGGCTCTACTGGGCCCTGTCGGGCTCTGTCGGGCCCTGTCGGGCCCTGTCGGGCTCTGTCGGGCCCTGTCGGGCTCTGTCGGGCTCTGTCGGGCTCTGTCGGGCCCTGTCGGGCTCTGTCGGGCTCTACTGGGCCCTGTCGGGCCCTGTCGGGCCCTGTCGGGCTCTACTGGGCTCTAGTGGGCTCTGTCGGGCTCTGTCGGGCTCTACTGGGCCCTGTCGGGCCCTGTCGGGCCCTGTCGGGCTCTGTCGGGCCCTGTCGGGCCCTGTCGGGCTCTGTCGGGCTCTGTCGGGCCCTGTCGGGCTCTGTCGGGCTCTGTCGGGCTCTACTGGGCCCTGTCGGGCCCTGTCGGGCCCTGTCGGGCTCTGTTGGACTCTACTGGGCTCTGTCGGGCTCTGTGGGGCTCTGTCGGGCTCTGTCGGGCTCTACTGGGCTCTGTCGGGCTCTACTGGGCTCTGTCGGGCTCTGTCGGGCTCTGTCGGGCTCTGTCGGGCTCTACTGGGCCCTGTCGGGCTCTGTCGGGCCCTGTCGGGCTCTGTCGGGCCCTGTCGGGCTCTGTCGGGCTCTGTCGGGCTCTACTGGGCTCTGTCGGGCTCTACTGGGCTATACTGGGCCCTGTCGGGCTCTGTCGGGCTCTGTCGGGCTCTGTCGGACTCTACTGGGCTCTGTCGGGCTCTGTCGGGCCCTGTCGGGCTCTGTCGGGCTCTGTCGGGCCCTGTCGGGCTCTGTCGGGCTCTGTCGGGCTCTGTCGGGCTCTACTGGGCCCTGTCGGGCTCTGTCGGGCTCTGTCGGGCTCTGTCGGGCCCTGTCGGGCTCTGTCGTGCTCTACTGGGCCCTGTCGGGCCCTGTCGGGCCCTGTCGGGCTCTACTGGGCTCTACTGGGCTCTGTCGGGCTCTGTCGGGCTCTACTGGGCCCTGTCGGGCCCTGTCGGGCCCTGTCGGGCCCTGTCGGGCTCTGTCGGGCTCTGTCGGGCCCTGTCGGGCCCTGTCGGGCTCTGTCGGACTCTACTGGGCTCTGTCGGGCTCTGTGGGGCTCTGTCGGGCTCTGTCGGGCTCTACTGGGCTCTGTCGGGCTCTACTGGGCTCTGTCGGGCTCTGTCGGGCTCTGTCGGGCTCTACTGGGCCCTGTCGGGCCCTGTCGGGCTCTGTCGGGCCCTGTCGGGCTCTGTCGGGCTCTGTCGGGCTCTGTCGGGCTCTGTCGGGCTCTGTCGGGCTCTACTGGGCTCTGTCGGGCTCTGTCGGGCCCTGTCGGGCTCTGTCGGGCTCTGTCGGGCTCTACTGGGCCCTGTCGGGCTCTGTCGGGCCCTGTCGGGCCCTGTCGGGCTCTGTCAGGCTCTGTCGGGCTCTGTCGGGCCCTGTCGGGCTCTGTCGGGCTCCACTGGGCCCTGTCGGGCCCTGTCGGGCTCTGTCAGGCTCTGTCGGGCTCTACTGGGCCCTGTCGGGCTCTGTCGGGCTCTGTCGGGCTCTACTGGGCTCTGTCGGGCTCTGTCGGGCTCTGTCGGGCTCTGTCGGGCTCTACTGGGACCTGTCGGGCTCTGTCGGGCTCTGTCGGGCTCTGTCGGGCCCTGTCGGGCTCTGTCGGGCTCCACTGGGCCCTGTCGGGCCCTGTCGGGCTCTGTCGGGCTCTGTCGGGCTCTACTGGGCCCTGTCGGGCTCTGTCGGGCTCTGTCGGGCTCTGTCGGGCTCTACTGGGCCCTGTCGGGTTCTGTCGGGCTCTGTCAGGCTCTGTCGGGCTCTACTGGGCCCTGTCGGCCTCTATCGGGCCCTGTCGGGCCCTGTCGGGCTCTGTCGGGCCCTGTCGGGCTCTGTCGGGCTCTGTCGGGCTCTGTCGGGCCCTCTCGGGCTCTGTCGGGCTCTACTGGGCCCTGTCGGGCCCTGTAGGGCTCTGTCGGGCTCTGTCGGGCTCTGTCGGGCCCTGTCGGGCTCTGTCGGGCTCTGTCGGGCTCTGTCGGGCTCTACTGGGCCCTGTCGGACTCTGTCGGGCTCTGTCGGGCTCTGTCGGGCTCTGTCGGGCTCTGACGGGTTCTGTCGGGCTCTGTCGTGCTCTGTCGGGCTCTACTGGGCCCTGTCGGGCCCTGTCGGGCTCTGTCGGGCTCTGTCGGGCTCTGTCGGGCCCTGTCGGGCTCTGTCGGGCTCTGTCGGGCTCTGTCGGGCTCTACTGGGCCCTGTCGGGCCCTGTCGGGCTCTGTCGGGCTCTGTCGGGCTCTGTCGGGCTCTACTAGGCTCTGTCGGGCCCTGTCGGGCCCTTGTCGGACTCTGTCGGGCCCTGTCGGGCTCTGTCGGGCTCTGTCGGGCTCTGTCGGATTCTGTCGGGCTCTGTCAGGCTCTGTCGGGCTCTACTGGGCCCTGTCGGGCTCTGTCGGGCTCTGTCGGGCCCTGTCGGGCTCTGTCGGGCCCTGTCGGGCTCTGTCGGGCTCTGTCGTGCTCTGTCGGGCCCTCTCGGGCTCTGTCGGGCTCTACTGGGCCCTGTCGGGCCCTGTCGGGCTCTGTCGGGCTCTGTCGGGCTCTGTCGGGCCCTGTCAGGCTCTGTCGGGCTCTGTCGGGCTCTGTCGGGCTCTACTGGGCCCTGTCGGGCCCTGTCGGGCTCTGTCGGGCTCTACTGGGCCCTGTCGGGCTCTGTCGGGCCCTGTCGGGCCCTGTCGGGATCTGTCGGGCTCTGTCGGGCCCTGTCGGGCTCTGTCGGGCTCTGTCGGGCTCTGTCGGGCTCTACTGGGCTCTACTGGGCCCTGTCGGGCTCTGTCGGGCTCTACTGGGCCCTGTCGGGCCCTGTCGGGCCCTGTCGGGCTCTGTTGGACTCTACTGGGCTCTGTCGGGCTCTGTGGGGCTCTGTCGGGCTCTGTCGGGCTCTAATGGGCTCTGTCGGGCTCTGTCGGGCTCTGTCGGGCTCTACTGGGCCCTGTCGGGCTCTGTCGGGCCCTGTCGGGCTCTGTCGGGCCCTGTCGGGCTCTGTCGGGCTCTGTCGGGCCCTGTCGGGCTCTGTCGGGCTCTGTCGGGCTCTGTCGGGCTCTACTGGGCTCTGTCGGGCTCTACTGGGCTATACTGGGCCCTGTCGGGCTCTGTCGGGCTCTGTCGGGCTCTGTCGGGCTCTACTGGGCTCTGTCGGGCTCTGTCGGGCCCTGTCGGGCCCTGTCGGGCTCTGTCGGGCTCTGTCGGGCCCTGTCGGGCTCTGTCGGGCTCTGTCGGGCTCTGTCGGGCTCTACTGGGCCCTGTCGGGCTCTGTCGGGCTCTGTCGGGCTCTGTCGGGCCCTGTCGGGCTCTGTCGTGCTCTACTGGGCCCTGTCGGGCCCTGTCGGGCCCTGTCGGGCTCTACTGGGCTCTACTGGGCTCTGTCGGGCTCTGTCGGGCTCTACTGGGCCCTGTCGGGCCCTGTCGGGCTCTGTCGGGCCCTGTCGGGCCCTGTCGGGCTCTGTCGGGCTCTGTCGGGCCCTGTCGGGCCCTGTCGGGCTCTGTCGGACTCTACTGGGCTCTGTCGGGCTCTGTGGGGCTCTGTCGGGCTCTGTCGGGCTCTACTGGGCTCTGTCGGGCTCTACTGGGCTCTGTCGGGCTCTGTCGGGCTCTGTCGGGCTCTACTGGGCTCTGTCGGGCCCTGTCGGGCTCTGTCGGGCCCTGTCGGGCCCTGTCGGGCACTGTCGGGCCCTGTCGGGCTCTGTCGGGCCCTGTCGGGCTCTGTCGGGCTCTGTCGGGCTCTGTCGGGCCCTGTCGGGCTCTGTCGGGCTCTACTGGGCCCTGTCGGGCCCTGTCGGGCCCTGTCGGGCTCTACTGGGCTCTACTGGGCTCTGTCGGGCTCTGTCGGGCTCTACTGGGACCTGTCGGGCTCTGTCGGGCCCTGTCGGGCCCTGTCGGGCTCTGTCGGGCTCTGTCGGGCCCTGTCGGGCTCTGTCGGGCTCTGTCGGGCTCTGTCGGGCTCTACTGGGCTCTACTGGGCCCTGTCGGGCTCTGTCGGGCTCTACTGGGCTCTGTCGGGCCCTGTCGGGCCCTGTCGGGCTCTGTTGGACTCTACTGGGCTCTGTCGGGCTCTGTGGGGCTCTGTCGGGCTCTGTCGGGCTCTACTGGGCTCTGTCGGGCTCTACTGGGCTCTGTCGGGCTCTGTCGGGCTCTACTGGGCCCTGTCGGGCTCTGTCGGGCCCTGTCGGGCTCTGTCGGGCCCTGTCGGGCTCTGTCGGGCTCTGTCGGGCTCTACTGGGCTCTGTCGGGCTCTACTGGGCTATACTGGGCCCTGTCGGGCGCTGTCGGGCTCTGTCGGGCTCTGTCGGGCTCTACTGGGCTCTGTCGGGCTCTGTCGGGCTCTGTCGGGCTCTGTCGGGCACTGTTGGGCTCTGTCGGGCCCTGTCGGGCTCTGTCGGGCTCTACTGGGCCCTGTCGGGCCCTGTCGGGCCCTGTCGGGCTCTACTGGGCTCTACTGGGCTCTGTCGGGCTCTGTCGGGCTCTACTGGGCCCTGTCGGGCCCTGTCGGGCCCTGTCGGGCTCTGTCGGGCCCTGTCGGGCCCTGTCGGGCTCTGTCGGGCCCTGTCGGGCCCTGTCGGGCTCTGTCGGGCTCTTTCGGGCCCTGTCGGGCCCTGTCGGGATCTGTCGGACTCTACTGGGCTCTGTCGGGCTCTGTGGGGCTCTGTCGGGCTCTGTCGGGCTCTACTGGGCTCTGTCGGGCTCTACTGGGCTCTGTCGGGCTCTGTCGGGCTCTGTCGGGCTCTACTGGGCCCTGTCGGGCCCTGTCGGGCTCTGTCGGGCTCTACTGGGCCCTGTCGGGCTCTGTCGGGCCCTGTCGGGCCCTGTCGGGATCTGTCGGGCTCTGTCGGGCCCTGTCGGGCTCTGTCGGGCTCTGTCGGGCTCTGTCGGGCTCTACTGGGCTCTACTGGGCCCTGTCGGGCTCTGTCGGGCTCTACTGGGCCCTGTCGGGCCCTGTCGGGCCCTGTCGGGCTCTGTTGGACTCTACTGGGCTCTGTCGGGCTCTGTGGGGCTCTGTCGGGCTCTGTCGGGCTCTAATGGGCTCTGTCGGGCTCTGTCGGGCTCTGTCGGGCTCTGTCGGGCTCTACTGGGCCCTGTCGGGCTCTGTCGGGCCCTGTCGGGCTCTGTCGGGCCCTGTCGGGCTCTGTCGGGCTCTGTCGGGCCCTGTCGGGCTCTGTCGGGCTCTGTCGGGCTCTGTCGGGCTCTACTGGGCTCTGTCGGGCTCTACTGGGCTATACTGGGCCCTGTCGGGCTCTGTCGGGCTCTGTCGGGCTCTGTCGGGCTCTACTGGGCTCTGTCGGGCTCTGTCGGGCCCTGTCGGGCCCTGTCGGGCTCTGTCGGGCTCTGTCGGGCCCTGTCGGGCTCTGTCGGGCTCTGTCGGGCTCTGTCGGGCTCTACTGGGCCCTGTCGGGCTCTGTCGGGCTCTGTCGGGCTCTGTCGGGCCCTGTCGGGCTCTGTCGTGCTCTACTGGGCCCTGTCGGGCCCTGTCGGGCCCTGTCGGGCTCTACTGGGCTCTACTGGGCTCTGTCGGGCTCTGTCGGGCTCTACTGGGCCCTGTCGGGCCCTGTCGGGCTCTGTCGGGCCCTGTCGGGCCCTGTCGGGCTCTGTCGGGCTCTGTCGGGCCCTGTCGGGCCCTGTCGGGCTCTGTCGGACTCTACTGGGCTCTGTCGGGCTCTGTGGGGCTCTGTCGGGCTCTGTCGGGCTCTACTGGGCTCTGTCGGGCTCTACTGGGCTCTGTCGGGCTCTGTCGGGCTCTGTCGGGCTCTACTGGGCCCTGTCGGGCCCTGTCGGGCTCTGTCGGGCTCTGTCGGGCCCTGTCGGGCCCTGTCGGGCTCTGTCGGGCCCTGTCGGGCTCTGTCGGGCTCTGTCGGGCTCTGTCGGGCTCTACTGGGCTCTGTCGGGCTCTGTCGGGCCCTGTCGGGCTCTGTCGGGCTCTGTCGGGCTCTGTCGGTCTCTGTCGGGCTCTACTGGGCCCTGTCGGGCATGTCGGGCCCTGTCGGGCCCTGTCGGGCCCTGTCGGGCCCTGTCGGGCTCTGTCGGGCTCTATCGGGCTCTGTCGGGCTCTGTCGGGCTCTATCGGGCTCTGTCGGGCCCTGTCGGGCCCTGTCGGGCTCTGTCGGGCTCTGTCGGGCTCTATCGGGCTCTGTCGGGCTCTGTCGGGCTCTACTGGGCCCTGTCGGGCTCTGTCGGGCCCTGTCGGGCCCTGTCGGGCTCTGTCGGGCCCTGTCGGGCTCTGTCGGGCTCTGTCGGGCTCTGTCGGGCCCTGTCGGGCTCTGTCGGGCTCTACTGGGCCCTGTCGGGCCCTGTCGGGCCCTGTCGGGCTCTACTGGGCTCTAGTGGGCTCTGTCGGGCTCTGTCGGGCTCTACTGGGCCCTGTCGGGCCCTGTCGGGCCCTGTCGGGCTCTGTCGGGCCCTGTCGGGCCCTGTCGGGCTCTGTCGGGCTCTGTCGGGCCCTGTCGGGCTCTGTCGGGCTCTGTCGGGCTCTACTGGGCCCTGTCGGGCCCTGTCGGGCCCTGTCGGGCTCTGTTGGACTCTACTGGGCTCTGTCGGGCTCTGTGGGGCTCTGTCGGGCTCTGTCGGGCTCTACTGGGCTCTGTCGGGCTCTACTGGGCTCTGTCGGGCTCTGTCGGGCTCTGTCGGGCTCTGTCGGGCTCTACTGGGCCCTGTCGGGCTCTGTCGGGCCCTGTCGGGCTCTGTCGGGCCCTGTCGGGCTCTGTCGGGCTCTGTCGGGCTCTACTGGGCTCTGTCGGGCTCTACTGGGCTATACTGGGCCCTGTCGGGCTCTGTCGGGCTCTGTCGGGCTCTGTCGGACTCTACTGGGCTCTGTCGGGCTCTGTCGGGCCCTGTCGGGCTCTGTCGGGCTCTGTCGGGCCCTGTCGGGCTCTGTCGGGCTCTGTCGGGCTCTGTCGGGCTCTACTGGGCCCTGTCGGGCTCTGTCGGGCTCTGTCGGGCTCTGTCGGGCCCTGTCGGGCTCTGTCGTGCTCTACTGGGCCCTGTCGGGCCCTGTCGGGCCCTGTCGGGCTCTACTGGGCTCTACTGGGCTCTGTCGGGCTCTGTCGGGCTCTACTGGGCCCTGTCGGGCCCTGTCGGGCCCTGTCGGGCTCTGTCGGGCCCTGTCGGGCCCTGTCGGGCTCTGTCGGGCTCTGTCGGGCCCTGTCGGGCCCTGTCGGGCTCTGTCGGACTCTACTGGGCTCTGTCGGGCTCTGTGGGGCTCTGTCGGGCTCTGTCGGGCTCTACTGGGCTCTGTCGGGCTCTACTGGGCTCTGTCGGGCTCTGTCGGGCTCTGTCGGGCTCTACTGGGCCCTGTCGGACTCTGTCGGGCTCTGTCGGGCTCTGTCGGGCTCTGTCGGGCTCTGACGGGTTCTGTCGGGCTCTGTCGTGCTCTGTCGGGCTCTACTGGGCCCTGTCGGGCCCTGTCGGGCTCTGTCGGGCTCTGTCGGGCTCTGTCGGGCCCTGTCGGGCTCTGTCGGGCTCTGTCGGGCTCTGTCGGGCTCTACTGGGCCCTGTCGGGCCCTGTCGGGCTCTGTCGGGCTCTGTCGGGCTCTGTCGGGCTCTACTAGGCTCTGTCGGGCCCTGTCGGGCCCTTGTCGGACTCTGTCGGGCCCTGTCGGGCTCTGTCGGGCTCTGTCGGGCTCTGTCGGGTTCTGTCGGGCTCTGTCAGGCTCTGTCGGGCTCTACTGGGCCCTGTCGGGCTCTGTCGGGCTCTGTCGGGCCCTGTCGGGCTCTGTCGGGCCCTGTCGGGCTCTGTCGGGCTCTGTCGTGCTCTGTCGGGCCCTCTCGGGCTCTGTCGGGCTCTACTGGGCCCTGTCGGGCCCTGTCGGGCTCTGTCGGGCTCTGTCGGGCTCTGTCGGGCCCTGTCAGGCTCTGTCGGGCTCTGTCGGGCTCTGTCGGGCTCTACTGGGCCCTGTCGGACTCTGTCGGGCTCTGTCGGGCTCTGTCGGGCTCTGTCGGGCCCTGTCGGGCTCTGTCGGGCTCTGTCGGGCCCTGTCGGGCTCTGTCGGGCTCTGTCGGGCTCTACTGGGCTCTGTCGGGCTCTGTCGGGCTCTGTCGGGCTCTGTCGGGCTCTACTGGGCCCTGTCGGGCTCTGTCGGGCTCTGTCGGGCTCTGTCGGGCTCTACTGGGCTCTGTCGGGCTCTACTGGGCTCTACTGGGCCCTGTCGGGCTCTGTCGGGCTCTGTCGGGCTCTGTCGGGCTCTACTGGGCTCTGTCGGGCTCTGTCGGGCCCTGTCGGGCCCTGTCGGGCTCTGTCGGGCTCTGTCAGGCCCTGTCGGGCTCTGTCGGGCTCTGTCGGGCTCTGTCGGGCTTTACTGGGCCCTGTCGGGCTCTGTCGGGCCCTGTCGGGCTCTGTCGGGCTCTACTGGGCCCTGTCGGGCCCTGTCGGGCCCTGTCGGGCTCTACTGGGCTCTACTGGGCTCTGTCGGGCTCTGTCGGGCTCTACTGGGCCCTGTCGGGCCCTGTCGGGCTCTGTCGGGCCCTGTCGGGCCCTGTCGGGCCCTGTCGGGCTCTGTCGGGCTCTGTCGGGCCCTGTCGGGCTCTGTCGGGCTCTGTCGGGCTCTGTCGGGCTCTACTGGGCTCTACTGGGCCCTGTCGGGCTCTGTCGGGCTCTACTGGGCCCTGTCGGGACCTGTCGGGCCCTGTCGGGCTCTGTCGGACTCTACTGGGCTCTGTCGGGCTCTGTCGGGCTCTGTCGGGCTCTACTGGGCCCTGTCGGGCCCTGTTGGGCCCTGTCGGGCTCTGTCGGGCTCTGTCGGGCCCTGTCGGGCTCTGTCCGGCTCTGTCGGGCCCTGTCGGGCTCTGTCGGGCTCTGTCGGGCCCTGTCGGGCCCTGTCGGGCTCTGTCGGGCTCTACTGGGCTCTGTCGGGCTCTGTCGGGCTCTGTCGGGCCCTGTCGGGCTCTGTCGGGTTCTGTCGGGCCCTGTCGGGCTCTGTCGTGCTCTGTCGGGCTCTGTCGGGCTCTGTCGGGCTCTACTGGGCTCTGTCGGGCTCTGTCGGGCCCTGTCGGGCTCTGTCGGGCTCTGTCGGGCTCTGTCGGGCTCTGTCAGGCCCTGTCGGGCCCTGTCGGGCTCTGTCGGGCTCTACTGGTCTCTGTCGGGCTCTGTCGGGCTCTGTCGGGCCCTGTCGGGCTCTGTCGGGTTCTGTCGGGCCCTGTCGGGCTCTGTCGTGCTCTGTCGGGCTCTGTCGGGCTCTGTCGGGCTCTACTGGGCTCTGTCGGGCCCTGTCGGGCTCTGTCGGGCCCTGTCGGGCCCTGTCGGGCACTGTCGGGCCCTGTCGGGCTCTGTCGGGCCCTGTCGGGCTCTGTCGGGCTCTGTCGGGCTCTGTCGGGCCCTGTCGGGCTCTGTCGGGCTCTACTGGGCCCTGTCGGGCCCTGTCGGGCCCTGTCGGGCTCTACTGGGCTCTACTGGGCTCTGTCGGGCTCTGTCGGGCTCTACTGGGACCTGTCGGGCTCTGTCGGGCCCTGTCGGGCCCTGTCGGGCTCTGTCGGGCTCTGTCGGGCCCTGTCGGGCTCTGTCGGGCTCTGTCGGGCTCTGTCGGGCTCTACTGGGCTCTACTGGGCCCTGTCGGGCTCTGTCGGGCTCTACTGGGCTCTGTCGGGCCCTGTCGGGCCCTGTCGGGCTCTGTTGGACTCTACTGGGCTCTGTCGGGCTCTGTGGGGCTCTGTCGGGCTCTGTCGGGCTCTACTGGGCTCTGTCGGGCTCTACTGGGCTCTGTCGGGCTCTGTCGGGCTCTACTGGGCCCTGTCGGGCTCTGTCGGGCCCTGTCGGGCTCTGTCGGGCCCTGTCGGGCTCTGTCGGGCTCTGTCGGGCTCTACTGGGCTCTGTCGGGCTCTACTGGGCTATACTGGGCCCTGTCGGGCGCTGTCGGGCTCTGTCGGGCTCTGTCGGGCTCTACTGGGCTCTGTCGGGCTCTGTCGGGCTCTGTCGGGCTCTGTCGGGCACTGTTGGGCTCTGTCGGGCCCTGTCGGGCTCTGTCGGGCTCTACTGGGCCCTGTCGGGCCCTGTCGGGCCCTGTCGGGCTCTACTGGGCTCTACTGGGCTCTGTCGGGCTCTGTCGGGCTCTACTGGGCCCTGTCGGGCCCTGTCGGGCTCTGTCGGGCCCTGTCGGGCCCTGTCGGGCTCTGTCGGGCCCTGTCGGGCCCTGTCGGGCTCTGTCGGGCTCTTTCGGGCCCTGTCGGGCCCTGTCGGGATCTGTCGGACTCTACTGGGCTCTGTCGGGCTCTGTGGGGCTCTGTCGGGCTCTGTCGGGCTCTACTGGGCTCTGTCGGGCTCTACTGGGCTCTGTCGGGCTCTGTCGGGCTCTGTCGGGCTCTACTGGGCCCTGTCGGGCCCTGTCGGGCTCTGTCGGGCTCTACTGGGCCCTGTCGGGCCCTGTCGGGCCCTGTCGGGCTCTGTCGGGCCCTGTCGGGCCCTGTCGGGCTCTGTCGGGCTCTGTCGGGCTCTGTCGGGCTCTACTGGGCTCTGTCGGGCTCTGTGGGGCTCTGTCGGGCTCTGTCGGGCTCTACTGGGCTCTGTCGGGCTCTGTCGGGCTCTGTCGGGCTCTGTCGGGCTCTACTGGGCCCTGTCGGGCTCTGTCGGGCCCTGTCGGGCTCTGTCGGGCTCTGTCGGGCTCTACTGGGCTCTGTCGGGCACTACTGGGCTATACTGGGCCCTGTCGGGCTCTGTCGGGCTCTGTCGGGCTCTGTCGGGCTCTACTGGGCTCTGTCGGGCTCTGTCGGGCCCTGTCGGGCTCTGTCGGGCTCTGTCGGGCCCTGTCGGGCTCTGTCGGGCTCTGTCGGGCTCTGTCGGGCTCTACTGGGCCCTGTCGGGCTCTGTCGGGCTCTGTCGGGCTCTGTCGGGCCCTGTCGGGCTCTGTCGTGCTCTACTGGGCCCTGTCGGGCCCTGTCGGGCCCTGTCGGGCTCTACTGGGCTCTACTGGGCTCTGTCGGGCTCTGTCGGGCTCTACTGGGCCCTGTCGGGCCCTGTCGGGCCCTGTCGGGCTCTGTCGGGCCCTGTCGGGCCCTGTCGGGCTCTGTCGGGCTCTGTCGGGCCCTGTCGGGCCCTGTCGGGCTCTGTCGGACTCTACTGGGCTCTGTCGGGCTCTGTGGGGCTCTGTCGGGCTCTGTCGGGCTCTACTGGGCTCTGTCGGGCTCTACTGGGCTCTGTCGGGCTCTGTCGGGCTCTGTCGGGCTCTACTGGGCCCTGTCGGGCTCTGTCGGGCTCTGTCGGGCCCTGTCGGGCCCTGTCGGGCTCTGTCGGGCCCTGTCGGGCTCTGTCGGGCTCTGTCGGGCTCTGTCGGGCTCTACTGGGCTCTGTCGGGCTCTGTCGGGCCCTGTCGGGCTCTGTCGGGCTCTGTCGGGCTCTACTGGGCCCTGTCGGGCTCTGTCGGGCCCTGTCGGGCCCTGTCGGGCTCTGTCAGGCTCTGTCGGGCTCTGTCGGGCCCTGTCGGGCTCTGTCGGGCTCCACTGGGCCCTGTCGGGCCCTGTCGGGCTCTGTCGGGCTCTGTCGGGCTCTACTGGGCCCTGTCGGGCTCTGTCGGGCTCTGTCGGGCTCTACTGGGCTCTGTCGGGCTCTGTCGGGCTCTGTCGGGCTCTACTGGGACCTGTCGGGCTCTGTCGGGCTCTGTCGGGCTCTGTCGGGCCCTGTCGTGCTCTGTCGGGCTCCACTGGGCCCTGTCGGGCCCTGTCGGGCTCTGTCGGGCTCTGTCGGGCTCTACTGGGCCCTGTCGGGCTCTGTCGGGCTCTGTCGGGCTCTGTCGGGCTCTACTGGGCCCTGTCGGGTTCTGTCGGGCTCTGTCAGGCTCTGTCGGGCTCTACTGGGCCCTGTCGGCCTCTATCGGGCCCTGTCGGGCCCTGTCGGGCTCTGTCGGGCCCTGTCGGGCTCTGTCGGGCTCTGTCGGGCTCTGTCGGGCCCTCTCGGGCTCTGTCGGGCTCTACTGGGCCCTGTCGGGCTCTGTCGGGCTCTGTCGGGCTCTGTCGGGCCCTGTCGGGCTCTGTCGGGCTCTGTCGGGCTCTGTCGGGCTCTACTGGGCCCTGTCGGACTCTGTCGGGCTCTGTCGGGCTCTGTCGGGCTCTGACGGGTTCTGTCGGGCTCTGTCGGGCTCTGTCGGGCTCTACTGGGCCCTGTCGGGCCCTGTCGGGCTCTGTCGGGCTCTGTCGGGCTCTGTCGGGCCCTGTCGGGCTCTGTCGGGCTCTGTCGGGCTCTGTCGGGCTCTACTGGGCCCTGTCGGGCCCTGTCGGGCTCTGTCGGGCTCTGTCGGGCTCTGTCGGGCTTTACTAGGCTCTGTCGGGCCCTGTCGGGCCCTTGTCGGACTCTGTCGGGCCCTGTCGGGCTCTGTCGGGCTCTGTCGGGCTCTGTCGGGTTCTGTCGGGCTCTGTCAGGCTCTGTCGGGCTCTACTGGGCCCTGTCGGGCTCTGTCGGGCCCTGTCGGGCTCTGTCGGGCTCTGTCGGGCCCTGTCGGGCTCTGTCGGGCTCTGTCGGGCTCTGTCGGGCCCTCTCGGGCTCTGTCGGGCTCTACTGGGCCCTGTCGGGCCCTGTCGGGCTCTGTCGGGCTCTGTCGGGCTCTGTCGGGCCCTGTCGGGCTCTGTCGGGCTCTGTCGGGCTCTGTCGGGCTCTACTGGGCCCTGTCGGACTCTGTCGGGCTCTGTCGGGCTCTGTCGGGCCCTGTCGGGCTCTGTCGGGCTCTGTCGGGCTCTACTGGTCTCTGTCGGGCTCTGTCGGGCTCTGTCGGGCTCTGTCGGGCTCTACTGGGCCCTGTCGGGCTCTGTCGGGCCCTGTCGGGCCCTGTCGGGCTCTGTCGGGCTCTGTCGGGCTCTGTCGGGCTCTACTGGGCTCTGTCGGGCTCTACTGGGCTCTACTGGGCCCTGTCGGGCTCTGTCGGGCTCTGTCGGGCTCTGTCGGGCTCTACTGGGCTCTGTCGGGCTCTGTCGGGCCCTGTCGGGCCCTGTCGGGCTCTGTCGGGCTCTGTCAGGCCCTGTCGGGCTCTGTCGGGCTCTGTCGGGCTCTGTCGGGCTTTACTGGGCCCTGTCGGGCTCTGTCGGGCTCTGTCGGGCTCTGTCGGGCCCTGTCGGGCTCTGTCGGGCTCTACTGGGCCCTGTCGGGCCCTGTCGGGCCCTGTCGGGCTCTACTGGGCTCTACTGGGCTCTGTCGGGCTCTGTCGGGCTCTACTGGGCCCTGTCGGGCCCTGTCGGGCTCTGTCGGGCCCTGTCGGGCCCTGTCGGGCCCTGTCGGGCTCTGTCGGGCTCTGTCGGGCCCTGTCGGGCTCTGTCGGGCTCTGTCGGGCTCTGTCGGGCTCTACTGGGCTCTACTGGGCCCTGTCGGGCTCTGTCGGGCTCTACTGGGCCCTGTCGGGACCTGTCGGGCCCTGTCGGGCTCTGTCGGACTCTACTGGGCTCTGTCGGGCTCTGTCGGGCTCTGTCGGGCTCTGTCGGGCTCTACTGGGCCCTGTCGGGCCCTGTTGGGCCCTGTCGGGCTCTGTCGGGCTCTGTCGGGCCCTGTCGGGCTCTGTCGGACTCTACTGGGCTCTGTCGGGCTCTGTGGGGCTCTGTCGGGCTCTGTCGGGCTCTACTGGGCCCTGTCGGGCTCTGTCGGGCTCTGTCGGGCCCTGTCGGGCTCTGTCGGGCTCTACTGGGCCCTGTCGGGCTCTGTCGGGCTCTGTCGGGCCCTGTCGGGCCCTGTCGGGCTCTGTCGGGCCCTGTCGGGCTCTGTCGGGCTCTGTCGGGCTCTGTCGGGCTCTACTGGGCTCTGTCGGGCTCTGTCGGGCTCTGTCAGGCCCTGTCGGGCTCTGTCGGGCTCCACTGGGCCCTGTCGGGCTCTGTCGGGCTCTGTCGGGCTCTACTGGGCCCTGTCGGGCTCTGTCGGGCTCTGTCGGGCTCTACTGGGCTCTGTCGGGCTCTGTCGGGCTCTGTCGGGCTCTGTCGGGCTCTGTCGGGCTCTACTGGGACCTGTCGGGCTCTGTCGGGCTCTGTCGGGCTCTGTCGGGCCCTGTCGGGCTCTGTCGGGCTCCACTGGGCCCTGTCGGGCCCTGTCGGGCTCTGTCGGGCTCTGTCGGGCTCTACTGGGCCCTGTCGGGCTCTGTCGGGCTCTGTCGGGCTCTGTCGGGCTCTACTGGGCCCTGTCGGGTTCTGTCGGGCTCTGTCAGGCTCTGTCGGACTCTACTGGGCCCTGTCGGCCTCTATCGGGCCCTGTCGGGCCCTGTCGGGCTCTGTCGGGCCCTGTCGGGCTCTGTCGGGCTCTGTCGGGCTCTGTCGGGCCCTCTCGGGCTCTGTCGGGCTCTACTGGGCCCTGTCGGGCCCTGTCGGGCTCTGTCGGGCTCTGTCGGGCTCTGTCGGGCCCTGTCGGGCTCTGTCGGGCTCTGTCGGGCTCTGTCGGGCTCTACTGGGCCCTGTCGGACTCTGTCGGGCTCTGTCGGGCTCTGTCGGGCTCTGACGGGTTCTGTCGGGCTCTGTCGGGCTCTGTCGGGCTCTACTGGGCCCTGTCGGGCCCTGTCGGGCTCTGTCGGGCTCTGTCGGGCTCTGTCGGGCCCTGTCGGGCTCTGTCGGGCTCTGTCGGGCTCTGTCGGGCTCTACTGGGCCCTGTCGGGCCCTGTCGGGCTCTGTCGGGCTCTGTCGGGCTCTGTCGGGGTTTACTAGGCTCTGTCGGGCCCTGTCGGGCCCTTGTCGGACTCTGTCGGGCCCTGTCGGGCTCTGTCGGGTTCTGTCGGGCTCTGTCAGGCTCTGTCGGGCTCTACTGGGCCCTGTCGGGCTCTGTCGGGCCCTGTCGGGCTCTGTCGGGCTCTGTCGGGCCCTGTCGGGCTCTGTCGGGCTCTGTCGGGCCCTGTCGGGCCCTCTCGGGCTCTGTCGGGCTCTACTGGGCCCTGTCGGGCCCTGTCGGGCTCTGTCGGGCTCTGTCGGGCTCTGTCGGGCCCTGTCGGGCTCTGTCGGGCTCTGTCGGGCTCTGTCGGGCTCTACTGGGCCCTGTCGGACTCTGTCGGGCTCTGTCGGGCTCTGTCGGGCTCTGTCGGGCCCTGTCGGGCTCTGTCGGGCTCTGTCGGGCTCTACTGGGCTCTGTCGGGCTCTGTCAGGCTCTGTCGGGCTCTGTCGGGCTCTACTGGGCCCTGTCGGGCTCTGTCGGACCCTGTCGGGCCCTGTCGGGCTCTGTCGGGCTCTGTCGGGCTCTGTCGGGCTCTACTGGGCTCTGTCGGGCTCTACTGGGCTCTACTGGGCCCTGTCGGGCTCTGTCGGGCTCTGTCGGGCTCTGTCGGGCTCTACTGGGCTCTGTCGGGCTCTGTCGGGCCCTGTCGGGCCCTGTCGGGCTCTGTCGGGCTCTGTCAGGCCCTGTCGGGCTCTGTCGGGCTCTGTCGGGCTCTGTCGGGCTTTACTGGGCCCTGTCGGGCTCTGTCGGGCTCTTTCGGGCTCTGTCGGGCCCTGTCGGGCTCTGTCGGGCTCTACTGGGCCCTGTCGGGCCCTGTCGGGCCCTGTCGGGCTCTACTGGGCACTACTGGGCTCTGTCGGGCTCTGTCGGGCTCTACTGGGCCCTGTCGGGCCCTGTCAGGCCCTGTCGGGCTCTGTCGGGCCCTGTCGGGCCCTGTCGGGCTCTGTCGGGCTCTGTCGGGCCCTGTCGGGCTCTGTCGGGCTCTGTCGGGCTCTGTCGGGCTCTACTGGGCTCTACTGGGCCCTGTCGGGCTCTGTCAGGCTCTACTGGGCCCTGTCGGGACCTGTCGGGCCCTGTCGGGCTCTGTCGGACTCTACTGGGCTCTGTCGGGCTCTGTCGGGCTCTGTCGGGCTCTGTCGGGCTCTACTGGGCCCTGTCGGGCCCTGTTGGGCCCTGTCGGGCTCTGTCGGGCTCTGTCGGGCCCTGTCGGGCTCTGTCCGGCTCTGTCGGGCCCTGTCGGGCTCTGTCGGACTCTGTCGGGCCCTGTCGGGCCCTGTCGGGCTCTGTCGGGCCCTGTCGGGCTCTGTCGGGTTCTGTCGGGCCCTGTCGGGCTCTGTCGTGCTCTGTCGGGCTCTGTCGGGCTCTGTCGGGCTCTACTGGGCTCTGTCGGGCTCTGTCGGGCCCTGTCGGGCTCTGTCGGGCTCTGTCGGGCTCTATCGGGCCCTGTCGGGCCCTGTCGGGCTCTGTCGGGCTCTACTGGTCTCTGTCGGGCTCTGTCGGGCTCTGTCGGGCCCTGTCGGGCTCTGTCGGGTTCTGTCGGGCCCTGTCGGGCTCTGTCGTGCTCTGTCGGGCTCTGTCGGGCTCTGTCGGGCTCTACTGGGCTCTGTCGGGCTCTGTCGGGCTCTGTCGGGCCCTGTCGGGCCCTGTCGGGCACTGTCGGGCCCTGTCGGGCTCTGTCGGGCTCTATCGGGCTCTGTCGGGCTCTGTCGGGCTCTATCGGGCTCTGTCGGGCTCTGTCGGGCCCTGTCGGGCTCTGTCGGGCTCTGTCGGGCTCTATCGGGCTCTGTCGGGCTCTGTCGGGCTCTACTGGGCCCTGTCGGGCTCTGTCGGGCCCTGTCGGGCCCTGTCGGGCTCTGTCGGGCCCTGTCGGGCTCTGTCGGGCCCTATCGGGCTCTGTCGGGCTCTACTGGGCCCTGTCGGGCCCTGTCGGGCCCTGTCGGGCTCTACTGGGCTCTACTGGGCTCTGTCGGGCTCTGTCGGGCTCTACTGGGCCCTGTCGGGCTCTGTCGGGCCCTGTCGGGCCCTGTCGGGCTCTGTCGGGCTCTGTCGGGCCCTGTCGGGCTCTGTCGGGCTCTGTCGGGCTCTGTCGGGCTCTACTGGGCTCTACTGGGCCCTGTCGCGCTCTGTCGGGCTCTACTGGGCTCTGTCGGGCTCTGTCGGGCTCTGTCGGGCCTGTCGGGCCCTGTCGGGCTCTGTCGGGCCCTGTCGGGCCCTGTCGGGCTCTGTCGGGCCCTGTCGGGCTCTGTCTGGCTCTGTCGGGCTCTGTCGGGCTCTGTCGGGCTCTGTCGGGCCCTGTCGGGCTCTGTCTGGCTCTGTCTGGCTCTGTCGGGCTCTGTCGGGCTCTACTGGGCTCTGTCTGGCCCTGTCGGGCTCTGTCGGGAATCTGATAGAGTGTGTATCTCTCGTCGGGCTCTACTGGGCCCTGTCGGGCATGTCGGGCCCTGTCGGGCCCTGTCGGGCCCTGTCGGGCCCTGTCGGGCCCTGTCGGGCTCTATCGGGCTCTGTCGGGCTCTGTCGGGCTCTATCGGGCTCTGTCGGGCCCTGTCGGGCCCTGTCGGGCTCTGTCGGGCTCTGTCGGGCTCTATCGGGCTCTGTCGGGCTCTGTCGGGCTCTACTGGGCCCTGTCGGGCTCTGTCGGGCCCTGTCGGGCCCTGTCGGGCTCTGTCGGGCCCTGTCGGGCTCTGTCGGGCTCTGTCGGGCTCTGTCGGGCCCTGTCGGGCTCTGTCGGGCCCTGTCGGGCCCTGTCGGACTCTGTCGGGCTCTGTCGGGCTCTGTCGGGCTCTGTCGGGCCCTGTCGGGCTCTGTCGGGCTCTGTCGGGCTCTACTGGGCTCTGTCGGGCTCTGTCGGGCTCTGTCGGGCTCTGTCGGGCTCTACTGGGCCCTGTCGGGCTCTGTCGGGCCCTGTCGGGCCCTGTCGGGCTCTGTCGGGCTCTGTCGGGCTCTGTCGGGCTCTACTGGGCTCTGTCGGGCTCTACTGGGCTCTACTGGGCCCTGTCGGGCTCTGTCGGGCTCTGTCGGGCTCTGTCGGGCTCTACTGGGCTCTGTCGGGCTCTGTCGGGCCCTGTCGGGCTCTGTCGGGCTCTGTCAGGCCCTGTCGGGCTCTGTCGGGCTCTGTCGGGCTCTGTCGGGCTTTACTGGGCCCTGTCGGGCTCTGTCGGGCTCTGTCGGGCTCTGTCGGGCCCTGTCGGGCTCTGTCGGGCTCTACTGGGCCCTGTCGGGCCCTGTCGGGCCCTGTCGGGCTCTACTGGGCTCTACTGGGCTCTGTCGGGCTCTGTCGGGCTCTATTGGGCCCTGTCGGGCCCTGTCAGGCCCTGTCGGGCTCTGTCGGGCCCTGTCGGGCCCTGTCGGGCTCTGTCGGGCTCTGTCGGGCTCTGTCGGGCTCTACTGGGCTCTACTGGGCCCTGTCGGGCTCTGTCGGGCTCTACTGGGCCCTGTCGGGACCTGTCGGGCCCTGTCGGGCTCTGTCGGACTCTACTGGGCTCTGTCGGGCTCTGTCGGGCTCTGTCGGGCTCTGTCGGGCTCTACTGGGCCCTGTCGGGCCCTGTCGGGCCCTGTCGGGCTCTGTCGGGCTCTGTCGGGCCCTGTCGGGCTCTGTCCGGCTCTGTCGGGCCCTGTCGGGCTCTGTCGGGCTCTGTCGGGCCCTGTCGGGCCCTGTCGGGCTCTGTCGGGCTCTACTGGGCTCTGTCGGGCTCTGTCGGGCTCTGTCGGGCCCTGTCGGGCTCTGTCGGGTTCTGTCGGGCCCTGTCGGGCTCTGTCGTGCTCTGTCGGGCTCTGTCGGGCTCTGTCGGGCTCTACTGGGCTCTGTCGGGCTCTGTCGGGCTCTACTGGGCCCTGTCGGGCTCTGTCGGGCTCTGTCGGGCCCTGTCGGGCCCTGTCGGGCTCTGTCGGGCTCTACTGGTCTCTGTCGGGCTCTGTCGGGCTCTGTCGGGCCCTGTCGGGCTCTGTCGGGTTCTGTCGGGCCCTGTCGGGCTCTGTCGTGCTCTGTCGGGCTCTGTCGGGCTCTGTCGGGCTCTACTGGGCTCTGTCGGGCTCTGTCGGGCTCTGTCGGGCCCTGTCAGGCCCTGTCGGGCACTGTCGGGCCCTGTCGGGCTCTGTCGGGCTCTATCGGGCTCTGTCGGGCTCTGTCGGGCTCTATCGGGCTCTGTCGGGCCCTGTCGGGCCCTGTCGGGCTCTGTCGGGCTCTGTCGGGCTCTATCGGGCTCTGTGGGGCTCTGTCGGGCTCTGTCGGGCTCTACTGGGCTCTGTCGGGCTCTACTGGGCTCTGTCGGGCTCTGTCGGGCTCTGTCGGGCTCTACTGGGCCCTGTCGGGCCCTGTCGGGCTCTGTCGGGCTCTGTCGGGCCCTGTCGGGCCCTGTCGGGCTCTGTCGGGCCCTGTCGGGCTCTGTCGGGCTCTGTCGGGCTCTGTCGGGCTCTACTGGGCTCTGTCGGGCTCTGTCGGGACCTGTCGGGCTCTGTCGGGCTCTGTCGGGCTCTGTCGGTCTCTGTCGGGCTCTACTGGGCCCTGTCGGGCATGTCGGGCCCTGTCGGGCCCTGTCGGGCCCTGTCGGGCCCTGTCGGGCTCTGTCGGGCTCTATCGGGCTCTGTCGGGCTCTGTCGGGCTCTATCGGGCTCTGTCGGGCCCTGTCGGGCCCTGTCGGGCTCTGTCGGGCTCTGTCGGGCTCTATCGGGCTCTGTCGGGCTCTGTCGGGCTCTACTGGGCCCTGTCGGGCTCTGTCGGGCCCTGTCGGGCCCTGTCGGGCTCTGTCGGGCCCTGTCGGGCTCTGTCGGGCTCTGTCGGGCCCTGTCGGGCCCTGTCGGGCTCTGTCGGGCTCTACTGGGCCCTGTCGGGCCCTGTCGGGCCCTGTCGGGCTCTACTGGGCTCTACTGGGCTCTGTCGGGCTCTGTCGGGCTCTACTGGGCCCTGTCGGGCCCTGTCGGGCCCTGTCGGGCTCTGTCGGGCCCTGTCGGGCCCTGTCGGGCTCTGTCGGGCTCTGTCGGGCCCTGTCGGGCTCTGTCGGGCTCTGTGGGGCTCTACTGGGCTCTACTGGGCCCTGTCGGGCTCTGTCGGGCTCTACTGCCCTGTTTGGGCCCTGTCGGGCCCCTGTCGGCCTGTCGGGCTCTGTTGGACTCTACTGGGCTCTGTCGGGCTCTGTGGGGCTCTGTCGGGCTCTGTCGGGCTCTACTGGGCTCTGTCGGGCTCTACTGGGCTCTGTCGGGCTCTGTCGGGCTCTGTCGGGCTCTGTCGGGCTCTACTGGGCCCTGTCGGGCTCTGTCGGGCCCTGTCGGGCTCTGTCGGGCCCTGTCGGGCTCTGTCGGGCTCTGTCGGGCTCTACTGGGCTCTGTCGGGCTCTACTGGGCTATACTGGGCCCTGTCGGGCTCTGTCGGGCTCTGTCGGGCTCTGTCGGACTCTACTGGGCTCTGTCGGGCTCTGTCGGGCCCTGTCGGGCTCTGTCGGGCTCTGTCGGGCCCTGTCGGGCTCTGTCGGGCTCTGTCGGGCTCTACTGGGCCCTGTCGGGCTCTGTCGGGCTCTGTCGGGCTCTGTCGGGCCCTGTCGGGCTCTGTCGTGCTCTACTGGGCCCTGTCGGGCCCTGTCGGGCCCTGTCGGGCTCTACTGGGCTCTACTGGGCTCTGTCGGGCTCTGTCGGGCTCTACTGGGCCCTGTCGGGCCCTGTCGGGCCCTGTCGGGCTCTGTCGGGCACTGTCGGGCCCTGTCGGGCTCTGTCGGGCCCTGTCGGGCTCTGTCGGACTCTACTGGGCTCTGTCGGGCTCTGTGGGGCTCTGTCGGGCTCTGTCGGGCTCTACTGGGCTCTGTCGGGCTCTACTGGGCTCTGTCGGGCTCTGTCGGGCTCTGTCGGGCTCTACTGGGCCCTGTCGGGCCCTGTCGGGCTCTGTCGGGCTCTGTCGGGCCCTGTCGGGCCCTGTCGGGCTCTGTCGGGCCCTGTCGGGCTCTGTCGGGCTCTGTCGGGCTCTGTCGGGCTCTACTGGGCTCTGTCGGGCTCTGTCGGGCCCTGTCGGGCTCTGTCGGGCTCTGTCGGGCTCTACTGGGCCCTGTCGGGCTCTGTCGGGCCCTGTCGGGCCCTGTCGGGCTCTGTCAGGCTCTGTCGGGCTCTGTCGGGCCTGTCGGCTCTGTCGGGCTCCACTGGGCCCTGTCGGGCCCTGTCGGGCTCTGTCGGGCTCTGTCGGGCTCTACTGGGCCCTGTCGGGCTCTGTCGGGCTCTGTCGGGCTCTACTGGGCTCTGTCGGGCTCTGTCGGGCTCTGTCGGGCTCTGTCGGGCTCTACTGGGACCTGTCGGGCTCTGTCGGGCTCTGTCGGGCTCTGTCGGGCCCTGTCGGGCTCTGTCGGGCTCCACTGGGCCCTGTCGGGCCCTGTCGGGCTCTGTCGGGCTCTGTCGGGCTCTACTGGGCCCTGTCGGGCTCTGTCGGGCTCTGTCGGGCTCTGTCGGGCTCTACTGGGCCCTGTCGGGTTCTGTCGGCTCTGTCAGGCTCTGTCGGGCTCTACTGGGCCCTGTCGGCCTCTATCGGGCCCTGTCGGGCCCTGTCGGGCTCTGTCGGGCCCTGTCGGGCTCTGTCGGGCTCTGTCGGGCTCTGTCGGGCCCTCTCGGGCTCTGTCGGGCTCTACTGGGCCCTGTCGGGCTCTGTCGGGCTCTGTCGGGCTCTGTCGGGCCCTGTCGGGCTCTGTCGGGCTCTGTCGGGCTCTGTCGGGCTCTACTGGGCCCTGTCGGACTCTGTCGGGCTCTGTCGGGCTCTGTCGGGCTCTGTCGGGCTCTGACGGGTTCTGTCCGGCTCTGTCGTGCTCTGTCGGGCTCTACTGGGCCCTGTCGGGCCCTGTCGGGCTCTGTCGGGCTCTGTCGGGCCCTGTCGGGCTCTGTCGGGCTCTGTCGGGCTCTGTCGGGCTCTACTGGGCCCTGTCGGGCCCTGTCGGGCTCTGTCGGGCTCTGTCGGGCTCTGTCGGGCTCTACTAGGCTCTGTCGGGCCCTGTCGGGCCCTTGTCGGACTCTGTCGGGCCCTGTCGGGCTCTGTCGGGCTCTGTCGGGCTCTGTCGGGTTCTGTCGGGCTCTGTCAGGCTCTGTCGGGCTCTACTGGGCCCTGTCGGGCTCTGTCGGGCCCTGTCGGGCTCTGTCGGGCTCTGTCGGGCCCTGTCGGGCTCTGTCGGGCTCTGTCGTGCTCTGTCGGGCCCTCTCGGGCTCTGTCGGGCTCTACTGGGCCCTGTCGGGCCCTGTCGGGCTCTGTCGGGCTCTGTCGGGCTCTGTCGGGCCCTGTCAGGCTCTGTCGGGCTCTGTCGGGCTCTGTCGGGCTCTACTGGGCCCTGTCGGACTCTGTCGGGCTCTGTCGGGCTCTGTCGGGCTCTGTCGGGCCCTGTCGGGCTCTGTCGGGCTCTGTCGGGCCCTGTCGGGCTCTGTCGGGCTCTGTCGGGCTCTACTGGGCTCTGTCGGGCTCTGTCGGGCTCTGTCGGGCTCTGTCGGGCTCTACTGGGCCCTGTCGGGCTCTGTCGGGCTCTGTCGGGCTCTGTCGGGCTCTACTGGGCTCTGTCGGGCTCTACTGGGCTCTACTGGGCCCTGTCGGGCTCTGTCGGGCTCTGTCGGGCTCTGTCGGGCTCTACTGGGCTCTGTCGGGCTCTGTCGGGCCCTGTCGGGCCCTGTCGGGCTCTGTCGGGCTCTGTCGGGCTCTGTCGGGCTCTACTAGGCTCTGTCGGGCCCTGTCGGGCCCTTGTCGGACTCTGTCGGGCCCTGTCGGGCTCTGTCGGGCCCTGTCGGGCTCTGTCGGGCTCTGTCGGGCCCTGTCGGGCCCTGTCGGGCTCTGTCGGGCTCTGTCGGGCCCTGTCGGGCTCTGTCGGGCTCTGTCGGGCTCTGTCGGGCTCTACTGGGCTCTACTGGGCCCTGTCGGGCTATGTCGGGCTCTACTGGGCCCTGTCGGGACCTGTCGGGCCCTGTCGGGCTCTGTCGGACTCTACTGGGCTCTGTCGGGCTCTGTCGGGCTCTGTCGGGCTCTGTCGGGCTCTACTGGGCCCTGTCGGGACCTGTTGGGCCCTGTCGGGCTCTGTCGGGCTCTGTCGGGCCCTGTCGGGCTCTGTCCGGCTCTGTCGGGCCCTGTCGGGCTCTGTCGGGCTCTGTCGGGCCCTGTCGGGCCCTGTCGGGCTCTGTCGGGCTCTACTGGGCTCTGTCGGGCTCTGTCGGGCTCTGTCGGGCCCTGTCGGGCTCTGTCGGGTTCTGTCGGGCCCTGTCGGGCTCTGTCGTGCTCTGTCGGGCTCTGTCGGGCTCTGTCGGGCTCTACTGGGCTCTGTCGGGCTCTGTCGGGCCCTGTCGGGCTCTGTCGGGCTCTGTCGGGCTCTGTCGGGCTCTGTCGGGCCCTGTCGGGCCCTGTCGGGCTCTGTCGGGCTCTACTGGTCTCTGTCGGGCTCTGTCGGGCTCTGTCGGGCCCTTTCGGGCTCTGTCGGGTTCTGTCGGGCCCTGTCGGGCTCTGTCGTGCTCTGTCGGGCTCTGTCGGGCTCTGTCGGGCTCTACTGGGCTCTGTCGGGCCCTGTCGGGCTCTGTCGGGCCCTGTCGGGCCCTGTCGGGCACTGTCGGGCCCTGTCGGGCTCTGTCGGGCCCTGTCGGGCTCTGTCGGGCTCTGTCGGGCTCTGTCGGGCCCTGTCGGGCTCTGTCGGGCTCTACTGGGCCCTGTCGGGCCCTGTCGGGCCCTGTCGGGCTCTACTGGGCTCTACTGGGCTCTGTCGGGCTCTGTCGGGCTCTACTGGGCCCTGTCGGGCTCTGTCGGGCCCTGTCGGGCTCTGTCGGGCTCTGTTGGGCCCTGTCGGGCTCTGTCGGGCTCTGTCGGGCTCTGTCGGGCTCTACTGGGCTCTACTGGGCCCTGTCGGGCTCTGTCGGGCTCTACTGGGCCCTGTCGGGCCCTGTCGGGCCCTGTCGGGCTCTGTTGGACTCTACTGGGCTCTGTCGGGCTCTGTCGGGCTCTACTGGGCTCTACTGGGCCCTGTCGGGCTCTGTCGGGCTCTACTGGGCCCTGTCGGGCTCTGTCGGGCTCTGTCGGGCTCTGTCGGGCCCTGTCGGGCTCTGTCGGGCTCTACTGGGCCCTGTCGGGCCCTGTCGGGCCCTGTCGGGCTCTACTGGGCTCTACTGGGCTCTGTCGGGCTCTGTCGGGCTCTACTGGGCCCTGTCGGGCCCTGTCAGGCCCTGTCGGGCTCTGTCGGGCCCTGTCGGGCTCTGTCGGGCTCTGTCGGGCTCTGTCGGGCTCTGTCGGGCTCTACTGGGCCCTGTCGGGCTCTGTCGGGCTCTGTCGGGCTCTGTCGGGCTCTACTGGGCTCTGTCGGGCTCTACTGGGCTCTACTGGGCCCTGTCGGGCTCTGTCGGGCTCTGTCGGGCTCTGTCGGGCTCTACTGGGCTCTGTCGGGCTCTGTCGGGCCCTGTCGGGCCCTGTCGGGCTCTGTCGGGCTCTGTCGGGCTCTGTCGGGCTCTACTAGGCTCTGTCGGGCCCTGTCGGGCCCTTGTCGGACTCTGTCGGGCCCTGTCGGGCTCTGTCGGGCCCTGTCGGGCTCTGTCGGGCTCTGTCGGGCCCTGTCGGGCCCTGTCGGGCTCTGTCGGGCTCTGTCGGGCCCTGTCGGGCTCTGTCGGGCTCTGTCGGGCTCTGTCGGGCTCTACTGGGCTCTACTGGGCCCTGTCGGGCTATGTCGGGCTCTACTGGGCCCTGTCGGGACCTGTCGGGCCCTGTCGGGCTCTGTCGGACTCTACTGGGCTCTGTCGGGCTCTGTCGGGCTCTGTCGGGCTCTGTCGGGCTCTACTGGGCCCTGTCGGGACCTGTTGGGCCCTGTCGGGCTCTGTCGGGCTCTGTCGGGCCCTGTCGGGCTCTGTCCGGCTCTGTCGGGCCCTGTCGGGCTCTGTCGGGCTCTGTCGGGCCCTGTCGGGCCCTGTCGGGCTCTGTCGGGCTCTACTGGGCTCTGTCGGGCTCTGTCGGGCTCTGTCGGGCCCTGTCGGGCTCTGTCGGGTTCTGTCGGGCCCTGTCGGGCTCTGTCGTGCTCTGTCGGGCTCTGTCGGGCTCTGTCGGGCTCTACTGGGCTCTGTCGGGCTCTGTCGGGCCCTGTCGGGCTCTGTCGGGCTCTGTCGGGCTCTGTCGGGCTCTGTCGGGCCCTGTCGGGCCCTGTCGGGCTCTGTCGGGCTCTACTGGTCTCTGTCGGGCTCTGTCGGGCTCTGTCGGGCCCTGTCGGGCTCTGTCGGGTTCTGTCGGGCCCTGTCGGGCTCTGTCGTGCTCTGTCGGGCTCTGTCGGGCTCTGTCGGGCTCTACTGGGCTCTGTCGGGCCCTGTCGGGCTCTGTCGGGCCCTGTCGGGCCCTGTCGGGCACTGTTGGGCCCTGTCGGGCTCTGTCGGGCCCTGTCGGGCTCTGTCGGGCTCTGTCGGGCTCTGTCGGGCCCTGTCGGGCTCTGTCGGGCTCTACTGGGCCCTGTCGGGCCCTGTCGGGCCCTGTCGGGCTCTACTGGGCTCTACTGGGCTCTGTCGGGCTCTGTCGGGCTCTACTGGGCCCTGTCGGGCTCTGTCGGGCCCTGTCGGGCCCTGTCGGGCTCTGTCGGGCTCTGTCGGGCCCTGTCGGGCTCTGTCGGGCTCTGTCGGGCTCTGTCGGGCTCTACTGGGCTCTACTGGGCCCTGTCGGGCTCTGTCGGGCTCTACTGGGCCCTGTCGGGCCCTGTCGGGCCCTGTCGGGCTCTGTTGGACTCTACTGGGCTCTGTCGGGCTCTGTCGGGCTCTACTGGGCTCTACTGGGCCCTGTCGGGCTCTGTCGGGCTCTACTGGGCCCTGTCGGGCTCTGTCGGGCTCTGTCGGGCTCTGTCGGGCCCTGTCGGGCTCTGTCGGGCTCTACTGGGCCCTGTCGGGCCCTGTCGGGCCCTGTCGGGCTCTACTGGGCTCTACTGGGATCTGTCGGGCTCTGTCGGGCTCTACTGGGCCCTGTCGGGCCCTGTCAGGCCCTGTCGGGCTCTGTCGGGCCCTGTCGGGCTCTGTCGGGCTCTGTCGGGCTCTGTCGGGCTTTACTGGGCCCTGTCGGGCTCTGTCGGGCCCTGTCGGGCTCTGTCGGGCTCTACTGGGCCCTGTCGGGCCCTGTCGGGCCCTGTCGGGCTCTACTGGGCTCTACTGGGCTCTGTCGGGCTCTGTCGGGCCCTGTCGGGCTCTGTCGGGCTCTGTCGGGCCCTGTCGGGCTCTGTCGGGCTCTGTCGGGCTCTGTCGGGCTCTACTGGGCCCTGTCGGGACCTGTCGGGCCCTGTCGGGCTCTGTCGGACTCTACTGGGCTCTGTCGGGCTCTGTCGGGCTCTGTCGGGCTCTGTCGGGCTCTACTGGGCCCTGTCGGGCCCTGTTGGGCCCTGTCGGGCTCTGTCGGGCTCTGTCGGGCCCTGTCGGGCTCTGTCGGGCTCTGTCGGGCTCTGTCGGGCTCTACTGGGCCCTGTCGGGCTCTGTCGGGCTCTGTCGGGCTCTGTCGGGCCCTGTCGGGCTCTGTCGTGCTCTACTGGGCCCTGTCGGGCCCTGTCGGGCCCTGTCGGGCTCTACTGGGCTCTACTGGGCTCTGTCGGGCTCTGTCGGGCTCTACTGGGCCCTGTCGGGCCCTGTCGGGCCCTGTCGGGCTCTGTCGGGCCCTGTCGGGCCCTGTCGGGCTCTGTCAGGCTCTGTCGGGCCCTGTCGGGCCCTGTCGGGCTCTGTTGGACTCTACTGGGCTCTGTCGGGCTCTGTGGGGCTCTGTCGGGCTCTGTCGGGCTCTACTGGGCTCTGTCGGGCTCTACTGGGCTCTGTCGGGCTCTGTCGGGCTCTGTCGGGCTCTGTCGGGCCCTGTCGGGCCCTGTCGGGCTCTGTCGGGCCCTGTCGGGCTCTGTCGGGCTCTGTCGGGCTCTGTCGGGCTCTACTGGGCTCTGTCGGGCTCTGTCGGGCCCTGTCGGGCTCTGTCGGGCTCTGTCGGGCTCTACTGGGCCCTGTCGGGCTCTGTCGGGCCCTGTCGGGCCCTGTCGGGCTCTGTCAGGCTCTGTCGGGCTCTGTCGTGCCCTGTCGGGCTTTGTCGGGCTCCACTGGGCCCTGTCGGGCCCTGTCGGGCTCTGTCGGGCTCTGTCGGGCTCTACTGGGCCCTGTCGGGCTCTGTCGGGCTCTGTCGGGCTCTACTGGGCTCTGTCGGGCTCTGTCGGGCTCTGTCGGGCTCTGTCGGGCTCTACTGGGACCTGTCGGGCTCTGTCGGGCTCTGTCGGGCTCTGTCGGGCCCTGTCGGGCTCTGTCGGGCTCCACTGGGCCCTGTCGGGCCCTGTCGGGCTCTGTCGGGCTCTGTCGGGCTCTACTGGGCCCTGTCGGGCTCTGTCGGGCTCTGTCGGGCTCTGTCGGGCTCTACTGGGCCCTGTCGGGTTCTGTCGGGCTCTGTCAGGCTCTGTCGGACTCTACTGGGCCCTGTCGGCCTCTATCGGGCCCTGTCGGGCCCTGTCGGGCTCTGTCGGGCCCTGTCGGGCTCTGTCGGGCTCTGTCGGGCTCTGTCGGGCCCTCTCGGGCTCTGTCGGGCTCTACTGGGCCCTGTCGGGCCCTGTCGGGCTCTGTCGGGCTCTGTCGGGCTCTGTCGGGCCCTGTCGGGCTCTGTCGGGCTCTGTCGGGCTCTGTCGGGCTCTACTGGGCCCTGTCGGACTCTGTCGGGCTCTGTCGGGCTCTGTCGGGCTCTGGCGGGTTCTGTCGGGCTCTGTCGGGCTCTGTCGGGCTCTACTGGGCCCTGTCGGGCCCTGTCGGGCTCTGTCGGGCTCTGTCGGGCTCTGTCGGGCCCTGTCGGGCTCTGTCGGGCTCTGTCGGGCTCTGTCGGGCTCTACTGGGCCCTGTCGGGCCCTGTCGGGCTCTGTCGGGCTCTGTCGGGCTCTGTCGGGGTTTACTAGGCTCTGTCGGGCCCTGTCGGGCCCTTGTCGGACTCTGTCGGGCCCTGTCGGGCTCTGTCGGGCTCTGTCGGGCTCTGTCGGGTTCTGTCGGGCTCTGTCAGGCTCTGTCGGGCTCTACTGGGCCCTGTCGGGCTCTGTCGGGCCCTGTCGGGCTCTGTCGGGCTCTGTCGGGCCCTGTCGGGCTCTGTCGGGCTCTGTCGGGCCCTGTCGGGCCCTCTCGGGCTCTGTCGGGCTCTACTGGGCCCTGTCGGGCCCTGTCGGGCTCTGTCGGGCTCTGTCGGGCTCTGTCGGGCCCTGTCGGGCTCTGTCGGGCTCTGTCGGGCTCTGTCGGGCTCTACTGGGCCCTGTCGGACTCTGTCGGGCTCTGTCGGGCTCTGTCGGGCTCTGTCGGGCCCTGTCGGGCTCTGTCGGGCTCTGTCGGGCTCTACTGGGCTCTGTCGGGCTCTGTCAGGCTCTGTCGGGCTCTGTCGGGCTCTACTGGGCCCTGTCGGGCTCTGTCGGACCCTGTCGGGCCCTGTCGGGCTCTGTCGGGCTCTGTCGGGCTCTGTCGGGCTCTACTGGGCTCTGTCGGGCTCTACTGGGCTCTACTGGGCCCTGTCGGGCTCTGTCGGGCTCTTTCGGGCTCTGTCGGGCTCTACTGGGCTCTGTCGGGCTCTGTCGGGCCCTGTCGGGCCCTGTCGGGCTCTGTCGGGCTCTGTCAGGCCCTGTCGGGCTCTGTCGGGCTCTGTCGGGCTCTGTCGGGCTTTACTGGGCCCTGTCGGGCTCTGTCGGGCTCTTTCGGGCTCTGTCGGGCCCTGTCGGGCTCTGTCGGGCTCTACTGGGCCCTGTCGGGCCCTGTCGGGCCCTGTCGGGCTCTACTGGGCACTACTGGGCTCTGTCGGGCTCTGTCGGGCTCTACTGGGCCCTGTCGGGCCCTGTCAGGCCCTGTCGGGCTCTGTCGGGCCCTGTCGGGCCCTGTCGGGCTCTGTCGGGCTCTGTCGGGCCCTGTCGGGCTCTGTCGGGCTCTGTCGGGCTCTGTCGGGCTCTACTGGGCTCTACTGGGCCCTGTCGGGCTCTGTCAGGCTCTACTGGGCCCTGTCGGGACCTGTCGGGCCCTGTCGGGCTCTGTCGGACTCTACTGGGCCCTGTCGGGCCCTGTCGGGCCCTGTCGGGCTCTGTCGGGCTCTGTCGGGCCCTGTCGGGCCCTGTCGGGCCCTGTCGGGCTCTGTCGGACTCTACTGGGCCCTGTCGGGCCCTGTCGGGCCCTGTCGGGCTCTGTCCGGCTCTGTCGGGCCCTGTCGGGCTCTGTCGGGCTCTGTCGGGCCCTGTCGGGCCCTGTCGGGCTCTGTCGGGCTCTACTGGGCTCTGTCGGGCTCTGTCGGGCTCTGTCGGGCCCTGTCGGGCTCTGTCGGGTTCTGTCGGGCCCTGTCGGGCTCTGTCGTGCTCTGTCGGGCTCTGTCGGGCTCTGTCGGGCTCTACTGGGCTCTGTCGGGCTCTGTCGGGCCCTGTCGGGCTCTGTCGGGCTCTGTCGGGCTCTATCGGGCCCTGTCGGGCCCTGTCGGGCTCTGTCGGGCTCTACTGGTCTCTGTCGGGCTCTGTCGGGCTCTGTCGGGCCCTGTCGGGCTCTGTCGGGTTCTGTCGGGCCCTGTCGGGCTCTGTCGTGCTCTGTCGGGCTCTGTCGGGCTCTGTCGGGCTCTACTGGGCTCTGTCGGGCTCTGTCGGGCTCTGTCGGGCCCTGTCGGGCCCTGTCGGGCACTGTCGGGCCCTGTCGGGCTCTGTCGGGCTCTATCGGGCTCTGTCGGGCTCTGTCGGGCTCTATCGGGATCTGTCGGGCCCTGTCGGGCCCTGTCGGGCTCTGTCGGGCTCTGTCGGGCTCTATCGGGCTCTGTCGGGCTCTGTCGGGCTCTACTGGGCCCTGTCGGGCTCTGTCGGGCCCTGTCGGGCCCTGTCGGGCTCTGTCGGGCCCTGTCGGGCTCTGTCGGGCCCTGTCGGGCTCTGTCGGGCTCTACTGGGCCCTGTCGGGCCCTGTCGGGCCCTGTCGGGCTCTACTGGGCTCTACTGGGCTCTGTCGGGCTCTGTCGGGCTCTACTGGGCCCTGTCGGGCTCTGTCGGGCCCTGTCGGGCCCTGTCGGGCTCTGTCGGGCTCTGTCGGGCCCTGTCGGGCTCTGTCGGGCTCTGTCGGGCTCTGTCGGGCTCTACTGGGCTCTACTGGGCCCTGTCGGGCTCTGTCGGGCTCTACTGGGCTCTGTCGGGCTCTGTCGGGCTCTGTCGGGCTCTACTGGGCCCTGTCGGGCCCTGTCGGGCTCTGTCGGGCTCTGTCGGGCCCTGTCGGGCCCTGTCGGGCTCTGTCGGGCCCTGTCGGGCTCTGTCTGGCTCTGTCGGGCTCTGTCGGGCTCTACTGGGCTCTGTCGGGCTCTGTCGGGCCCTGTCGGGCTCTGTCGGGCTCTGTCGGGCTCTGTCGGGCTCTGTCGGGCTCTGTCGGGCTCTACTGGGCCCTGTCGGGCTCTGTCGGGCTCTGTCGGGCCCTGTCGGGCCCTGTCGGGCTCTGTCGGGCTCTACTGGTCTCTGTCGGGCTCTGTCGGGCTCTGTCGGGCCCTGTCGGGCTCTGTCGGGTTCTGTCGGGCCCTGTCGGGCTCTGTCGTGCTCTGTCGGGCTCTGTCGGGCTCTGTCGGGCTCTACTGGGCTCTGTCGGGCTCTGTCGGGCTCTGTCGGGCCCTGTCAGGCCCTGTCGGGCACTGTCGGGCCCTGTCGGGCTCTGTCGGGCTCTATCGGGCTCTGTCGGGCTCTGTCGGGCTCTATCGGGCTCTGTCGGGCCCTGTCGGGCCCTGTCGGGCTCTGTCGGGCTCTGTCGGGCTCTATCGGGCTCTGTGGGGCTCTGTCGGGCTCTGTCGGGCTCTACTGGGCTCTGTCGGGCTCTACTGGGCTCTGTCGGGCTCTGTCGGGCTCTGTCGGGCTCTACTGGGCCCTGTCGGGCCCTGTCGGGCTCTGTCGGGCTCTGTCGGGCCCTGTCGGGCCCTGTCGGGCTCTGTCGGGCCCTGTCGGGCTCTGTCGGGCTCTGTCGGGCTCTGTCGGGCTCTACTGGGCTCTGTCGGGCTCTGTCGGGACCTGTCGGGCTCTGTCGGGCTCTGTCGGGCTCTGTCGGTCTCTGTCGGGCTCTACTGGGCCCTGTCGGGCATGTCGGGCCCTGTCGGGCCCTGTCGGGCCCTGTCGGGCCCTGTCGGGCTCTACTGGGCTCTACTGGGCTCTGTCGGGCTCTGTCGGGCTCTACTGGGCCCTGTCGGGCCCTGTCGGGCCCTGTCGGGCTCTGTCGGGCCCTGTCGGGCCCTGTCGGGCTCTGTCGGGCTCTGTCGGGCCCTGTCGGGCCCTGTCGGGCTCTGTCGGACTCTACTGGGCTCTGTCGGGCTCTGTGGGGCTCTGTCGGGCTCTGTCGGGCTCTACTGGGCTCTGTCGGGCTCTACTGGGCTCTGTCGGGCTCTGTCGGGCTCTGTCGGGCTCTACTGGGCCCTGTCGGGCCCTGTCGGGCTCTGTCGGGCTCTGTCGGGCCCTGTCGGGCCCTGTCGGGCTCTGTCGGGCTCTGTCGGGCTCTGTCGGGCTCTACTGGGCTCTGTCGGGCTCTGTCGGGCCCTGTCGGGCTCTGTCGGGCTCTGTCGGGCTCTACTGGGCCCTGTCGGGCTCTGTCGGGCCCTGTCGGGCCCTGTCGGGCTCTGTCAGGCTCTGTCGGGCTCTGTCGGGCCCTGTCGGGCTCTGTCGGGCTCCACTGGGCCCTGTCGGGCCCTGTCGGGCTCTGTCGGGCTCTGTCGGGCTCTACTGGGCCCTGTCGGGCTCTGTCGGGCTCTGTCGGGCTCTACTGGGCTCTGTCGGGCTCTGTCGGGCTCTGTCGGGCTCTACTGGGACCTGTCGGGCTCTGTCGGGCTCTGTCGGGCTCTGTCGGGCCCTGTCGGGCTCTGTCGGGCTCCACTGGGCCCTGTCGGGCCCTGTCGGGCTCTGTCGGGCTCTGTCGGGCTCTACTGGGCCCTGTCGGGCTCTGTCGGGCTCTGTCGGGCTCTGTCGGGCTCTACTGGGCCCTGTCGGGTTCTGTCGGGCTCTGTCGGGCTCTGTCGGGCTCTATCGGGCTCAGTCGGGCCCTGTCGGGCCCTGTCGGGCTCTGTCGGGCTCTGTCGGGCTCTATCGGGCTCTGTGGGGCTCTGTCGGGCTCTGTCGGGCTCTACTGGGCTCTGTCGGGCTCTACTGGGCTCTGTCGGGCTCTGTCGGGCTCTGTCGGGCTCTACTGGGCCCTGTCGGGCCCTGTCGGGCTCTGTCGGGCTCTGTCGGGCCCTGTCGGGCCCTGTCGGGCTCTGTCGGGCCCTGTCGGGCTCTGTCGGGCTCTGTCGGGCTCTGTCGGGCTCTACTGGGCTCTGTCGGGCTCTGTCGGGACCTGTCGGGCTCTGTCGGGCTCTGTCGGGCTCTGTCGGTCTCTGTCGGGCTCTACTGGGCCCTGTCGGGCATGTCGGGCCCTGTCGGGCCCTGTCGGGCCCTGTCGGGCCCTGTCGGGCTCTGTCGGGCTCTATCGGGCTCTGTCGGGCTCTTTCGGGCTCTATCGGGCTCTGTCGGGCCCTGTCGGGCCCTGTCGGGCTCTGTCGGGCTCTGTCGGGCTCTATCGGGCTCTGTCGGGCTCTGTCGGGCTCTACTGGGCCCTGTCGGGCTCTGTCGGGCCCTGTCGGGCCCTGTCGGGCTCTGTCGGGCCCTGTCGGGCTCTGTCGGGCTCTGTCGGGCTCTGTCGGGCCCTGTCGGGCTCTGTCGGGCTCTACTGGGCCCTGTCGGGCCCTGTCGGGCCCTGTCGGGCTCTACTGGGCTCTACTGGGCTCTGTCGGGCTCTGTCGGGCTCTACTGGGCCCTGTCGGGCCCTGTCGGGCCCTGTCGGGCTCTGTCGGGCCCTGTCGGGCCCTGTCGGGCTCTGTCGGGCTCTGTCGGGCCCTGTCGGGCTCTGTCGGGCTCTGTGGGGCTCTACTGGGCTCTACTGGGCCCTGTCGGGCTCTGTCGGGCTCTACTGGGCCCTGTCGGGCCCTGTCGGGCCCTGTCGGGCTCTGTTGGACTCTACTGGGCTCTGTCGGGCTCTGTGGGGCTCTGTCGGGCTCTGTCGGGCTCTACTGGGCTCTGTCGGGCTCTACTGGGCTCTGTCGGGCTCTGTCGGGCTCTGTCGGGCTCTGTCGGGCTCTACTGGGCCCTGTCGGGCTCTGTCGGGCCCTGTCGGGCTCTGTCGGGCCCTGTCGGGCTCTGTCGGGCTCTGTCGGGCTCTACTGGGCTCTGTCGGGCTCTACTGGGCTATACTGGGCCCTGTCGGGCTCTGTCGGGCTCTGTCGGGCTCTGTCGGACTCTACTGGGCTCTGTCGGGCTCTGTCGGGCCCTGTCGGGCTCTGTCGGGCTCTGTCGGGCCCTGTCGGGCTCTGTCGGGCTCTGTCGGGCTCTACTGGGCCCTGTCGGGCTCTGTCGGGCTCTGTCGGGCTCTGTCGGGCCCTGTCGGGCTCTGTCGTGCTCTACTGGGCCCTGTCGGGCCCTGTCGGGCCCTGTCGGGCTCTACTGGGCTCTACTGGGCTCTGTCGGGCTCTGTCGGGCTCTACTGGGCCCTGTCGGGCCCTGTCGGGCCCTGTCGGGCCCTGTCGGGCCCTGTCGGGCTCTGTCGGGCTCTGTCGGGCCCTGTCGGGCCCTGTCGGGCTCTGTCGGACTCTACTGGGCTCTGTCGGGCTCTGTGGGGCTCTGTCGGGCTCTGTCGGGCTCTACTGGGCTCTGTCGGGCTCTACTGGGCTCTGTCGGGCTCTGTCGGGCTCTGTCGGGCTCTACTGGGCCCTGTCGGGCCCTGTCGGGCTCTGTCGGGCTCTGTCGGGCCCTGTCGGGCCCTGTCGGGCTCTGTCGGGCCCTGTCGGGCTCTGTCGGGCTCTGTCGGGCTCTGTCGGGCTCTACTGGGCTCTGTCGGGCTCTGTCGGGCCCTGTCGGGCTCTGTCGGGCTCTGTCGGGCTCTACTGGGCCCTGTCGGGCTCTGTCGGGCCCTGTCGGGCCCTGTCGGGCTCTGTCAGGCTCTGTCGGGCTCTGTCGGGCCCTGTCGGGCTCTGTCGGGCTCCACTGGGCCCTGTCGGGCCCTGTCGGGCTCTGTCGGGCTCTGTCGGGCTCTACTGGGCCCTGTCGGGCTCTGTCGGGCTCTGTCGGGCTCTACTGGGCTCTGTCGGGCTCTGTCGGGCTCTGTCGGGCTCTGTCGGGCTCTACTGGGACCTGTCGGGCTCTGTCGGGCTCTGTCGGGCTCTGTCGGGCCCTGTCGGGCTCTGTCGGGCTCCACTGGGCCCTGTCGGGCCCTGTCGGGCTCTGTCGGGCTCTGTCGGGCTCTACTGGGCCCTGTCGGGCTCTGTCGGGCTCTGTCGGGCTCTGTCGGGCTCTACTGGGCCCTGTCGGGTTCTGTCGGGCTCTGTCGGGCTCTGTCGGGCTCTATCGGGCTCAGTCGGGCCCTGTCGGGCCCTGTCGGGCTCTGTCGGGCTCTGTCGGGCTCTATCGGGCTCTGTGGGGCTCTGTCGGGCTCTGTCGGGCTCTACTGGGCTCTGTCGGGCTCTACTGGGCTCTGTCGGGCTCTGTCGGGCTCTGTCGGGCTCTACTGGGCCCTGTCGGGCCCTGTCGGGCTCTGTCGGGCTCTGTCGGGCCCTGTCGGGCCCTGTCGGGCTCTGTCGGGCCCTGTCGGGCTCTGTCGGGCTCTGTCGGGCTCTGTCGGGCTCTACTGGGCTCTGTCGGGCTCTGTCGGGACCTGTCGGGCTCTGTCGGGCTCTGTCGGGCTCTGTCGGTCTCTGTCGGGCTCTACTGGGCCCTGTCGGGCATGTCGGGCCCTGTCGGGCCCTGTCGGGCCCTGTCGGGCCCTGTCGGGCTCTGTCGGGCTCTGTCGGGCTCTGTCGGGCTCTTTCGGGCTCTATCGGGCTCTGTCGGGCCCTGTCGGGCCCTGTCGGGCTCTGTCGGGCTCTGTCGGGCTCTATCGGGCTCTGTCGGGCTCTGTCGGGCTCTACTGGGCCCTGTCGGGCTCTGTCGGGCCCTGTCGGGCCCTGTCGGGCTCTGTCGGGCCCTGTCGGGCTCTGTCGGGCTCTGTCGGGCTCTGTCGGGCCCTGTCGGGCTCTGTCGGGCTCTACTGGGCCCTGTCGGGCCCTGTCGGGCCCTGTCGGGCTCTACTGGACTCTACTGGGCTCTGTCGGGCTCTGTCGGGCTCTACTGGGCCCTGTCGGGCCCTGTCGGGCCCTGTCGGGCTCTGTCGGGCCCTGTCGGGCCCTGTCGGGCTCTGTCGGGCTCTGTCGGGCCCTGTCGGGCTCTGTCGGGCTCTGTGGGGCTCTACTGGGCTCTACTGGGCCCTGTCGGGCTCTGTCGGGCTCTACTGGGCCCTGTCGGGCCCTGTCGGGCCCTGTCGGGCTCTGTTGGACTCTACTGGGCTCTGTCGGGCTCTGTGGGGCTCTGTCGGGCTCTGTCGGGCTCTACTGGGCTCTGTCGGGCTCTACTGGGCTCTGTCGGGCTCTGTCGGGCTCTGTCGGGCTCTGTCGGGCTCTACTGGGCCCTGTCGGGCTCTGTCGGGCCCTGTCGGGCTCTGTCGGGCCCTGTCGGGCTCTGTCGGGCTCTGTCGGGCTCTACTGGGCTCTGTCGGGCTCTACTGGGCTATACTGGGCCCTGTCGGGCTCTGTCGGGCTCTGTCGGGCTCTGTCGGACTCTACTGGGCTCTGTCGGGCTCTGTCGGGCCCTGTCGGGCTCTGTCGGGCTCTGTCGGGCCCTGTCGGGCTCTGTCGGGCTCTGTCGGGCTCTACTGGGCCCTGTCGGGCTCTGTCGGGCTCTGTCGGGCTCTGTCGGGCCCTGTCGGGCTCTGTCGTGCTCTACTGGGCCCTGTCGGGCCCTGTCGGGCCCTGTCGGGCTCTACTGGGCTCTACTGGGCTCTGTCGGGCTCTGTCGGGCTCTACTGGGCCCTGTCGGGCCCTGTCGGGCCCTGTCGGGCTCTGTCGGGCCCTGTCGGGCCCTGTCGGGCTCTGTCGGGCTCTGTCGGGCCCTGTCGGGCCCTGTCGGGCTCTGTCGGACTCTACTGGGCTCTGTCGGGCTCTGTGGGGCTCTGTCGGGCTCTGTCGGGCTCTACTGGGCTCTGTCGGGCTCTACTGGGCTCTGTCGGGCTCTGTCGGGCTCTGTCGGGCTCTACTGGGCCCTGTCGGGCCCTGTCGGGCTCTGTCGGGCTCTGTCGGGCCCTGTCGGGCCCTGTCGGGCTCTGTCGGGCCCTGTCGGGCTCTGTCGGGCTCTGTCGGGCTCTGTCGGGCTCTACTGGGCTCTGTCGGGCTCTGTCGGGCCCTGTCGGGCTCTGTCGGGCTCTGTCGGGCTCTACTGGGCCCTGTCGGGCTCTGTCGGGCCCTGTCGGGCCCTGTCGGGCTCTGTCAGGCTCTGTCGGGCTCTGTCGGGCCCTGTCGGGCTCTGTCGGGCTCCACTGGGCCCTGTCGGGCCCTGTCGGGCTCTGTCGGGCTCTGTCGGGCTCTACTGGGCCCTGTCGGGCTCTGTCGGGCTCTGTCGGGCTCTACTGGGCTCTGTCGGGCTCTGTCGGGCTCTGTCGGGCTCTACTGGGACCTGTCGGGCTCTGTCGGGCTCTGTCGGGCTCTGTCGGGCCCTGTCGGGCTCTGTCGGGCTCCACTGGGCCCTGTCGGGCCCTGTCGGGCTCTGTCGGGCTCTGTCGGGCTCTACTGGGCCCTGTCGGGCTCTGTCGGGCTCTGTCGGGCTCTGTCGGGCTCTACTGGGCCCTGTCGGGTTCTGTCGGGCTCTGTCAGGCTCTGTCGGGCTCTACTGGGCCCTGTCGGCCTCTATCGGGCCCTGTCGGGCCCTGTCGGGCTCTGTCGGGCCCTGTCGGGCTCTGTCGGGCTCTGTCGGGCTCTGTCGGGCCCTCTCGGGCTCTGTCGGGCTCTACTGGGCCCTGTCGGGCCCTGTCGGGCTCTGTCGGGCTCTGTCGGGCTCTGTCGGGCCCTGTCGGGCTCTGTCGGGCTCTGTCGGGCTCTGTCGGGCTCTACTGGGCCCTGTCGGACTCTGTCGGGCTCTGTCGGGCTCTGTCGGGCTCTGTCGGGCTCTGACGGGTTCTGTCGGGCTCTGTCGTGCTCTGTCGGGCTCTACTGGGCCCTGTCGGGCCCTGTCGGGCTCTGTCGGGCTCTGTCGGGCTCTGTCGGGCTCTGTCGGGCCCTGTCGGGCTCTGTCGGGCTCTGTCGGGCTCTGTCGGGCTCTACTGGGCCCTGTCGGGCCCTGTCGGGCTCTGTCGGGCTCTGTCGGGCTCTGTCGGGCTCTACTAGGCTCTGTCGGGCCCTGTCGGGCCCTTGTCGGACTCTGTCGGGCCCTGTCGGGCTCTGTCGGGCTCTGTCGGTCTCTGTCGGGTTCTGTCGGGCTCTGTCAGGCTCTGTCGGGCTCTACTGGGCCCTGTCGGGCTCTGTCGGGCCCTGTCGGGCTCTGTCGGGCTCTGTCGTGCTCTGTCGGGCCCTCTCGGGCTCTGTCGGGCTCTACTGGGCCCTGTCGGGCCCTGTCGGGCTCTGTCGGGCTCTGTCGGGCTCTGTCGGGCCCTGTCAGGCTCTGTCGGGCTCTGTCGGGCTCTGTCGGGCTCTACTGGGCCCTGTCGGACTCTGTCGGGCTCTGTCGGGCTCTGTCGGGCTCTGTCGGGCCCTGTCGGGCTCTGTCGGGCTCTGTCGGGCCCTGTCGGGCTCTGTCGGGCTCTGTCGGGCTCTACTGGGCTCTGTCGGGCTCTGTCGGGCTCTGTCGGGCTCTGTCGGGCTCTACTGGGCCCTGTCGGGCTCTGTCGGGCTCTGTCGGGCTCTGTCGGGCTCTACTGGGCTCTGTCGGGCTCTACTGGGCTCTACTGGGCCCTGTCGGGCTCTGTCGGGCTCTGTCGGGCTCTGTCGGGCTCTACTGGGCTCTGTCGGGCTCTGTCGGGCCCTGTCGGGCCCTGTCGGGCTCTGTCGGGCTCTGTCGGGCTCTGTCGGGCTCTACTAGGCTCTGTCGGGCCCTGTCGGGCCCTTGTCGGACTCTGTCGGGCCCTGTCGGGCTCTGTCGGGCCCTGTCGGGCTCTGTCGGGCTCTGTCGGGCCCTGTCGGGCCCTGTCGGGCTCTGTCGGGCTCTGTCGGGCCCTGTCGGGCTCTGTCGGGCTCTGTCGGGCTCTGTCGGGCTCTACTGGGCTCTACTGGGCCCTGTCGGGCTATGTCGGGCTCTACTGGGCCCTGTCGGGACCTGTCGGGCCCTGTCGGGCTCTGTCGGACTCTACTGGGCTCTGTCGGGCTCTGTCGGGCTCTGTCGGGCTCTGTCGGGCTCTACTGGGCCCTGTCGGGACCTGTTGGGCCCTGTCGGGCTCTGTCGGGCTCTGTCGGGCCCTGTCGGGCTCTGTCCGGCTCTGTCGGGCCCTGTCGGGCTCTGTCGGGCTCTGTCGGGCCCTGTCGGGCCCTGTCGGGCTCTGTCGGGCTCTACTGGGCTCTGTCGGGCTCTGTCGGGCTCTGTCGGGCCCTGTCGGGCTCTGTCGGGTTCTGTCGGGCCCTGTCGGGCTCTGTCGTGCTCTGTCGGGCTCTGTCGGGCTCTGTCGGGCTCTACTGGGCTCTGTCGGGCTCTGTCGGGCCCTGTCGGGCTCTGTCGGGCTCTGTCGGGCTCTGTCGGGCTCTGTCGGGCCCTGTCGGACCCTGTCGGGCTCTGTCGGGCTCTACTGGTCTCTGTCGGGCTCTGTCGGGCTCTGTCGGGCCCTGTCGGGCTCTGTCGGGTTCTGTCGGGCCCTGTCGGGCTCTGTCGTGCTCTGTCGGGCTCTGTCGGGCTCTGTCGGGCTCTACTGGGCTCTGTCGGGCCCTGTCGGGCTCTGTCGGGCCCTGTCGGGCCCTGTCGGGCACTGTCGGGACCTGTCGGGCTCTGTCGGGCCCTGTCGGGCTCTGTCGGGCTCTGTCGGGCTCTGTCGGGCCCTGTCGGGCTCTGTCGGGCTCTACTGGGCCCTGTCGGGCCCTGTCGGGCCCTGTCGGGCTCTACTGGGCTCTACTGGGCTCTGTCGGGCTCTGTCGGGCTCTACTGGGCCCTGTCGGGCTCTGTCGGGCCCTGTCGGGCCCTGTCGGGCTCTGTCGGGCTCTGTCGGGCCCTGTCGGGCTCTGTCGGGCTCTGTCGGGCTCTGTCGGGCTCTACTGGGCTCTACTGGGCCCTGTCGGGCTCTGTCGGGCTCTACTGGGCCCTGTCGGGCCCTGTCGGGCCCTGTCGGGCTCTGTTGGACTCTACTGGGCTCTGTCGGGCTCTGTGGGGCTCTGTCGGGCTCTGTCGGGCTCTACTGGGCTCTGTCGGGCTCTACTGGGCTCTGTCGGGCTCTGTCGGGCTCTACTGGGCCCTGTCGGGCTCTGTCGGGCCCTGTCGGGCTCTGTCGGGCCCTGTCGGGCTCTGTCGGGCTCTGTCGGGCTCTACTGGGCTCTGTCGGGCTCTACTGGGCTATACTGGGCCCTGTCGGGCGCTGTCGGGCTCTGTCGGGCTCTGTCGGGCTCTACTGGGCTCTGTCGGGCTCTGTCGGGCCCTGTCGGGCTCTGTCGGGCTCTGTCGGGCACTGTTGGGCTCTGTCGGGCCCTGTCGGGCTCTGTCGGGCTCTACTGGGCCCTGTCGGGCCCTGTCGGGCCCTGTCGGGCTCTACTGGGCTCTACTGGGCTCTGTCGGGCTCTGTCGGGCTCTACTGGGCCCTGTCGGGCCCTGTCGGGCCCTGTCGGGCTCTGTCGGGCCCTGTCGGGCCCTGTCGGGCTCTGTCGGGCTCTTTCGGGCCCTGTCGGGCCCTGTCGGGATCTGTCGGACTCTACTGGGCTCTGTCGGGCTCTGTGGGGCTCTGTCGGGCTCTGTCGGGCTCTACTGGGCTCTGTCGGGCTCTACTGGGCTCTGTCGGGCTCTGTCGGGCTCTGTCGGGCTCTACTGGGCCCTGTCGGGCCCTGTCGGGCTCTGTCGGGCTCTACTGGGCCCTGTCGGGCCCTGTCGGGCCCTGTCGGGCTCTGTCGGGCCCTGTCGGGCCCTGTCGGGCTCTGTCGGGCTCTGTCGGGCTCTGTCGGGCTCTACTGGGCTCTGTCGGGCTCTGTGGGGCTCTGTCGGGCTCTGTCGGGCTCTACTGGGCTCTGTCGGGCTCTACTGGGCTCTGTCGGGCTCTGTCGGGCTCTGTCGGGCTCTGTCGGGCTCTACTGGGCCCTGTCGGGCTCTGTCGGGCCCTGTCGGGCTCTGTCGGGCCCTGTCGGGCTCTGTCGGGCTCTGTCGGGCTCTACTGGGCTCTGTCGGGCTCTACTGGGCTATACTGGGCCCTGTCGGGCTCTGTCGGGCTCTGTCGGGCTCTGTCGGGCTCTACTGGGCTCTGTCGGGCTCTGTCGGGCCCTGTCGGGCTCTGTCGGGCTCTGTCGGGCCCTGTCGGGCTCTGTCGGGCTCTGTCGGGCTCTGTCGGGCTCTACTGGGCCCTGTCGGGCTCTGTCGGGCTCTGTCGGGCTCTGTCGGGCCCTGTCGGGCTCTGTCGTGCTCTACTGGGCCCTGTCGGGCCCTGTCGGGCCCTGTCGGGCTCTACTGGGCTCTACTGGGCTCTGTCGGGCTCTGTCGGGCTCTACTGGGCCCTGTCGGGCCCTGTCGGGCCCTGTCGGGCTCTGTCGGGCCCTGTCGGGCCCTGTCGGGCTCTGTCGGGCTCTGTCGGGCCCTGTCGGGCCCTGTCGGGCTCTGTCGGACTCTACTGGGCTCTGTCGGGCTCTGTGGGGCTCTGTCGGGCTCTGTCGGGCTCTACTGGGCTCTGTCGGGCTCTACTGGGCTCTGTCGGGCTCTGTCGGGCTCTGTCGGGCTCTACTGGGCCCTGTCGGGGTCTGTCGGGCTCTGTCGGGCCCTGTCGGGCCCTGTCGGGCTCTGTCGGGCCCTGTCGGGCTCTGTCGGGCTCTGTCGGGCTCTGTCGGGCTCTACTGGGCTCTGTCGGGCTCTGTCGGGCCCTGTCGGGCTCTGTCGGGCTCTACTGGGCTCTGTCGGGCTCTGTCGGGCTCTGTCGGGCCCTGTCGGGCTCTGTCGGGTTCTGTCGGGCCCTGTCGGGCTCTGTCGTGCTCTGTCGGGCTCTGTCGGGCTCTGTCGGGCTCTACTGGGCTCTGTCGGGCTCTGTCGGGCCCTGTCGGGCTCTGTCGGGCTCTGTCGGGCTCTGTCGGGCCCTGTCGGGCCCTGTCGGGCTCTGTCGGGCTCTACTGGTCTCTGTCGGGCTCTGTCGGGCTCTGTCGGGCCCTGTCGGGCTCTGTCGGGTTCTGTCGGGCCCTGTCGGGCTCTGTCGTGCTCTGTCGGGCTCTGTCGGGCTCTGTCGGGCTCTACTGGGCTCTGTCGGGCCCTGTCGGGCTCTGTCGGGCCCTGTCGGGCCCTGTCGGGCACTGTCGGGCCCTGTCGGGCTCTGTCGGGCCCTGTCGGGCTCTGTCGGGCTCTGTCGGGCTCTGTCGGGCCCTGTCGGGCTCTGTCGGGCTCTACTGGGCCCTGTCGGGCCCTGTCGGGCCCTGTCGGGCTCTACTGGGCTCTGTCGGGCTCTGTCGGGCTCTACTGGGCCCTGTCGGGCTCTGTCGGGCCCTGTCGGGCTCTACTGGGCTCTGTCGGGCTCTGTCGGGCTCTACTGGGCCCTGTCGGGCTCTGTCGGGCCCTGTCGGGCCCTGTCGGGCTCTGTCGGGCTCTGTCGGGCCCTGTCGGGCTCTGTCGGGCTCTGTCGGGCTCTGTCGGGCTCTACTGGGCTCTACTGGGCCCTGTCGGGCTCTGTCGGGCTCTACTGGGCCCTGTCGGGCCCTGTCGGGCCCTGTCGGGCTCTGTTGGACTCTACTGGGCTCTGTCGGGCTCTGTGGGGCTCTGTCGGGCTCTGTCGGGCTCTACTGGGCTCTGTCGGGCTCTACTGGGCTCTGTCGGGCTCTGTCGGGCTCTACTGGGCCCTGTCGGGCTCTGTCGGGCCCTGTCGGGCTCTGTCGGGCCCTGTCGGGCTCTGTCGGGCTCTGTCGGGCTCTACTGGGCTCTGTCGGGCTCTACTGGGCTATACTGGGCCCTGTCGGGCGCTGTCGGGCTCTGTCGGGCTCTGTCGGGCTCTACTGGGCTCTGTCGGGCTCTGTCGGGCCCTGTCGGGCTCTGTCGGGCTCTGTCGGGCACTGTTGGGCTCTGTCGGGCCCTGTCGGGCTCTGTCGGGCTCTACTGGGCCCTGTCGGGCCCTGTCGGGCCCTGTCGGGCTCTACTGGGCTCTACTGGGCTCTGTCGGGCTCTGTCGGGCTCTACTGGGCCCTGTCGGGCCCTGTCGGGCCCTGTCGGGCTCTGTCGGGCCCTGTCGGGCCCTGTCGGGCTCTGTCGGGCTCTTTCGGGCCCTGTCGGGCCCTGTCGGGATCTGTCGGACTCTACTGGGCTCTGTCGGGCTCTGTGGGGCTCTGTCGGGCTCTGTCGGGCTCTACTGGGCTCTGTCGGGCTCTACTGGGCTCTGTCGGGCTCTGTCGGGCTCTGTCGGGCTCTACTGGGCCCTGTCGGGCCCTGTCGGGCTCTGTCGGGCTCTACTGGGCCCTGTCGGGCCCTGTCGGGCCCTGTCGGGCTCTGTCGGGCCCTGTCGGGCCCTGTCGGGCTCTGTCGGGCTCTGTCGGGCTCTGTCGGGCTCTACTGGGCTCTGTCGGGCTCTGTGGGGCTCTGTCGGGCTCTGTCGGGCTCTACTGGGCTCTGTCGGGCTCTACTGGGCTCTGTCGGGCTCTGTCGGGCTCTGTCGGGCTCTGTCGGGCTCTACTGGGCCCTGTCGGGCTCTGTCGGGCCCTGTCGGGCTCTGTCGGGCCCTGTCGGGCTCTGTCGGGCTCTGTCGGGCTCTACTGGGCTCTGTCGGGCTCTACTGGGCTATACTGGGCCCTGTCGGGCTCTGTCGGGCTCTGTCGGGCTCTGTCGGGCTCTACTGGGCTCTGTCGGGCTCTGTCGGGCCCTGTCGGGCTCTGTCGGGCTCTGTCGGGCCCTGTCGGGCTCTGTCGGGCTCTGTCGGGCTCTGTCGGGCTCTACTGGGCCCTGTCGGGCTCTGTCGGGCTCTGTCGGGCTCTGTCGGGCCCTGTCGGGCTCTGTCGTGCTCTACTGGGCCCTGTCGGGCCCTGTCGGGCCCTGTCGGGCTCTACTGGGCTCTACTGGGCTCTGTCGGGCTCTGTCGGGCTCTACTGGGCCCTGTCGGGCCCTGTCGGGCCCTGTCGGGCTCTGTCGGGCCCTGTCGGGCCCTGTCGGGCTCTGTCGGGCTCTGTCGGGCCCTGTCGGGCCCTGTCGGGCTCTGTCGGACTCTACTGGGCTCTGTCGGGCTCTGTGGGGCTCTGTCGGGCTCTGTCGGGCTCTACTGGGCTCTGTCGGGCTCTACTGGGCCCTGTCGGGGTCTGTCGGGCTCTGTCGGGCCCTGTCGGGCCCTGTCGGGCTCTGTCGGGCCCTGTCGGGCTCTGTCGGGCTCTGTCGGGCTCTGTCGGGCTCTACTGGGCTCTGTCGGGCTCTGTCGGGCCCTGTCGGGCTCTGTCGGGCTCTGTCGGGCTCTACTGGGCCCTGTCGGGCTCTGTCGGGCCCTGTCGGGCCCTGTCGGGCTCTGTCAGGCTCTGTCGGGCTCTGTCGGGCCCTGTCGGGCTCTGTCGGGCTCCACTGGGCCCTGTCGGGCCCTGTCGGGCTCTGTCGGGCTCTGTCGGGCTCTACTGGGCCCTGTCGGGCTCTGTCGGGCTCTGTCGGGCTCTACTGGGCTCTGTCGGGCTCTGTCGGGCTCTGTCGGGCTCTGTCGGGCTCTACTGGGACCTGTCGGGCTCTGTCGGGCTCTGTCGGGCTCTGTCGGGCCCTGTCGGGCTCTGTCGGGCTCCACTGGGCCCTGTCGGGCCCTGTCGGGCTCTGTCGGGCTCTGTCGGGCTCTACTGGGCCCTGTCGGGCTCTGTCGGGCTCTGTCGGGCTCTGTCGGGCTCTACTGGGCCCTGTCGGGTTCTGTCGGGCTCTGTCAGGCTCTGTCGGGCTCTACTGGGCCCTGTCGGCCTCTATCGGGCCCTGTCGGGCCCTGTCGGGCTCTGTCGGGCCCTGTCGGGCTCTGTCGGGCTCTGTCGGGCTCTGTCGGGCCCTCTCGGGCTCTGTCGGGCTCTACTGGGCCCTGTCGGGCCCTGTCGGGCTCTGTCGGGCTCTGTCGGGCTCTGTCGGGCCCTGTCGGGCTCTGTCGGGCTCTGTCGGGCTCTGTCGGGCTCTACTGGGCCCTGTCGGACTCTGTCGGGCTCTGTCGGGCTCTGTCGGGCTCTGACGGGTTCTGTCGGGCTCTGTCGGGCTCTGTCGGGCTCTACTGGGCCCTGTCGGGCCCTGTCGGGCTCTGTCGGGCTCTGTCGGGCTCTACTGGGCCCTGTCGGGCCCTGTCGGGCTCTGTCGGGCTCTGTCGGGCTCTGTCGGCCTTTACTAGGCTCTGTCGGGCCCTGTCGGGCCCTTGTCGGACTCTGTCGGGCCCTGTCGGGCTCTGTCGGGCTCTGTCGGGCTCTGTCGGGTTCTGTCGGGCTCTGTCAGGCTCTGTCGGGCTCTACTGGGCCCTGTCGGGCTCTGTCGGGCCCTGTCGGGCTCTGTCGGGCTCTGTCGGGCCCTGTCGGGCTCTGTCGGGCTCTGTCGGGCTCTGTCGGGCCCTCTCGGGCTCTGTCGGGCTCTACTGGGCCCTGTCGGGCCCTGTCGGGCTCTGTCGGGCTCTGTCGGGCTCTGTCGGGCCCTGTCGGGCTCTGTCGGGCTCTGTCGGGCTCTGTCGGGCTCTACTGGGCCCTGTCGGACTCTGTCGGGCTCTGTCGGGCTCTGTCGGGCTCTGTCGGGCCCTGTCGGGCTCTGTCGGGCTCTGTCGGGCTCTACTGGGCTCTGTCGGGCTCTGTCGGGCTCTGTCGGGCTCTGTCGGGCTCTACTGGGCCCTGTCGGGCTCTGTCGGGCCCTGTCGGGCCCTGTCGGGCTCTGTCGGGCTCTGTCGGGCTCTGTCGGGCTCTACTGGGCTCTGTCGGGCTCTACTGGGCTCTACTGGGCCCTGTCGGGCTCTGTCGGGCTCTGTCGGGCTCTGTCGGGCTCTACTGGGCTCTGTCGGGCTCTGTCGGGCCCTGTCGGGCCCTGTCGGGCTCTGTCGGGCTCTGTCGGGCTTTACTGGGCCCTGTCGGGCTCTGTCGGGCTCTGTCGGTCTCTGTCGGGCTCTGTCGGGCTCTGTCGGGCTCTGTCGGGCTTTACTGGGCCCTGTCGGGCTCTGTCGGGCTCTGTCGGGCTCTGTCGGGCCCTGTCGGGCTCTGTCGGGCTCTACTGGGCCCTGTCGGGCCCTGTCGGGCCCTGTCGGGCTCTACTGGGCTCTACTGGGCTCTGTCGGGCTCTGTCGGGCTCTACTGGGCCCTGTCGGGCCCTGTCAGGCCCTGTCGGGCTCTGTCGGGCCCTGTCGGGCTCTGTCGGGCTCTGTCGGGCTCTGTCGGGCTTTACTGGGCCCTGTCGGGCTCTGTCGGGCCCTGTCGGGCTCTGTCGGGCTCTACTGGGCCCTGTCGGGCCCTGTCGGGCCCTGTCGGGCTCTACTGGGCTCTACTGGGCTCTGTCGGGCTCTGTCGGGCTCTACTGGGCCCTGTCGGGCCCTGTCGGGCTCTGTCGGGCCCTGTCGGGCCCTGTCGGGCTCTGTCGGGCTCTGTCGGGCCCTGTCGGGCTCTGTCGGGCTCTGTCGGGCTCTGTCGGGCTCTACTGGGCTGTACTGGGCCCTGTCGGGCTCTGTCGGGCTCTACTGGGCCCTGTCGGGACCTGTCGGGCCCTGTCGGGCTCTGTCGGACTCTACTGGGCTCTGTCGGGCTCTGTCGGGCTCTGTCGGGCTCTGTCGGGCTCTGTCGGGCTCTGTCGGGCTCTACTGGGCCCTGTCGGGCCCTGTTGGGCCCTGTCGGGCTCTGTCGGGCTCTGTCGGGCCCTGTCGGGCTCTGTCCGGCTCTGTCGGGCCCTGTCGGGCTCTGTCGGGCTCTGTCGGGCCCTGTCGGGCCCTGTCGGGCTCTGTCGGGCTCTACTGGGCTCTGTCGGGCTCTGTCGGGCTCTGTCGGGCCCTGTCGGGCTCTGTCGGGTTCTGTCGGGCCCTGTCGGGCTCTGTTGTGCTCTGTCGGGCTCTGTCGGGCTCTGTCGGGCTCTACTGGGCTCTGTCGGGCTCTGTCGGGCCCTGTCGGGCTCTGTCGGGCTCTGTCGGGCTCTGTCGGGCTCTGTCGGGCCCTGTCGGGCCCTGTCGGGCTCTGTCGGGCTCTACTGGTCTCTGTCGGGCTCTGTCGGGCTCTGTCGGGCCCTGTCGGGCTCTGTCGGGTTCTGTCGGGCCCTGTCGGGCTCTGTCGTGCTCTGTCGGGCTCTGTCGGGCTCTGTCGGGCTCTACTGGGCTCTGTCGGGCCCTGTCGGGCTCTGTCGGGCCCTGTCGGGCCCTGTCGGGCACTGTCGGGCCCTGTCGGGCTCTGTCGGGCCCTGTCGGGCTCTGTCGGGCTCTGTCGGGCTCTGTCGGGCCCTGTCGGGCTCTGTCGGGCTCTACTGGGCCCTGTCGGGCCCTGTCGGGCCCTGTCGGGCTCTACTGGGCTCTACTGGGCTCTGTCGGGCTCTGTCGGGCTCTACTGGGCCCTGTCGGGCTCTGTCGGGCCCTGTCGGGCCCTGTCGGGCTCTGTCGGGCTCTGTCGGGCCCTGTCGGGCTCTGTCGGGCTCTGTCGGGCTCTGTCGGGCTCTACTGGGCTCTACTGGGCCCTGTCGGGCTCTGTCGGGCTCTACTGGGCCCTGTCGGGCCCTGTCGGGCCCTGTCGGGCTCTGTTGGACTCTACTGGGCTCTGTCGGGCTCTGTGGGGCTCTGTCGGGCTCTGTCGGGCTCTACTGGGCTCTGTCGGGCTCTACTGGGCTCTGTCGGGCTCTGTCGGGCTCTACTGGGCCCTGTCGGGCTCTGTCGGGCCCTGTCGGGCTCTGTCGGGCCCTGTCGGGCTCTGTCGGGCTCTGTCGGGCTCTACTGGGCTCTGTCGGGCTCTACTGGGCTATACTGGGCCCTGTCGGGAGCTGTCGGGCTCTGTCGGGCTCTGTCGGGCTCTACTGGGCTCTGTCGGGCTCTGTCGGGCCCTGTCGGGCTCTGTCGGGCTCTGTCGGGCACTGTTGGGCTCTGTCGGGCCCTGTCGGGCTCTGTCGGGCTCTACTGGGCCCTGTCGGGCCCTGTCGGGCCCTGTCGGGCTCTACTGGGCTCTACTGGGCTCTGTCGGGCTCTGTCGGGCTCTACTGGGCCCTGTCGGGCCCTGTCGGGCCCTGTCGGGCTCTGTCGGGCCCTGTCGGGCCCTGTCGGGCTCTGTCGGGCTCTTTCGGGCCCTGTCGGGCCCTGTCGGGATCTGTCGGACTCTACTGGGCTCTGTCGGGCTCTGTGGGGCTCTGTCGGGCTCTGTCGGGCTCTACTGGGCTCTGTCGGGCTCTACTGGGCTCTGTCGGGCTCTGTCGGGCTCTGTCGGGCTCTACTGGGCCCTGTCGGGCCCTGTCGGGCTCTGTCGGGGTCTACTGGGCCCTGTCGGGCCCTGTCGGGCCCTGTCGGGCTCTGTCGGGCCCTGTCGGGCCCTGTCGGGCTCTGTCGGGCTCTGTCGGGCTCTGTCGGGCTCTACTGGGCTCTGTCGGGCTCTGTGGGGCTCTGTCGGGCTCTGTCGGGCTCTACTGGGCTCTGTCGGGCTCTACTGGGCTCTGTCGGGCTCTGTCGGGCTCTGTCGGGCTCTGTCGGGCTCTACTGGGCCCTGTCGGGCTCTGTCGGGCCCTGTCGGGCTCTGTCGGGCCCTGTCGGGCTCTGTCGGGCTCTGTCGGGCTCTACTGGGCTCTGTCGGGCTCTACTGGGCTATACTGGGCCCTGTCGGGCTCTGTCGGGCTCTGTCGGGCTCTGTCGGGCTCTACTGGGCTCTGTCGGGCTCTGTCGGGCCCTGTCGGGCTCTGTCGGGCTCTGTCGGGCCCTGTCGGGCTCTGTCGGGCTCTGTCGGGCTCTGTCGGGCTCTACTGGGCCCTGTCGGGCTCTGTCGGGCTCTGTCGGGCTCTGTCGGGCCCTGTCGGGCTCTGTCGTGCTCTACTGGGCCCTGTCGGGCCCTGTCGGGCCCTGTCGGGCTCTACTGGGCTCTACTGGGCTCTGTCGGGCTCTGTCGGGCTCTACTGGGCCCTGTCGGGCCCTGTCGGGCCCTGTCGGGCTCTGTCGGGCCCTGTCGGGCCCTGTCGGGCTCTGTCGGGCTCTGTCGGGCCCTGTCGGGCCCTGTCGGGCTCTGTCGGACTCTACTGGGCTCTGTCGGGCTCTGTGGGGCTCTGTCGGGCTTTGTCGGGCTCTAATGGGCTCTGTCGGGCTCTACTGGGCTCTGTCGGGCTCTGTCGGGCTCTGTCGGGCTCTACTGGGCCCTGTCGGGCTCTGTCGGGCTCTGTCGGGCCCTGTCGGGCCCTGTCGGGCTCTGTCGGGCCCTGTCGGGCTCTGTCGGGCTCTGTCGGGCTCTGTCGGGCTCTACTGGGCTCTGTCGGGCTCTGTCGGGCCCTGTCGGGCTCTGTCGGGCTCTGTCGGGCTCTACTGGGCCCTGTCGGGCTCTGTCGGGCCCTGTCGGGCCCTGTCGGGCTCTGTCGGGCTCTGTCGGGCACTGTTGGGCTCTGTCGGGCCCTGTCGGGCTCTGTCGGGCTCTACTGGGCCCTGTCGGGCCCTGTCGGGCCCTGTCGGGCTCTACTGGGCTCTACTGGGCTCTGTCGGGCTCTGTCGGGCTCTACTGGGCTCTGTCGGGCTCTGTCGGGCCCTGTCGGGCTCTGTCGGGCTCTGTCGGGCACTGTTGGGCTCTGTCGGGCCCTGTCGGGCTCTGTCGGGCTCTACTGGGCCCTGTCGGGCCCTGTCGGGCCCTGTCGGGCTCTACTGGGCTCTACTGGGCTCTGTCGGGCTCTGTCGGGCTCTACTGGGCCCTGTCGGGCCCTGTCGGGCCCTGTCGGGCTCTGTCGGGCCCTGTCGGGCCCTGTCGGGCTCTGTCGGGCTCTTTCGGGCCCTGTCGGGCCCTGTCGGGATCTGTCGGACTCTACTGGGCTCTGTCGGGCTCTGTGGGGCTCTGTCGGGCTCTGTCGGGCTCTACTGGGCTCTGTCGGGCTCTACTGGGCTCTGTCGGGCTCTGTCGGGCTCTGTCGGGCTCTACTGGGCCCTGTCGGGCCCTGTCGGGCTCTGTCGGGGTCTACTGGGCCCTGTCGGGCCCTGTCGGGCCCTGTCGGGCTCTGTCGGGCCCTGTCGGGCCCTGTCGGGCTCTGTCGGGCTCTGTCGGGCTCTGTCGGGCTCTACTGGGCTCTGTCGGGCTCTGTGGGGCTCTGTCGGGCTCTGTCGGGCTCTACTGGGCTCTGTCGGGCTCTACTGGGCTCTGTCGGGCTCTGTCGGGCTCTGTCGGGCTCTGTCGGGCTCTACTGGGCCCTGTCGGGCTCTGTCGGGCCCTGTCGGGCTCTGTCGGGCCCTGTCGGGCTCTGTCGGGCTCTGTCGGGCTCTACTGGGCTCTGTCGGGCTCTACTGGGCTATACTGGGCCCTGTCGGGCTCTGTCGGGCTCTGTCGGGCTCTGTCGGGCTCTACTGGGCTCTGTCGGGCTCTGTCGGGCCCTGTCGGGCTCTGTCGGGCTCTGTCGGGCCCTGTCGGGCTCTGTCGGGCTCTGTCGGGCTCTGTCGGGCTCTACTGGGCCCTGTCGGGCTCTGTCGGGCTCTGTCGGGCTCTGTCGGGCCCTGTCGGGCTCTGTCGTGCTCTACTGGGCCCTGTCGGGCCCTGTCGGGCCCTGTCGGGCTCTACTGGGCTCTACTGGGCTCTGTCGGGCTCTGTCGGGCTCTACTGGGCCCTGTCGGGCCCTGTCGGGCCCTGTCGGGCTCTGTCGGGCCCTGTCGGGCCCTGTCGGGCTCTGTCGGGCTCTGTCGGGCCCTGTCGGGCCCTGTCGGGCTCTGTCGGACTCTACTGGGCTCTGTCGGGCTCTGTGGGGCTCTGTCGGGCTTTGTCGGGCTCTAATGGGCTCTGTCGGGCTCTACTGGGCTCTGTCGGGCTCTGTCGGGCTCTGTCGGGCTCTACTGGGCCCTGTCGGGCTCTGTCGGGCTCTGTCGGGCCCTGTCGGGCCCTGTCGGGCTCTGTCGGGCCCTGTCGGGCTCTGTCGGGCTCTGTCGGGCTCTGTCGGGCTCTACTGGGCTCTGTCGGGCTCTGTCGGGCCCTGTCGGGCTCTGTTGGGCTCTGTCGGGCTCTACTGGGCCCTGTCGGGCTCTGTCGGGCCCTGTCGGGCCCTGTCGGGCTCTGTCAGGCTCTGTCGGGCTCTGTCGGGCCCTGTCGGGCTCTGTCGGGCTCCACTGGGCCCTGTCGGGCCCTGTCGGGCTCTGTCGGGCTCTGTCGGGCTCTACTGGGCCCTGTCGGGCTCTGTCGGGCTCTGTCGGGCTCTACTGGGCTCTGTCGGGCTCTGTCGGGCTCTGTCGGGCTCTGTCGGGCTCTACTGGGACCTGTCGGGCTCTGTCGGGCTCTGTCGGGCTCTGTCGGGCCCTGTCGGGCTCTGTCGGGCTCCACTGGGCCCTGTCGGGCCCTGTCGGGCTCTGTCGGGCTCTGTCGGGCTCTACTGGGCCCTGTCGGGCTCTGTCGGGCTCTGTCGGGCTCTGTCGGGCTCTACTGGGCCCTGTCGGGTTCTGTCGGGCTCTGTCAGGCTCTGTCGGGCTCTACTGGGCCCTGTCGGCCTCTATCGGGCCCTGTCGGGCCCTGTCGGGCTCTGTCGGGCCCTGTCGGGCTCTGTCGGGCTCTGTCGGGCTCTGTCGGGCCCTCTCGGGCTCTGTCGGGCTCTACTGGGCCCTGTCGGGCCCTGTCGGGCTCTGTCGGGCTCTGTCGGGCTCTGTCGGGCCCTGTCGGGCTCTGTCGGGCTCTGTCGGGCTCTGTCGGGCTCTACTGGGCCCTGTCGGACTCTGTCGGGCTCTGTCGGGCTCTGTCGGGCTCTGACGGGTTCTGTCGGGCTCTGTCGGGCTCTGTCGGGCTCTACTGGGCCCTGTCGGGCCCTGTCGGGCTCTGTCGGGCTCTGTCGGGCTCTGTCGGGCCCTGTCGGGCTCTGTCGGGCTCTGTCGGGCTCTGTCGGGCTCTACTGGGCCCTGTCGGGCCCTGTCGGGCTCTGTCGGGCTCTGTCGGGCTCTGTCGGGCTTTACTAGGCTCTGTCGGGCCCTGTCGGGCCCTTGTCGGACTCTGTCGGGCCCTGTCGGGCTCTGTCGGGCTCTGTCGGGCTCTGTCGGGTTCTGTCGGGCTCTGTCAGGCTCTGTCGGGCTCTACTGGGCCCTGTCGGGCTCTGTCGGGCCCTGTCGGGCTCTGTCGGGCTCTGTCGGGCCCTGTCGGGCTCTGTCGGGCTCTGTCGGGCTCTGTCGGGCCCTCTCGGGCTCTGTCGGGCTCTACTGGGCCCTGTCGGGCTCTGTCGGGCTCTGTCGGGCTCTGTCGGGCCCTGTCGGGCTCTGTCGGGCTCTGTCGGGCTCTGTCGGGCTCTACTGGGCCCTGTCGGACTCTGTCGGGCTCTGTCGGGCTCTGTCGGGCTCTGTCGGGCCCTGTCGGGCTCTGTCGGGCTCTGTCGGGCTCTAATGGGCTCTGTCGGGCTCTGTCGGGCTCTGTCGGGCTCTGTCGGGCTCTACTGGGCCCTGTCGGGCTCTGTCGGGCCCTGTCGGGCCCTGTCGGGCTCTGTCGGGCTCTGTCGGGCTCTGTCGGGCTCTACTGGGCTCTGTCGGGCTCTACTGGGCTCTACTGGGCCCTGTCGGGCTCTGTCGGGCTCTGTCGGGCTCTGTCGGGCTCTACTGGGCTCTGTCGGGCTCTGTCGGGCCCTGTCGGGCCCTGTCGGGCTCTATCGGGCTCTGTCAGGCCCTGTCGGGCTCTACTGGGCTCTACTGGGCTCTGTCGGGCTCTGTCGGGCTCTACTGGGCCCTGTCGGGCCCTGTCAGGCCCTGTCGGGCTCTGTCGGGCCCTGTCGGGCCCTGTCGGGCTCTGTCGGGCTCTGTCGGGCCCTGTCGGGCTCTGTCGGGCTCTGTCGGGCTCTGTCGGGCTCTACTGGGCTCTACTGGGCCCTGTTGGGCTCTGTCGGGCTCTACTGGGCCCTGTCGGGACCTGTCGGGCCCTGTCGGGCTCTGTCGGACTCTACTGGGCTCTGTCGGGCTCTGTCGGGCTCTGTCGGGCTCTGTCAAGCTCTGTCGGGCTCTACTGGGCCCTGTCGGGCCCTGTCGGGCCCTGTCGGGCTCTGTCGGGCTCTGTCGGGCCCTGTCGGGCTCTGTCCGGCTCTGTCGGGCCCTGTCGGGCTCTGTCGGGCTCTGTCGGGCCCTGTCGGGCCCTGTCGGGCTCTGTCGGGCTCTACTGGGCTCTGTCGGGCTCTGTCGGGCTCTGTCGGGCCCTGTCGGGCTCTGTCGGGTTCTGTCGGGCCCTGTCGGGCTCTGTCGTGCTCTGTCGGGCTCTGTCGGGCTCTGTCGGGCTCTACTGGGCTCTGTCGGGCTCTGTCGGGCCCTGTCGGGCTCTGTCGGGCTCTGTCGGGCTCTGTCGGGCCCTGTCGGGCCCTGTCGGGCTCTGTCGGGCTCTACTGGTCTCTGTCGGGCTCTGTCGGGCTCTGTCGGGCCCTGTCGGGCTCTGTCGGGTTCTGTCGGGCCCTGTCGGGCTCTGTCGTGCTCTGTCGGGCTCTGTCGGGCTCTGTCGGGCTCTACTGGGCTCTGTCGGGCTCTGTCGGGCTCTGTCGGCCCCTGTCGGGCCCTGTCGGGCACTGTCGGGCCCTGTCGGGCTCTGTCGGGCTCTATCGGGCTCTGTCGGGCTCTGTCGGGCTCTATCGGGCTCTGTCGGGCCCTGTCGGGCCCTGTCGGGCTCTGTCGGGCTCTGTCGGGCTCTATCGGGCTCTGTCGGGCTCTGTCGGGCTCTACTGGGCCCTGTCGGGCTCTGTCGGGCCCTGTCGGGCCCTGTCGGGCTCTGTCGGGCTCTGTCGGGCTCTGTCGGGCCCTGTCGGGCTCTGTCGGGCTCTACTGGGCCCTGTCGGGCCCTGTCGGGCCCTGTCGGGCTCTACTGGGCTCTACTGGGCTCTGTCGGGCTCTGTCGGGCTCTACTGGGCCCTGTCGGGCTCTGTCGGGCCCTGTCGGGCCCTGTCGGGCTCTGTCGGGCTCTGTCGGGCCCTGTCGGGCTCTGTCGGGCTCTGTCGGGCTCTGTCGGGCTCTACTGGGCTCTACTGGGCCCTGTCGGGCTCTGTCGGGCTCTACTGGGCTCTGTCGGGCTCTGTCGGGCTCTGTCGGGCTCTACTGGGCCCTGTCGGGCCCTGTCGGGCTCTGTCGGGCTCTGTCGGGCCCTGTCGGGCCCTGTCGGGCTCTGTCGGGCCCTGTCGGGCTCTGTCGGGCCCTGTCGGGCTCTGTCGGGATCTACTGGGCTCTGTCGGGCTCTGTCGGGCCCTGTCGGGCTCTGTCGGGCTCTGTCGGGCTCTGTCGGGCTCTGTCGGTCTCTGTCGGGCTCTACTGGGCCCTGTCGGGCATGTCGGGCCCTGTCGGGCCCTGTCGGGCCCTGTCGGGCCCTGTCGGGCTCTGTCGGGCTCTATCGGGCTCTGTCGGGCTCTGTCGGGCTCTATCGGGCTCTGTCGGGCCCTGTCGGGCCCTGTCGGGCTCTGTCGGGCTCTGTCGGGCTCTATCGGGCTCTGTCGGGCTCTGTCGGGCTCTACTGGGCCCTGTCGGGCTCTGTCGGGCCCTGTCGGGCCCTGTCGGGCTCTGTCGGGCCCTGTCGGGCTCTGTCGGGCTCTGTCGGGCTCTGTCGGGCCCTGTCGGGCTCTGTCGGGCTCTACTGGGCCCTGTCGGGCCCTGTCGGGCCCTGTCGGGCTCTACTGGGCTCTACTGGGCTCTGTCGGGCTCTGTCGGGCTCTACTGGGCCCTGTCGGGCCCTGTCGGGCCCTGTCGGGCTCTGTCGGGCCCTGTCGGGCCCTGTCGGGCTCTGTCGGGCTCTGTCGGGCCCTGTCGGGCTCTGTCGGGCTCTGTCGGGCTCTACTGGGCTCTACTGGGCCCTGTCGGGCTCTGTCGGGCTCTACTGGGCCCTGTCGGGCCCTGTCGGGCCCTGTCGGGCTCTGTTGGACTCTACTGGGCTCTGTCGGGCTCTGTGGGGCTCTGTCGGGCTCTGTCGGGCTCTACTGGGCTCTGTCGGGCTCTACTGGGCTCTGTCGGGCTCTGTCGGGCTCTGTCGGGCTCTGTCGAGCTCTACTGGGCCCTGTCGGGCTCTGTCGGGCCCTGTCGGGCTCTGTCGGGCCCTGTCGGGCTCTGTCGGGCTCTGTCGGGCTCTACTGGGCTCTGTCGGGCTCTACTGGGCTATACTGGGCCCTGTCGGGCTCTGTCGGGCTCTGTCGGGCTCTGTCGGACTCTACTGGGCTCTGTCGGGCTCTGTCGGGCCCTGTCGGGCTCTGTCGGGCTCTGTCGGGCCCTGTCGGGCTCTGTCGGGCTCTGTCGGGCTCTGTCGGGCTCTACTGGGCCCTGTCGGGCTCTGTCGGGCTCTGTCGGGCTCTGTCGGGCCCTGTCGGGCTCTGTCGTGCTCTACTGGGCCCTGTCGGGCCCTGTCGGGCCCTGTCGGGCTCTACTGGGCTCTACTGGGCTCTGTCGGGCTCTGTCGGGCTCTACTGGGCCCTGTCGGGCCCTGTCGGGCCCTGTCGGGCTCTGTCGGGCCCTGTCGGGCCCTGTCGGGCTCTGTCGGGCTCTATCGGGCTCTATCGGGCTCTGTCGGGCTCTGTCGGGCTCTACTGGGCCCTGTCGGGCTCTGTCGGGCCCTGTCGGGCCCTGTCGGGCTCTGTCGGGCCCTGTCGGGCTCTGTCGGGCTCTGTCGGGCTCTGTCGGGCCCTGTCGGGCTCTGTCGGGCTCTACTGGGCCCTGTCGGGCCCTGTCGGGCCCTGTCGGGCTCTACTGGGCTCTACTGGGCTCTGTCGGGCTCTGTCGGGCTCTACTGGGCCCTGTCGGGCCCTGTCGGGCCCTGTCGGGCTCTGTCGGGCCCTGTCGGGCCCTGTCGGGCTCTGTCGGGCTCTGTCGGGCCCTGTCGGGCTCTGTCGGGCTCTGTCGGGCTCTACTGGGCTCTACTGGGCCCTGTCGGGCTCTGTCGGGCTCTACTGGGCCCTGTCGGGCCCTGTCGGGCCCTGTCGGGCTCTGTTGGACTCTACTGGGCTCTGTCGGGCTCTGTGGGGCTCTGTCGGGCTCTGTCGGGCTCTACTGGGCTCTGTCGGGCTCTACTGGGCTCTGTCGGGCTCTGTCGGGCTCTGTCGGGCTCTGTCGGGCTCTACTGGGCCCTGTCGGGCTCTGTCGGGCCCTGTCGGGCTCTGTCGGGCCCTGTCGGGCTCTGTCGGGCTCTGTCGGGCTCTACTGGGCTCTGTCGGGCTCTACTGGGCTATACTGGGCCCTGTCGGGCTCTGTCGGGCTCTGTCGGGCTCTGTCGGACTCTACTGGGCTCTGTCGGGCTCTGTCGGGCCCTGTCGGGCTCTGTCGGGCTCTGTCGGGCCCTGTCGGGCTCTGTCGGGCTCTGTCGGGCTCTGTCGGGCTCTACTGGGCCCTGTCGGGCTCTGTCGGGCTCTGTCGGGCTCTGTCGGGCCCTGTCGGGCTCTGTCGTGCTCTACTGGGCCCTGTCGGGCCCTGTCGGGCCCTGTCGGGCTCTACTGGGCTCTACTGGGCTCTGTCGGGCTCTGTCGGGCTCTACTGGGCCCTGTCGGGCCCTGTCGGGCCCTGTCGGGCTCTGTCGGGCCCTGTCGGGCCCTGTCGGGCTCTGTCGGGCTCTATCGGGCCCTGTCGGGCCCTGTCGGGCTCTGTCGGACTCTACTGGGCTCTGTCGGGCTCTGTGGGGCTCTGTCGGGCTCTGTCGGGCTCTACTGGGCTCTGTCGGGCTCTACTGGGCTCTGTCGGGCTCTGTCGGGCTCTGTCGGGCTCTACTGGGCCCTGTCGGGCCCTGTCGGGCTCTGTCGGGCTCTGTCGGGCCCTGTCGGGCACTGTCGGGCTCTGTCGGGCCCTGTCGGGCTCTGTCGGGCTCTGTCGGGCTCTGTCGGGCTCTACTGGGCTCTGTCGGGCTCTGTCGGGCCCTGTCGGGCTCTGTCGGGCTCTGTCGGGCTCTACTGGGCCCTGTCGGCTCTGTCGGGCCCTGTCGGGCCCTGTCGGGCTCTGTCAGGCTCTGTCGGGGCTCTGTCGGGCCCTGTCGGGCTCTGTCGGGCTCCACTGGGCCCTGTCGGGCCCTGTCGGGCTCTGTCGGGCTCTGTCGGGCTCTACTGGGCCCTGTCGGGCTCTGTCGGGCTCTGTCGGGCTCTACTGGGCTCTGTCGGGCTCTGTCGGGCTCTGTCGGGCTCTGTCGGGCTCTACTGGGACCTGTCGGGCTCTGTCGGGCTCTGTCGGGCTCTGTCGGGCCCTGTCGGGCTCTGTCGGGCTCCACTGGGCCCTGTCGGGCCCTGTCGGGCTCTGTCGGGCTCTGTCGGGCTCTACTGGGCCCTGTCGGGCTCTGTCGGGCTCTGTCGGGCTCTGTCGGGCTCTACTGGGCCCTGTCGGGTTCTGTCGGGCTCTGTCAGGCTCTGTCGGGCTCTACTGGGCCCTGTCGGCCTCTATCGGGCCCTGTCGGGCCCTGTCGGGCTCTGTCGGGCCCTGTCGGGCTCTGTCGGGCTCTGTCGGGCTCTGTCGGGCCCTCTCGGGCTCTGTCGGGCTCTCCTGGGCCCTGTCGGGCCCTGTCGGGCTCTGTCGGTCTCTGTCGGGCTCTGTCGGGCCCTGTCGGGCTCTGTCGGGCTCTGTCGGGCTCTGTCGGGCTCTACTGGGCCCTGTCGGACTCTGTCGGGCTCTGTCGGGCTCTGTCGGCTCTGTCGGGCTCTGACGGGTTCTGTCGGGCTCTGTCGTGCTCTGTCGGGCTCTACTGGGCCCTGTCGGGCCCTGTCGGGCTCTGTCGGGCTCTGTCGGGCTCTGTCGGGCCCTGTCGGGCTCTGTCGGGCTCTGTCGGGCTCTGTCGGGCTCTACTGGGCCCTGTCGGGCCCTGTCGGGCTCTGTCGGGCTCTGTCGGGCTCTGTCGGGCTCTACTAGGCTCTGTCGGGCCCTGTCGGGCCCTTGTCGGACTCTGTCGGGCCCTGTCGGGCTCTGTCGGGCTCTGTCGGGCTCTGTCGGGTTCTGTCGGGCTCTGTCAGGCTCTGTCGGGCTCTACTGGGCCCTGTCGGGCTCTGTCGGCCCCTGTCGGGCTCTGTCGGGCTCTGTCGGGCCCTGTCGGGCTCTGTCGGGCTCTGTCGTGCTCTGTCGGGCCCTCTCGGGCTCTGTCGGGCTCTACTGGGCCCTGTCGGGCCCTGTCGGGCTCTGTCGGGCTCTGTCGGGCTCTGTCGGGCCCTGTCAGGCTCTGTCGGGCTCTGTCGGGCTCTGTCGGGCTCTACTGGGCCCTGTCGGACTCTGTCGGGCTCTGTCGGGCTCTGTCGGGCTCTGTCGGGCCCTGTCGGGCTCTGTCGGGCTCTGTCGGGCCCTGTCGGGCTCTGTCGGGCTCTGTCGGGCTCTACTGGGCTCTGTCGGGCTCTGTTCGGCTCTGTCGGGCTCTGTCGGGCTCTACTGGGCCCTGTCGGGCTCTGTCGGGCTCTGTCGGGCTCTGTCGGGCTCTACTGGGCTCTGTCGGGCTCTACTGGGCTCTACTGGGCCCTGTCGGGCTCTGTCGGGCTCTGTCGGGCTCTGTCGGGCTCTACTGGGCTCTGTCGGGCTCTGTCGGGCCCTGTCGGGCCCTGTCGGGCTCTGTCGGGCTCTGTCAGGCCCTGTCGGGCTCTGTCGGGCTCTGTCGGGCTCTGTCGGGCTTTACTGGGCCCTGTCGGGCTCTGTCGGGCTCTGTCGGGCTCTGTCGGGCTCTGTCGGGCCCTGTCGGGCTCTACTGGGCTCTACTGGGCTCTGTCGGGCTCTGTCGGGCTCTACTGGGCCCTGTCGGGCCCTGTCGGGCTCTGTCGGGCCCTGTCGGGCCCTGTCGGGCCCTGTCGGGCTCTGTCGGGCTCTGTCGGGCTCTGTCGGGCTCTACTGGGCTCTACTGGGCCCTGTCGGGCTCTGTCGGGCTCTACTGGGCCCTGTCGGGACCTGTCGGGCCCTGTCGGGCTCTGTCGGACTCTACTGGGCTCTGTCGGGCTCTGTCGGGCTCTGTCGGGCTCTGTCGGGCTCTACTGGGCCCTGTCGGGCCCTGTTGGGCCCTGTCGGGCTCTGTCGGGCTCTGTCGGGCCCTGTCGGGCTCTGTCCGGCTCTGTCGGGCCCTGTCGGGCTCTGTCGGGCTCTGTCGGGCCCTGTCGGGCCCTGTCGGGCTCTGTCGGGCTCTACTGGGCTCTGTCGGGCTCTGTCGGGCTCTGTCGGGCCCTGTCGGGCTCTGTCGGGTTCTGTCGGGTTCTGTCGGGCCCTGTCGGGCTCTGTCGTGCTCTGTCGGGCTCTGTCGGGCTCTGTCGGGCTCTACTGGGCTCTGTCGGGCTCTGTCGGGCCCTGTCGGGCTCTGTCGGGCTCTGTCGGGCTCTGTCGGGCCCTGTCGGGCCCTGTCGGGCTCTGTCGGGCTCTACTGGTCTCTGTCGGGCTCTGTCGGGCTCTGTCGGGCCCTGTCGGGCTCTGTCGGGTTCTGTCGGGCCCTGTCGGGCTCTGTCGTGCTCTGTCGGGCGCTGTCGGGCTCTGTCGGGCTCTACTGGGCTCTGTCGGGCCCTGTCGGGCTCTGTCGGGCCCTGTCGGGCCCTGTCGGGCCCTGTCCGGGCCTGTCGGCTCTGTCGGCTGTCCGGCCCTGTCGGGCTCTGTCGGGCTTTGTCGGGCTCTGTCGGGCCCTGTCGGGCTCTGTCGGGCTCTACTGGGCCCTGTCGGGCCCTGTCGGGCCCTGTCGGGCTCTACTGGGCTCTACTGGGCTCTGTCGGGCTCTGTCGGGCTCTACTGGGCCCTGTCGGGCTCTGTCGGGCCCTGTCGGGCCCTGTCGGGCTCTGTCGGGCTCTGTCGGGCCCTGTCGGGCTCTGTCGGGCTCTGTCGGGCTCTGTCGGGCTCTACTGGGCTCTACTGGGCCCTGTCGGGCTCTGTCGGGCTCTACTGGGCCCTGTCGGGCCCTGTCGGGCCCTGTCGGGCTCTGTTGGACTCTACTGGGCTCTGTCGGGCTCTGTGGGGCTCTGTCGGGCTCTGTCGGCTCTACTGGGCTCTGTCGGGCTCTACTGGGCTCTGTCGGGCTCTGTCGGGCTCTACTGGGCCCTGTCGGGCTCTGTCGGGCCCTGTCGGGCTCTGTCGGGCCTGTCGGGCTCTGTCGGGCTCTGTCGGGCTCTACTGGGCTCTGTCGGGCTCTACTGGGCTGGCCCTGTCGGGCGCTGTCGGGCTCTGTCGGGCTCTGTCGGGCTCTACTGGGCTCTGTCGGGCTCTGTCGGGCCCTGTCGGGCTCTGTCGGGCTCTGTCGGGGCACTGTTGGGCTCTGTCGGGCCCTGTCGGGCTCTGTCGTGCTCTACTGGGCCCTGTCGGGCCCTGTCGGGCCCTGTCGGGCTCTACTGGGCTCTACTGGGCTCTGTCGGGCTCTGTCGGGCTCTACTGGGCCCTGTCGGGCCTGTCGGGCCCTGTCGGGCTCTGTCGGGCCCTGTCGGGCCCTGTCGGGCTCTGTCGGGCTCTTTCGGGCCCTGTCGGGCCCTGTCGGGATCTGTCGGACTCTACTGGGCTCTGTCGGGCTCTGTGGGGCTCTGTCGGGCTCTGTCGGGCTCTACTGGGCTCTGTCGGGCTCTACTGGGCTCTGTCGGGCTCTGTCGGGCTCTGTCGGGCTCTACTGGGCCCTGTCGGGCCCTGTCGGGCTCTGTCGGGCTCTACTGGGCCCTGTCGGGCCCTGTCGGGCCCTGTCGGGCTCTGTCGGGCCCTGTCGGGCCCTGTCGGGCTCTGTCGGGCTCTGTCGGGCTCTGTCGGGCTCTACTGGGCTCTGTCGGGCTCTGTGGGGCTCTGTCGGGCTCTGTCGGGCTCTACTGGGCTCTGTCGGGCTCTACTGGGCTCTGTCGGGCTCTGTCGGGCTCTGTCGGGCTCTGTCGGGCTCTACTGGGCCCTGTCGGTCTCTGTCGGGCCCTGTCGGGCTCTGTCGGGCTCTGTCGGGCTCTGTCGGGCTCTGTCGGGCTCTACTGGGCTCTGTCGGGCTCTACTGGGCTATACTGGGCCCTGTCGGGCTCTGTCGGGCTCTGTCGGGCTCTGTCGGGCTCTACTGGGCTCTGTCGGGCTCTGTCGGGCCCTGTCGGGCTCTGTCGGGCTCTGTCGGGCCCTGTCGGGCTCTGTCGGGCTCTGTCGGGCTCTGTCGGGCTCTACTGGGCCCTGTCGGGCTCTGTCGGGCTCTGGTCGGGCTCTGTCGGGCCCTGTCGGGCTCTGTCGTGCTCTTCTGGGCCCTGTCGGGCCCTGTCGGGCCCTGTCGGGCTCTACTGGGCTCTACTGGGCTCTGTCGGGCTCTGTCGGGCTCTACTGGGCCCTGTCGGGCCCTGTCGGGCCCTGTCGGGCTCTGTCGGGCCCTGTCGGGCCCTGTCGGGCTCTGTCGGGCTCTGTCGGGCCCTGTCGGGCCCTGTCGGGCTCTGTCGGACTCTACTGGGCTCTGTCGGGCTCTGTGGGGCTCTGTCGGGCTCTGTCGGGCTCTACTGGGCTCTGTCGGGCTCTACTGGGCTCTGTCGGGCTCTGTCGGGCTCTGTCGGGCTCTACTGGGCCCTGTCGGGCTCTGTCGGGCTCTGTCGGGCCCTGTCGGGCCCTGTCGGCTCTGTCGGGCCCTGTCGGGCTCTGTCGGGCTCTGTCGGGCTCTGTCGGGCTCTACTGGGCTCTGTCGGGCTCTGTCGGGCCCTGTCGGGCTCTGTCGGGCTCTGTCGGGCTCTACTGGGCCCTGTCGGGCTCTGTCGGGCCCTGTCGGGCCCTGTCGGGCTCTGTCAGGCTCTGTCGGGCTCTGTCGGGCCCTGTCGGGCTCTGTCGGGCTCCACTGGGCCCTGTCGGGCCCTGTCGGGCTCTGTCGGGCTCTGTCGGGCTCTACTGGGCCCTGTCGGGCTCTGTCGGGCTCTGTCGGGCTCTACTGGGCTCTGTCGGGCTCTGTCGGGCTCTGTCGGGCTCTGTCCGGCTCTACTGGGACCTGTCGGGCTCTGTCGGGCTCTGTCGGGCTCTGTCGGGCCCTGTCGGGCTCTGTCGGGCTCCACTGGGCCCTGTCGGGCCCTGTCGGGCTCTGTCGGGCTCTGTCGGGCTCTACTGGGCCCTGTCGGGCTCTGTCGGGCTCTGTCGGGCTCTGTCGGGCTCTACTGGGCCCTGTCGGGTTCTGTCGGGCTCTGTCAGGCTCTGTCGGGCTCTACTGGGCCCTGTCGGCCTCTATCGGGCCCTGTCGGGCCCTGTCGGGCTCTGTCGGGCCCTGTCGGGCTCTGTCGGGCTCTGTCGGGCTCTGTCGGGCCCTCTCGGGCTCTGTCGGGCTCTACTGGGCCCTGTCGGGCCCTGTCGGGCTCTGTCGGGCTCTGTCGGGCTCTGTCGGGCCCTGTCGGGCTCTGTCGGGCTCTGTCGGGCTCTGTCGGGCTCT